>NC_064034.1:12315512-12638279 GCF_932526225.1 Nematostella vectensis | reverse complement strand
TGAGTATCGATTTTTATAAAAAAATATTGAAATTATCAATTATTATTGATTATATTGATAAACATCAATTTCTGTCCATTCCTTTGAAATGTATCACCCTTAACCGGCATAATCTTGAAAATTGTTTGACTGTGTTTCTTCAAATAAAATCAGATAGACAAGGTAAGATAAACAAAGCCAGTCTTCATATCGCTTCAAAAGGGCTCAGCTTTACCATTTGCAAACCACATTCACAATATACAAGATAACAAAAACATTCCATGTAATTCTCGATAAGATATTTCTGAACACTACTCAGCCGTTGGAAAAGCTGATTGGAAAACATGTAAGTACAACCCTACGATGTATAAGTACGAAGTATGTATAATACGATGTACAACGCCCTGTTCACACTTAGTGCTTCTGCCTGCCAAACCTAATCGTGAAATTCTGAAACTGGAATGTCATGGAATCCCTTCATGACAACTTCAAATCTTGAATTATTACTCATATTGAAAGTACTTGAGATGAAATAACATTAACAGATAAAGACAGGCCTAGATGCTAGAAGTACCATTCCCTGTTTATGTGGTAACTGTTGATTACAGATTCAATTTTCCAGCAGTCAGTTTTAAATATAAGAAATCTATAAAACCTGATATTAATCGATAATCAATATGATTGAGTACTCTTGTTTTTGAGTATCGATTATTATCGATTTCCAATGTCAATCAATAATAATCAACTGATTTATATCGATTAACGTTGAGTAATTCGATTAGTTTACGATTATCGATTTTTATCGATTAGTAGGGCCGGGCTTCATTCAATGGGTGTATTTATGTCAATACAACGAGACAATTAGATTCTGCACGTTATGAGCGCGAAGAATGAATGGGGCCGTACGTAGCACCGTGTCGAACTTGATCGAATCAGATTTCGAATTTCCTATGTGCAATATTTAAATTATTAAGTTCAGCACGGCAGGAGCGCAACACATAAATAGGAACGTTTTAGGCATGATATCAAATAAATAGCAAAAAAACTCACAACTGTACAAGGAGGCGAGCCGATGTAGGCTATGTACGCACTCCAGGAGGGTATATATACAAAATGATAATAATGACAATGCGAGAACACAACTTCCTACCTTATAATCTGGGAATAAAACGCTGACTGTAAATGACAAGAAAGAAAAAAAAAGTATTGATTTGTTGTGGTCTAACGCAACACGAGCCCGCGATGAAAATGCGGCACTGTGAGGCCTGGTCACACAGCTAATAAGCCTGGTTACTCAGTAAACAAGATGGCGCCGAGAAAGCGAAAACACGAGGAGACCGGAGACGAAGAAAATAATAACGATGAGGTCGTGGTGGATAAGAAATCGAAAAAGGTAGGATGGAGCTGCACCCTGTATTGTCTGCATCTATCAACCATGCCCATGTTTTTTCTTGGTGCCGATAAAAATTGCCTCGAATTCTTCGTTGTTGTTGGTCTGTGTTGTTACACGTGCTTTATGGATGAACATTGTCATAAAACTCTTTCTTGGATTCGCTTCCTTACACAGCCAAAGTGGACAAATAAACAGAGGGTTCTCATATTTTCTTCACGTGGAATAACGTACAGGTATTTAGCTTATTCTAGTATTTAGTTTTAGAGTCTCGAAGGCTGAAATCGAACACACTAGAGTCAGAAATGGGCATTCCTTGTTAAACAAGCAAATGGCTTTTTTATTACCATTCTCCCTTCATTCACTCAATCTGATTTGTTGAAAAATGGTTTGTTTTCAGAGCAAGACACTTGATGTTGGATCTAAGAGTTCTACTTCCCCACCATAAAGCAGGTAAGATGACGAGTAGAATGTACAGTAGGCAGAATGGGAATAAGCTATGCTTGTATGTGAGTTAAACCTACGACTGTTTATTAATACATCCAAATCTTTTTAATTGTTTTCCATGTTGAAATTTACAGCACTAAAAAGTGCTCAATTAATGTAATACTGGAGGTTAATTTTGTTGCCAGAAATCACCCAAAAGTATATCCATATCAAAGACCGTACTAAAACATTTGTCATCACTGGTTTTCAAGAAATTCCCTCTTTCTGTTATCCTCAAAAAAGCAAATTCAAAATCAATTTTTTCGAGCGAATTCATGAAAGGCGAGCTTCAAAACATTAAGCAACGCACAATGGGGATTGTGAGTAACACCTAGTCCACACTTTGTTATGTCCAGCAAACATCAAAGTATTCAAGTACATATGCAAATTTATCGTCGATCAAGTCTTACTTGAGCTTTCTACAAGTATATAGTGCTCCAACAAAGGATTTTCGCTTTATGGGTTTGTTCAGTCTTTCAAGGACCTTTGAACTTCACCACTCTTTGAAATAAACGATTGAAACCCACATCTTCTCTAAAATTTCTTAGAACCTAAACAGAACCGAATCAGAACCTAAACAGAACCTAATAGAAAGGGGGGTAATTGTTAATAATAAAAAAAAAATCAGAATTACCTATTTTCTGCACAAAATTACAGAGTAGGGCTGTATCTCAAAAAAAAAATTACGGTGATTTTTGCGCTATTTAGCGGATTTAGGCTAAATTTCTATTTCAGTCATCACTAGCGTAAAATATTAAAAAGGCGATTCTACACATACACATAGCTTAATACAATTGAATAAAAATATGGGTAATCGAATTTGGATTTTGTTCATAGGAATAGCAAGCTGGTAGGAACATTTTTTTCTCTATTTATTTTATTATTATTTTTATTTATTTTTTGTTTGAACAGATCAGAAACTGGTCCAAAAAATTATGCAGATCTCATAAGGAAAAAAATCCCCTTCTTTCGGATGATTTGATTTTATTTGATTTTGATTTGATTAAAACTCTCAGGGTTGAAAATTCCTTTGACCACACCCAGTGTGCTATCTCTTAGGGGTAAGAATTGTTGTTAACCAAACCCTTAGTGTTAGGGTTAAATTGGATTTTTGCTGTTGAGCACCCCAGTCTGTTTCCCCCTCCCCCCCCACCCCTGTCTGTCCCTCACCCACCCACCCCCGGGACTCATATGTACTTTCATATGAATGCGATATTATCTTTATTTTCTGTTTGTTATAGAAACAAAGCTTGATAGAAAAGATAAGCTCTTTATTGTAAATGAGGTTAGTAAAAGAAGTGATGAAAATAATATTTGCTACAGTAGCCTTTCCTTCTGATTATATTCTACTGCTTTGTTAGGTGTGTGAGATGAAAAACTGCAACAAGTGCATATTTCTTGAGATGAGAAAAAAGAAAGACCTCTTTATGTGGTAGGTAAAAGTGTTTGGATTTGTTGATTAAAATATGTGAGGATGAATGTAAAATTATTTAACCTTTATTTGTGTCATTTTTGGTCAGGTTATCATGTACTCCTCATGGGCCTTCAGTTAAATTTTTAGTTGAAAATAGTAAGTATACCCTAAATTTAGTGCATGATACAAAAAAATCAAACAAACAAAAAGTTGTTATCTTGAACCTGAATACCGAGTTAGTAAACTACTGTGATGATACTACATAAAACACAGGTTCTGGACTGCAAATAATTCTAGTTAAGACTTGATTTAAAACTTCCAGCTGCATATACATAGTTCTAAACTCTCATAGTTATAAAACTATCTGTTTTATTTCTTCTAGTTCATACCATGGATGAGCTCAAGTTAACAGGAAACTGTCTTAAAGGATCTCGACCTATTCTATCTTTTGATGAAGTGAGTATGATTTTGGATATATTTGATGGATTTAAGTTTTCGTTCACTTACAATGTAGTCCATAATATTTTTCTAAAAAAGAAACAGGGGTTCAGTTTTTTTTTTAAATTTGTTGCAATCTTCTCTTGGTCTACAATCCATAAAAATACAGCACAGATTTGATGTGATGACAAATACAACATTTACACTTGTCAATACATCTGTAAAGCTGGCACTCATCTCAATATTGATAATTATTAGATCATCCGACTGCAGAGATGCGAATCATGTTAACCTCTGTTTTCTACCAAGGTTACTGCAGTCAAATGTTGCAATAATTTTGGGTGTCACTGTAATTTAACTTTGTTTGAATTTCGTTGCAGCATTTTGATAAAACACCACATAATGTGATTCTCAAGGAAATGTTTATACAAGTAAGTCATATGCAGCTTGGATTGAAACATAATCTGTAACTGATACGTGTATTTCAATGTCGTTTTATGTTGTCCTATACTAATTCCATTTATGCATGGCTATTAGATATTTGGAACACCACTTAATCACCCAAAGAGCAAGCCATTTGTTGATCGAGTCATGACCTTCTCCATACAAGACAATAGAATATGGGTTAGAAATTTCCAGGTAAATAGTGGAACACAAGAGGCAATGCATGTGGTACATGAGGGGATCTAAGGGTGGGCCAATTGTTATTGCTGTAACTTGCACTATATATAATGTACACTTAATATGAAACAATGCTCATCTTTTAGGCCTAATTGTGATAATTACAGTACAGTAGATTGATTGTTGTTCATTTACAGATTGTAGAAGAGGATGGCACGATGTTAGAGATTGGTGAGTTGCAAATTTTAGTAAATACTCCAACTACACTCTGTTAAATCCAAACTAGTTCTTTCTGAAAGCTTTCATAGTTTACTGTAAAGATTTCTTCTCATTTGACACAAAAATGTTGACTTGTGTGCTATATTTGTAAGGTCCAAGATTTGTCCTGAACCCAATCCGGATATTTGAAGGCAGCTTTGGTGGACCTACCCTTTACGAAAATCCTTATTACCAGTCCCCTAATGAGGTATGTCTACTACTAGGAACTATGGGTTAGGTTTAGTTATATAACCCCTTCTTTTTACCTGGAGTTAACTGTTAATTTCGCTGGGGAGGGGAATGGGGGGACCAGCCCCCTGCTTGGGTATAGGGATACCACCGAGGGTGTGTAACCCTGGCCTGTTTTAGCACAAAATTTCTGAAATATCAACGTTTGTTTTGCAAGAAATAATAATCATCCACGAATTATGTCTGATAATTTATTGATGATATCTCATTCAAGATATCTCAGTTACTCGCTTGAATAAGCCGATGGGAATGTGCTTTGTGTGACGCTGTATTGTGCGGGACCGTAAAAGGGCGCCGTGATCGCCCTTCTTTAAATGATGTGTCAATTTCCTCAGTACCGCCGCATTGTTCGCCGCAAGGCTGCCTTCCGCTACCTGGATCGCGTGGACGCCAAGCAGTCCCTAGAAGCTCGCCGAGAGGCCAACAAGGATCTTCCACGTGATGCTGACGACGTGGATGACGTGTTCTACACTATCACCCAATCAGACCTCGACAAAGCACGCAGCAACAAGCAGAAAAGCCAACATCTTTAAGAACATGACAAACCATTCAAAACAAATCTAATTGGGAAAATGCTAATGACAAAAATATGATGTTTTTAGCAAATGAACTATACACTTATTGCGGATATTATCATAAGGCCTAGTTAACGGGACAGAATGACGAGTTATACTGTAGTGGATGGCTGTGTATCGATTTACTTTGATATGTTACACTCTTTTTTTTATAAGAATCTTTTTTATAAGAACGTCCAGCCTGGGATTTCGCCAAAATTTAAGAACATGCCGAAGCTCAGATAGCAGCAACATATTTTTTTTATTAGAGTGATATCGCTCTAAAAGTGAAGAATCAAATTGTGCTTATACTAGCGACTTAAAATACTATTGTTATTGATCATTTGTGTAGTTCTGTTTTGATTTCAGGTAACTGAAATTTAAGAACATCGATAAGAACGTTTTCAGCCTTAAAATGCTCGAAAAATAAGAAGGGCTCAGCCTCAACTGAAAATTAGACGTTCTTATAAAAAAATAGTGTACTCGTTTTATAGAATCTCTGATCACCATGAATAAAAGGGTGGCAAGCTTCGACGAGCTTGCTTTTACCTTGTTCTTGTTTTGTTCACATTCAATAAATTGTGAAAATAATATAATTTTGGAGAGCAGAAGGAGGGAACCTTTACAAAAGAATTGTTTTTTTTTAATGCATAACATTCGTTTATTGTTTGGCTGACTTTTCTATGATCCTTGGTTTATCGACCATCTTGTGTATTGCTTTTATTTTTCCGTGCATAGTACAAACATTCCCTCTTTTCTGTAGTTCTTGTTCTTATGGTTTTTACACAAAAAAGGGTGTAATGGCAAAACCGTAACATTGGGAGGGGCTCGAGCCACCCGCCCCCTGTATTTTCACGAATAAAAACAAATGTGAGGGGGGGGGGGGTGCATTAGAAACTAGTCGCGATTTAGTGGTATAACAAAAAGAGATATCAGACAAACTGCAGAAAAACAACATCTACGGCAAGCCATAAATCAACACAAGGGTGAAAAAGTATGGTGTAGGCCTCTGTGAAAGGGTCGTGTTGCAGCTCTCAGAAGATTTAGGGTGTATCCGAGAAAAAAATAGGCTTTTCTCTTAAATGGTAATTTTAAGGCTCCTGATGTATTGTTTAGGGTAGCAATTTTTGGTCGTGCTGGTGCTTTTCGAATTTTCCGACGAGCATCTTTATCACTTTTACCTTGAAGAATTCCCCCCGGGAGGCAATCAACGTGGGGCGCTCTAAAGAAATCGTATGTCTACCCGGGAGGCAATCAAAGTGGGGCGCTCTAAAGAAATCGTATACCTAGGTAGGGTGGCTCTGCAGCCAATATAGAAAATTATAAAAAAATAGGCTTTTCTCTTAAATGGTAATTTTAAGGCTCCTGATGTATTGTTTAGGGTAGCAATTTTTGGTCGTGCTGGTGCTTTTCGAATTTTCCGACGAGCATCTTTATCACTTTTACCTTGAAGAATTCCCCCCGGGAGGCAATCAAAGTGGGGCGCTCTAAAGAAATCGTATACCTAGGTAGGGTGGCCCTGCAGCCAATATAGAAAATTATGTTCACTCCATGTGTAAGGGAACTCCACAACTAGACAAATGGTCAACAGAGTAATCGTGGAGGTTACTAATAGCCCTGTGTTGAAACAAGCTAAATGACTCCCTCGATTATAAGAAGCAAAATTGCTCAAATGCACTGACTCGGAGGCCGTTACCTGGTTATCTTACTTGACCTTACTCAATTCAGGAAGATTGTGTGACCAGAGACGTCTGCATGTGACGTCAGGTGGCGTGAGGTATCGTGTGGTTTTGTGCAATATGCTAATGTCGCTGGATGGGTTCCATCTCTCATTGTGCCGCAGTGTTTCTGAGGTGAGCATTCGACGAAAGGCCCCTTAACTTGTAACGATAAAACAAACATCCGCTCACACAAGAAAGTTTATCGCGATTCTCATTAGCTTTGGTGAGAATGGCTTGTAGCATCATCTCTACATTTCTTCTCTTTGCTCTTGCAAGAGTGACGCTGGAAGGGGTTGAAAGCAGAGGTGAGTGCGGTGATCTGGATATGAAGAATCTTGCATCTCTGACCCTATCTAACAATAACAACACAAGCGATTCAGTCGGACTGTTCGTACAAATTGCTACAACAAACAATACATAAGCTCTTAAATCCAATAGGCAGTTGAGAATATCGGTCATGGACATTTAAACAATTCTTCAGCCAAAAGGTAGAGCCAAGATTCGCTGATCCATGCGTTGATGTGTTGCTCTGGGATGGGGGAAGGTGTCAGGAGGGCGTGTCATTAACGTCAAACAAAACGCGCGCGACACAACCAAACACCGAGAAGGAAATCTACGAAAGCCCTTGCTATATAGATAACACGCAGGCCATGCCAGCAATGTAGTCTTGCTATGAATTGCGTTTGCTATGAGCGCGCAGCCCCCGTTGGTAGCCTTATCAATGCTTAGCACGCTTTAAAAAGGTTAAGATCGTACGACCCAGGAATTTGCCACCCAGTATGATGGGGTTATTTAGCTCTTAGCGCTTTTTATACTGCAAATGCGTTGCAATTCCTTTTGTTTCTCTTTGCACATGTGCTCCACAATTGCACAATATATTACATCGCAATGTTGATTAGTCTTGTATTTAAAAGTTGGCTGCCAGTATGCGGACATTCTGTTATCTACCTGTTTACCCCATATCCCAAGATGCCATTACACATTTGACTTCCATACCAAATAGCATTTACTTTTTCGATCGCGCATAGAATGGACGAATGCAGTAGCGCGGCTTATTCCGACGGAATAAGGAAAGCGAGGATCTAAGAAAGAAATAAAAACCTAGGATAAATATTAGTTCACAGTGAAGCATGTTTGCTGGGGCGGTTTCTGCAAAGAGGATTACGACCTGGAGCAATAGGATTCGCTATGCGTACGTGCGTTCCTGGCGTTCAAAGGATTTGTACCCTGCACTCTTCCTTCTAGCGAAGGTTTGACATCTTCTCCGCAGGAAAAATATTTAAAGGACTCGCGTTACTAGTTAAATAATCCTAGCGTTTTAAGAAATCTTATCATGCTTTTTTATAGACGGTTTTGCAGTTTACACGTACACTTTTTTGGTATACGCTTGATAAGAATACTTTATATGTTTAGGATAGGCGTCCGAATCCTATTCACTGATCACACGTCATCAGGTCGTAGAATTATACTGAAACAACAGGATTATATCCCCATCACGGTGTCATATGAACACGTTTTTTTATACCAGATCGTACCAGAAGTATCTGGGTTTCAAAAGCTTGTTGTGCAAAACGTACGTATACAAAAATGAATTCTTCTCTCTAGAGAAAATAAGATTCACATAATCGGAGCAAAGGGAAAGCGTTATAGTCCATTTTTTTAGTAGTAGGCCATTGCTCGCGCTTTTTTTTAGCCGTGCTTGTTTTGCATGTTTCGACGTGCTTGTTTTGCATGTTTCGACGCGTAAACCTTCGAAAATTAAACACAGAGGCTCTTTTTTAATTCGCAAATCAAGGGAAAAGGTAGGGGAATGCGAAGACAGTTTCTTACAACTAGTGACACGCAGAGAAACCAGACTAAAAGTAGGCACATTGCTCGACATGAAAAATAGGGGTCTCGTTGTTGATTTAGTGTTCAAATATTTCAAAAGAATGCGCTTTTCTTGCACCAAACGAAACGCATTTGGTTGCCAGAAAGACCGCGTATGTAACTTATAACGTAGATAGATAACAGTGAAATTGATATAATGACATTTTTTTACCTTTTGTATGTCTGATAGGAATTTCGTTCAAATGTGCCAGCGGTATGTTTCAATGCCATAATCAACGCTGTATTCAAAGTAGCTGGAGATGTGACGACCGGGACGACTGCGGAGACAACTCAGACGAGAAAAATTGTAGTAAGTTGAACGATGAGAAAAAATTGTCGTAAGTCGAATGATGAGATGGATTGTCGTAAGTCGAATGACTATATGAATTGTCGTAAGTCGAATGACGAGACAAATTGATGTAAATCAAATGCCGAGACAAGGTGTCGTAAGTCGAATGACTAGACAAATTGTCGTAAGTCGAATGCCGATACAAAGTATCGTAAGTCGAATAGCTTGTGGACCGGGCTTAAAGTAAAATGGGCCGATGAGAGGTCAGGCAGTTCTTTCGCATGTCATACCCTCGCCCTGTCTTCGTTCTTGGGTGTTGGCAGAAAGAATTTCTCAAGTGCGCAAAAGTATATCGCATTGTGTATGCGCCAAGACAAACTTGGACATGTTTGTTGTGTTCCCCTCACAGCTAGGATGACCTGCGACCCATCTCAACACACTTGTAACAATGGCCAATGCATTAAAGCATCCTGGCTTTGCGACGGAGCCAGCGATTGCCAGGACAACAGTGACGAAATGAACTGTCGTAAGTAGGCCTTTCTCGATTATGCTAGCATTTTTTTCGGCATTTATTTGGCAAAACGATAACTTTTTTTTCTTGTAAAAGAATTGCTAGCATTTTATGTCATTTTTCATGACTGTGACTTTATCTATTCTTTCTATTCTTGAAAATCACTTAGCATTAAAGTCTGGGCTATTTTTCACGTTCCGTCTCTGGTCCTGGCCTTATTAGGACCTTATTTGGTCCTGGCCTTAATATGGTCTTCTGGGACATCACCTTGCTCGGGGTTGCATTTTTAGCTTATTTGTTTGTATGAGTAAATAGCCGATGGCTGATATATTTGCAAACTAGTAACCGATGGTTCATCGATTTGAAGCTTCCCGCAGCCCTCACACTTGCGCCTGGTCGGAATTCACGTGCGCGAACGGCGCATGTGTGCCAGATTCATTCAAATGTGACGGCGAAAATGATTGCGCAGACGGCAGTGATGAGAAGAATTGTGGTAAGGCTTTCTAGGTCCAGTTAAAATGGTGGTTGTCAGTGCGTTCCCCTCCCCTCCCCATCCCACTATCCTCCCCTTCCTCCTACGATAACTGCTCGTTTCAGCACGTTATACCAGGAACGTGTGCTAATGAAAATGCCGTGGGTGCGTAGCTCAAAATCGCTATAATTGTACCCTATTGAATGCATTTTTTTCCACTCCTGACAAGAAAAATCCCACTTTATATCCGCTCCCTGCTCCTCCTATCATCCTTCCCCCCCTCTTGCTTCCAATTGCATTTCATCCCCGGGGGGTGACGGGTAAGGGATATGATTCAACATTGTCGAATGACCATTAGCTCCTTACCCTTTGTTTCTATACAATGGCAAACGTGCAAATGGCCAAAATCCAGTAATCCTTCGCAATGCTTTGTTTTTGCAAAAGACATTGAAAACCCGTTAAAAAAAAAACTGAAAAACCGTTGAAAAACTGTTAAAAAAACTGGTGAAAAACTGTTGGGAAACTGTTGAAACACTGTTGTTTAAAGGGTTTGACGCTGTTATTTATTTTCTCACTAGCGCACACGTGCTCTGCAACCGAATTCCGCTGTAATAACGGGCGCTGCATCACCAGAGCCTTTCGATGTGATGGCGAAGATGATTGCCTTGACAACAGCGATGAGCAAGGGTGCTGTGAGTATGCCATAAACATGCCCTCCCCTCCCCCCTCTTCTAGCCTTTAGATATGGTGCTTTGCTGTTCTCACCATCGAAAGTTTTGCTCATTCACAGCCCGCAAAGTTTGCCGGGATGATCAGTTCCAGTGCGGCACCAGTAGAAAATGTATCCGAAAGAGCAAGATCTGCGACGGAAAATCAGATTGTTCAGGAGGAGAAGACGAAAAGAACTGTGGTAAATTGAACAATCAAATTTGTACTTTTAAATATTACAAATTTTACGCAGAGAGCGCGCGGAGATGTTTAAATGATGAGCTGTCTATGTCAGCAAACGAGAGCGAAGCTGACAAGATATACCAGGAAATGTTTCATTCTAATTTTTATTGACTACACTCACGTTGTTTTTTTGTGATCCTGCAGTGAAACCCCAAATGCCCCCACCGACCCCTCCCTTGAAGCCAAAGTGCAGGATTAGCCAACGACGATGTGATAACGGTAGTGGTTGTGTGGACAGAATGAAAATTTGTGATGGGATGCGAGACTGCGCTGATGGCAGCGATGAAAGAGGATGCGGTGAGGACAATCCCCCTTTCCAAGATGCCCTGGCGTGAAACATCACTCACTGTGCCGTGATAAATTGTTGCGTGACATTAAAATGACACCAAAGGTTCTGCTGTCGCACATATAAAAATGTGATGCAGTTCATTTATCTCTACGCGGGTTCCTACTACAAAAAAAGTCGTCACTATTAAGACCCCGTGGGCAGAGTCGAATTCAAGTTTTTGGTGTATCCTATGTCGTACTGAGTAGAGTTTCCAGTCAGGCCAAAATAATTCTAGGGGACAGACCATTTTTTTTCCTAGTTTTGGTGCTCGATTTTTTTACCCGAAGGATGTTGCGATTTTTTTCTGCCAATCAGATCAATTACTTGCTCGTTTTCTTAGGGCCTGAGCCTTGCTCGAATTTTTTTTTCTGGGGGGGGGGGGGGAGAGAACAACAACTCCCCCTTTCAAATATCAAATGTTTCCTAAGGCACGACTGATTATGTGGTTTCAGGTACAGTCAGCTGCACGCATTTCGAGTTCTCTTGTAAAAACCAGGCCTGCATTCCGATGGTCCAGCGGTGCGATGGTGTGGACAACTGCGGGGATAACAGTGATGAGATGTCTTGTTGTGAGTTTAGATTATAGTATGCGAGGCAACACATATAAGTGTAGAATAGACTGAAAAAAAAAACAGAAAGACAGAGAGACACTGACAGACAGGACAGAGATAAAGAGAGGAAAAAGAGAGATAGACGGACGGACGGACAGACAGACACATAGTTCTTACTTGGCATGATACTTTGTTCAACAGCTAGCGATAAGATTTGCGATCTGTCATTGAATCACAAGTGCAGGAATGGTCGTTGCGTGGTGAAGGGCTGGGTTTGTGATGGCTTTGATGACTGCGGAGATAACAGTGATGAGGAGAAGTGTTAGAACAGTGAGTAAGGGCCTTCTCAACTGTATTTCTTTTAGAAAATTTATTGAAATACAAAAATGTCTAGAAATGAGTTTTCCATTTGGATGAAACATGTCCCTATCCATCTCAACTGCTTTATTGATTTTGTAATAAAACTACAGAGGAGAAATTGGAATCCAAGGGAGGGCATCCTTATTCGGGATGCCTTCCCACCTAAACACGCTCATTTGGTTCACATTTCATCGATGGAATTCCCTTCAAAGATATTGTGTCTGTGAAAGCAGTCAGACACAAGTGTGATCAGAAAATTACCCTTCCTGCCATTGTCATTGGATCCAACTCCCTTACAGCTAAATGGTTGATCCGCCCAAGAATTAAAGCTTCCATTGACGATTTCTTATCAAATTGAATAACACTGACTAAGTAATTTAAGTGTGGTAAGAGTATTTAGATGTAGGGACCTCCTGGGAACCGTTTTGGAGAGTTCTTTTAAGGGGACGCATGTTATAAGCAACCTAAACTGGCTCTCCTTTTACTCTTTCTTCTTTCTTTTATCAGAACCAAAGCTGTGAAAGCATCTGTGAGGATAAAGAAAAGATATTAGATAGCAAGCGGAAGAGGAGATTGAAAATTACTCATTTTCGAGATGCGCCTCATTTAAATAGGATGCTACCATTAATATACACCTTATAAACAGTACAGAGCTATCAGAACTAAAATGATTGTAGAAGTTGGTGCCACTTTACTCATTTAGAATAGTCTTTACCGACCTTTTTGTCGGGTTCATGTGACAGTAATGACATGGACACTGCGCCACGAAGCCATTCGGAACCATACGCAGTAACCGCTATAGGGACTAGGGGGTCCGTGCCTCCCCCAATTTTTTTTCCAAAATTACAAGGAATTCAAGTAGGGTCGTGACTGTGCCCCATTAGTATCTTAACGTCCCTTGATTATACCCGCCAGTCTACCTTCGTCTGTTACGGCCCTGATAGCGTGCGTCAAATATAAACGTTTTAAAATAGCCATTTTTATTGGGTTTGCAATTAGGACTAAAGAAAAAAAAAATAGCTTACATGTGATATCATTCTTGATTGCTTTACCTGTGACTTCATTTTATCAATATATATATTATTAATATTTTTGATCAATATATTTTTTAATAAGTGCTGGAATGGATTTAAGCGTTCGTTATACTAGTTCACGTAGCTGTAATAGTAATTGCTGAATTCCGACAGCTGAAAACAGCAGCTAGCGCTCCGCCTGATCCCCGATGCTAATAAACTGAGCGTCACTTTACCCCGTCGCTGTGTCGCGCGCCTGACTGCGCAAAACTCGATGAGTTCAATAGAAGCACTTGTAACATGATGCTACTCCAGAACGGTTGACAAGTGAGTGTGAAAGTATCAATGAAAAATATTAAACAAAGCAAGTCGAGTAGTAGTTATTGATCCCAATTCCGTCATGCTCTCACTTTGCTCTATCTAGAGAAAGGCCTGGAAAAGGCCACGAAGAAAATAAATAGCGAATGAGCCATAGTATGTATATCTCAGTGTTAATATCGCTCGACCCTTTGGCACCTGTTCCTAGCATCAAGCGGCTCATGGAGTCTCGCCTACCTCCTTTAATCTACTACCTGGAGAAGGGGAATGGAGAATTTTCTGTTTTAATAGATTATCAGACAGTATTTGCATACGATGTGCAGTTCTTTATGTAAAGCGTGTACTTATATAATTTAAAAAATCTGGATAAAACGGCTGTCTTTCCCTTTTCGCACCAAAAGCACATGCATAGAAAAAGTGGAAAACAACCGCTTTAGTCAAAGAGAGCTTGCTTTATTCCAATGTTTGAGAAGTGAAAATACCTTAATGCGAGCAAGCGCAATAAACAAGAGGCAAAATTTCTGCGTACGAATTCGTTTAAATACTGTTCTTTTTTGCTGCTCCGAGCGAAGTTGAGCCGATAAACCGGCGATGGCATGCGTCGGATTCACTTGCTCCCAGACCTCTGCTGTCTTGTTCGACCGAGAGGCGTCGGTACGACGAAAATGGCGTCGGTATTCACCATGCCAAAACTCAATTATCGTGTCAGAATTGATGATACCTATATATCTCATATATTTGTTTATGTTTAATGGTGACCATGGGAACATTTCTGAGCACAAGAAATTGATCTTGATTTTTATTTTCAATTCATTTTAGTATATTTTGTGTGTATTGTTTTAAAATTTAAATATTTGGTTCTTTAATATATTAATGAAAGTCGTACGATCTCGACATGGTTCGATGTTGTTATGATGTAGACTTGTAGACGTTACTAGAAATGCAAGGCTCATAATAGCGGGGGGGGGGGGGGGGGGAGGGGGAAACAGAATATGAAAAAGGTGGAAAAATGCGTGTAAAAAGAGGCAATGGATACTAAAAACTGTTAAAAAGTAACACGAACCAACCTTTAAGAAAAAATCGTTTTGGAGCTCTTATTTACGATAATTAAAATGATATCCAAATTTAGGTATAATAAACTTGACGGTTTTGGCAGCCACTTTGACAAGTAAGCAAGGATTTATTATTGTTTATAATTTATATAACACTCATCAAAATCCAAGAAAAATAATCAAACAATAATTATATATGCATACTTTTAAAAAGCATCGCTTGTGTCAATCGATTTCACATGACAGACAGCATACATTTCCTTTTTTATAGCGTTTTGATAGCAGTTTTGTTAGCAGTTTATTACTAATATAGGTAAATGGATTTCAAAAGCTTTGTTGTTCCGTTCTACCTTATCATGAAACACCATTTCGAGCTTGAACGAGAGCCGAAAACACCATAAAATATGCCTGGCGCCTTGCGATTGGTTAGGTATGGCGCGTTGTGGTGGCCTGATAAGGCTTGGCGACTGAGCAAACATTCGACAGTAGAGATAGATGATCACGCGATGCTGGACACGAGAGACCAAGAATATTTCTTTTATTGACATCTCTGATAGCTGACTGTCTCGTGAAAAAAAATATGTGGGAAAATGTCAAAGGGTTTCGTTTCGACTCGTCTTTTCAGCAATGAAACAAAATAAACTTAGCTTTCGCGGATAAGTTTTACTTCCTGACTAAGATCTATACCTTACTGAAGAGTTCAAGCGAAAGTAAAATAATGGAGACAGTATGTTCCGTGATATTTTTAGGATAACTTATATGGTAATTCTGTGGTTGAAATCCGGGTGTGCCGGTAAAACATTTGCTTAGCTTGAATTAATAAAACGATAAGCTGAACATTAGATTTCCCTTAGTCTCATGGAATGTTAATGTCGACCCCTGACCTTCATAATTTATCATAATTTATCAGTATCGTTTGATTTTTTTTTTCTCTGTTACAACAAGCCAAATGGAAGAACGCCACGCTGCTAGTGCCAATCTCACAAGGGACAGCTCGACCGGAAGTAAATTGCATATGACGTCAGGTGGCGTGATGCCTCGTGTGGTACGAGCCGATATGCTAATGAGCAAGCAGCAAAGTTATTCATTCACCGGCTACCGAACACTTTACTGTGTGTCGAAATGGCTGCAAAAATGTCACAGATCTCTGTTATCCTCTTTCTTTTGGCTTTTACTTTACAGAGGGCTAAAAGTTCAGGTATGTCTTTAGGTTTTGTTTGGGTAGGAAGCTCTACGCCCGAGTATATTGGGGGACTTTTTGTGTTCGTTATACTACATTTGGTAGTTGTAAGTATTTTCATTCAGTGTTGTCTTCTGCCGCGTTGAAATTCAAACCGCCTAGAAATTCCACCAAAAACGGCGTTTTGCCATTTTGCTGTACTGTACTAGTAGATAAAATCCTTTTTTTTATTTCAGCAAATATTGGTAATACCTATATAGATTTAATGTTGAAAGTCAATGGAATATATTTTTTATGAATATTTCAGCGAGAGACAACTCCTCGCTTTCTCCAAGCCGACCCTCAACACACCCACACGCGCGAAAAGGGCGATATGTGAAAGCCGTACTGTTTTCTGATTACTCCCTTTTCCATATAGAACTTGTTTTAAACGACTACTGAAGTTCGTTGATGTTTTTGGTCTCGTATAATGACAATGAGTGTGTTGTGGTTCTGAACTCTTCTGTTTGGGTTGCTAGGATTTCCGTGTACATCTACCCAATTCACCTGCAAAAATGAGCGTTGTATCCAGAAAGCCTGGCGTTGTGACGACCAAGACGACTGTGGAGATCATTCGGACGAAGATGGATGCCGTAAGTAGCTTGTTTTCATAGCTCCGTCCCAGAGATAAACTGAGACAGCGCACAGCCAAATTCAAAGATTCTTCGCAAGGTGCGACCTAACATTCTTGCTGTGAAAGTTTACATTTTCATGAGCGGCGAAGGACTATTCTTTCACAGATATATCTATTCTTTGGATAAAATATGACTGGTACTGTTCTGATTATGGAGCAGTTCATCTAAGGCATCTAGAGAAATTAAAAGAACGTCGAGTTCAAACTAGATCGTCTCGCATCGATAACTACGAGTTGTAAACTACTTGTCAACTGGAAAGACTACAATTAGAGTGGGACAGACTATATATTAAAATGTCCGTTTCCTCACAGGAAAATGTTTTTTTTCTGCTTTAGCCTTCGAAGTTTCGAAACAAAAAGCTATCTCTTTCAAAATGAGTAGTGTACGGATTGTATGTATAAACGAAGATTGTAAATTGTGTACTCAACGTCTCGAGGGAAAACCACGCGCCAAAAATGATTTATTTCTACTCTTTTAAAAGTCCCCTTAATAAGACCAGTTGGAATACCAAACTCGTAACTACCGATAAAATACTCCAACCTCATCTTTGACATTTATTGTTGACCACCAGCAAATTTTGCCGGGTTTTTGTTTTGTTTGTGTTTTGATTGAGTTCGTTGAAACCGGCTCGTGGGCGGCTGGTAGGCGTGTCAATTTGGCGTACTGTGATTGGTGGAGAGTGAACACACCATACAGGCTCATTACCATATTACTATGGCCTTAACTGCCAAATAGTAAATGCGTCGCTTTTACTACGCAGAGTAAAATCACTCAAACTTTTGAATGGTATTTTGAAATTTTTAACTGCGAAATTCTTTTTTTAATCTTATTTACTATTAATATCGAAGAATAAGTTACTAATTTACTATATTCATATTATTCGGTTGTTTTGTATGGAACAAAATGGAAGAAGCTTTGTTTATGTTTTTTAACTGACGTTCGCTCCTTCAATTTAATAGTTCTTTAGCGATTCCATAGGCGAAAGAAGACTTTTATTCAGATAAATTTTAATGTTATACCTTTCCGAAACCTATTTATTATGTTTCGTCAAAGTTGCTTTTTTGAGAAAATGAAACATTCTTCGTTGAAATTCAACAAATAACATTCATATTTGCGCTGTGATAAAATATTCTCGTTACAGATTATATGCTCTCTCAAAAACCGACCTAGTGTGTAGAACACACTAGTTAACTCCAAATTCCAAATCAAGCACTATATTTTCTATCTTCGGTTGCGTGTCTCAGATAAACCTCTGGAAACGCAAGATTATTTTTTAATGCATGCAATTTTGATAGATTAAAATATTCCTATCACGTATCGAATTCCTATTTTTGTATGGTTCACCAATGGTGTGTCATTGATATATTGCAAGGCTTATAATACACCAGGCAGACGGACTATATCTGATATTTTCGTTTGCGATATACGTGTGCATTGCAAACTCTGCAGATAACCTGTGATAACCTGAGATGTATAGCGTTATAGGCCAATCTAGAATTGAAAACGGAACCAAAAACAGATACAACAGAAAACGACATCAAGCATATTTGTATGAGCTAAGGTAAATTTAAAAGCGGGTGTGTTCAAATGTTCACAAAAAAATAATTGCATTTGTTGATACCGAGAAATAACGCATTTTTTCAGACTTTGTTTTAGTCGTTCCTGAAGTTCACACTAAATCTAGCTGCGCTCTAAACAAAGAAATAATCGCTTGCCAGAGACTATGTAATCCTTTCAGTGTTCTAATAGATCCTTCGAGCGTTTGTTAGGATTTAATACTTACAGCGGGCTATAGTTTAAAGAAATGTAAGCAAAGCCAATTATATAGATTAGTCTAGCAACGATTCATGACCTCATCGAATAAATAACTGCAGAAAGTCATTTTAAAGAAAACACCACAGTTAAAATGAAAACAAATAAGACATACTTTTAGTACATATAAATATGCAACAGGCTGAAAGATTCCGATATACAAAGCGCATTTGATGATCATGAGATAAAACGAGTCTAGTTCCCTGCGGGCAAACCATTTTAGGCCAAGAAAAAAAATATAAAAACATGTTTATCGTCCATATAACATCAAAATATGGAGCATGCGGCCCTTTTTAGTTATTACTTTTTTTATTTATTTGTTCTCCTTCGTTTATCAAAGATTTGTACGAATATTGATGCGGCCCCGAAAAAGGATGCGGGCGGGGACGATAAACATGTCTTTTTTTACTTGGCCTTATCATTGTGGTGCTTACTTTCAGCTATGTATGCAAAAATGAGCAAAACAGCAAAGATATTTACCTTTCTTTGCTTAGGGCGATATAAAGCAATGGCAGAATGTATCAGCATTTTCCTATATGCAAGATTCCGATTTGTGTAAATGCATGCAAGATGGTATCTCGAGGCACAATCAACTGTTCGATTCCGATAAAGCGCATGGTTGATTATTGTCATGAAGGAATTATACTATATACCTGCTTTCTACTTTAGGACATATACAAATATATACATATACAAAATAATCGCCACCAAAAACAAATTCATTGTCATGTTCCCTCGAACGCTTAAAACTTTAAGGTTTTAGACTTGAATTCTGCCCCTCGCCCCACAGGTCCCCCAAGCTAATATGTTGTATTTTACGTGTCTCATTCACTGTAAATATATAGTGCATTACAATAAAAAAAATTGGGACGAAAAATATAATAAAATACCTTCAAACTTTTCTAACCAGTTTGTGGAGTTGTTATTTAAATCTCAGTGAAGTTTCAATCCATTTGGGGCAATATTTAGCGATTGAAGTTCCCCCATACTAAGAGAAGAGAAAGGTTGTGTTGAATTTCAACACAAAAAACATGTAGCTTATAAATAAGATTAAATGCAATTTAACTCGACAAATGAAGCTGTTTGTTTATTTCTCTTCCTCGAAATCGACGAAGTTCACGAGAGAATATTCGTAGTTGGTTGTTGCTTTTTGCGGGAAGGGGGATGTAGACGGGCTGTTTTGTCACGACCGTTGAAATATCCATCCCATGGGTTCGCGTCAAGCATACCTGATTCGGCAAGGCGGGTGAAGAATGGCGTTTTAGGTACGCAAAGAGTTGATCAACTGGATTCATAATTTCTGTGTGGCAGTGTAAAGCATCTGTATAATATTGTTTGCATGTATTTTGGCGAAATTTCGAATATCCACTTTTCTAGAAGCGATTTTCTACCGCCCGTTTTGCCGATCGGCATCATTAGAGCCCAAATGGATTGAAACTTCACAAGGATTTAAATAACAACTCCACAAACTGGTTAGAAAAGTTTGAAGGTATCCTATTATATTTTTCGTCCCAATTTTTTTTTTATTGTAACCCACCATATTTTTACAGTGAATGAGACACGTAAAATACAACATATTAGCTTGGGGGACCTGTGCTCGCCCCTAAAAAAGATGATACAGGTTTGATGACGCGCAATTCCAAAACTGCCAATTTTCGAAAATCTACAATTACATTAGTAGAACATGCCCCGTGTTATCATCCCTGGTTGATTTTGTGGTTCTTCTCGACATTAGCTGCCAAGACATGTAACCCAGTAACCGACCACACATGTAGAAATGGCCGGTGTGTGCTCAAAGAATGGGTTTGTGATGGAATGGACGACTGTGGCGACAGCAGTGACGAAGACAACTGCCGTAAGTGATCGTAATACGCTCTCCTTTCAATTGCATTACGCCTTCCTCGAATTTGTCAAAGAAAGAAAAAAAATGAACGTCTCACATTCTTCGATCTCGCCCCACAGCCACTCGACCACCGTATACCTGCCCGCCTTCGGACTTCACTTGTGCTAACAGCCAGTGTGTGCCGAACTCGTTCAGATGCGATGGGGAAAACGACTGCGGAGACAGAAGTGACGAGAGTGGTTGCAGTGAGTTTTCCTTATTCACTTATTCCTGATAGAAACACAATATTTTTGTTGCCAACGAGGGTATAGGAGAACTCCATGGGTATGCAAAGTATTTACATTTACTCACTCTTCTGCCTTTAGAGCCGACGACTACGTGTTCCGCTAATGAGTTCCGGTGTGATGATGGTCGTTGTATAACGTCGACATTTAGGTGTGACCGAGAGTTCGACTGCACTGACAGGAGTGATGAACGAGGGTGTGGTGAGTATAGATTCAGAGTCACTGCCCCAATCAAGGAGGTCGTTTTTTTCTCACGTTTGTTACTCTTTCTGTAGTTAACAAGACCTGCGCTCCATACGAGTTCACTTGCGCGTTCAGTGGCCGGTGCATCCCTGGGCGCTTCCGCTGCGACCATCGCAGCGACTGTCTAGACGGCTCAGATGAGCAAAATTGTCAAAATGGTGAGTTTAACGCAACACTTCAAGACCACTCCTTGAGCTGGAATCCAAGAGGGAAACAAGAAACGGTTTGTATTAGTTTAAGGTATCTGAGTGAAAATGAATGAAATAGGAATTACTCGAAATTTGTTCAGCCTTTTACTGCACCATCCCTCTAGTATAAGGCAAAAACGACGTCAACATAACAAATGCGGAGAACTCCATTTAGTATTACTTTGGGTTGTTAATCTAGTTTTCTGTGCCGCCTTTCAGTAACTCGCCCCACTCCCCCACCGGTGAAGTGCCGCAAAAACGAGCGCATGTGTGCGGATGGTAACGGTTGTGTTCACAGGCGGTGGATTTGTGACGGCGAGCGTGACTGCCTGGATGGTAGCGACGAAGCTGGATGCGGTGAGTGACAATGTCCCCAATGGTGGAGGGTGGGGGTGTGTGGAAACAGCTTTCTGCTAGATCCGGGGAGAACCCGACGTAGGATTTACCTAGCCTATCATAAAAATGGCCCGCTTCATACTCTATCAATCAAACCTTACTTCAAAAAAGCCGGTGTGTTGCTCAGAGGCCAACAAAATTTCCAGTTAGCATAAACCATCAAAGCGCACGGGTAAAGCCAGTAAAAAAAAACAATCGGAAGAAGCGGAAATGCGAAAATTTTGCTAAGAAACTTTCATTCTAGTGCAAAAGGACACTGACCCTGATAAATGATAGGTTTAAATCGTCGTCCGCATCTTTGCTAAAGCTAATGTTTACTCTCTGTTGACAGGTACAATTGGCTGTTCCAGTGATGAGTTTACGTGTACAAATCAAAAGTGCATCCCTCTTCCCCAAAAATGTGACGGTACTGATAACTGTGGCGACGGCAGCGACGAGAAAATGTGTCGTAAGTATCTCTTCTGTCGCTACGCGTCGTGTACTTTATGTGGATATCGAGCTGACAAGCTCAACAGGATATATATAAAAAAATAAAGTTCTTTTAGCGCATGAAATGGCGTGCGGAGATTTGTGCGCATGAACATTTAAACTTTATAGAGTTCCTTTACTGATTCAGAAAATTTTAACTGCTTATTCATAACTACTTATTTCAATAACTGCACATTCTACAAGTCTGCTATTGATAAACTCTCCTTTAATCCTGAGGATTGTAACCGAATTGGATAAAAATGCAACTAGCGTGTATGGATAATAATTCAAGAGATAAACCATGCATATGGATACTGTGCTAACGCTAACAATGAAGTCATTGCTAATTCCGAACTCTAATCTACTAACAATAACCATCACCAAACTCTATTTTCTGTCTCCTCTTTTTAATTTTTTTTATCCTCTCTTCTATTGCTCCGACTGACCTCTCTTTTCACCAACCCTTGTTACTATAGCAACTCCATCGGTTCCACCTCAGCCTGACATTCCGTACCAGCCTGTTAGCGGAGACAATAGTAAGTACGAAAGGGGGCGCCGCCTTGTGCCGTGGAACCACCGTGTATTAAACGCGCGATAAAACGATAAATGACCCTAAACTGTGCAAGCAAATAAAATAAATACACACTAGTTTTTAACGATTGATTTTGTTTTTTTTATCATGAATAAAAGTTAAACGTTTTTTCCCCCTCATATTTACTGTCGAATTCGTTGTATCGCGACCCGCGTTTTCAAAACACGATTTGTTTTGGTTTTCTGTTCCGTCAGTAAAATCATTCTGAGCCAATCAGAGTCTCGCTTTGTGCACTTCTTTGGCTATCCTCTGGACGAAAACCAGACAGTGTCGCAACAAAAAGCCAGGCAACTGCACTAGGCGAGAGGTGGCAAGAATCTGATTGGCTTAGAATAATTTGACTGGCGGAACAAAAAATCCCAAAAGACAAATACAAATCGATGTTTTGAAGATGCGGCGTCGCGATACAACGGATTCGACAGTAAATGCTTAAAATCGTCCATTTTCAGTTGTTATTGAATGGTAGCAGACAGTCTAAGAATTACATAATGTTTTTCGTCTCTTTCTAGCTACCCAACCGGGCCAGGTGTGCCCGCGAGACCACTTCCGTTGTGGCAGCAGTACCATTTGCATCGCTAACAGCAAAGTGTGTGACGCTACGCCGCACTGCCCGCATGGCGAGGACGAGAGGAACTGCGGTAAGTGTAAGAAGAGGATAATAAGAAGTTTTGTAGACGTTTATTCAACGGTGAAACGAGCCATGAAGTCTTGCACAATCTGAATGAGGGTCCTGGGTCACGTTCTAAGCACGTGCTCTGTCACGCAACTTGTCACATCTTCCCTCTTTTAACAGTAACGCTAATGGTTGGTTAAAACAACATTATAATAATCAAAGGGTAAAAATCGAAATTTTACAACTAAAATCATACGATGGATTATTACTAAAGTTCAGTGTCCTAACAGTTTCAATGTTATTTTGGCACATAGTCTTTGAGCCATGCAGGAGGCTTCACCTCCCGCCGAGGCCTTGTTATAGCCTGTGAAGAATCTGGTGGCAGGGCAACCTGGCTGGGTTGCTGCTGAGCATCATCGGGTTCTGGTGATTCCAGAACATCAGGTACTTGGCTGTTTGTTTCTCCAGTGCTGATCAACTGTCGGCGGTTTCGTCGGTAGGTGGTACCTTCAGTCTCGACGTTGTAGCTCCTAGGCCCGGCTTGACCTAAACACGTACCAGGCGTCCACGTGTCTTGTCCTGGTAGCTTCATGCGCACAGTTTCGCCGACAGCGATGGGCTCCAGGGGCTTGCTGTGCTTATCGTAATAAAACTTCTGGCGTTGCTTGGTACCTATCAACTTCCTGGTGTCCTCTTCAGTGTTGTAGCTAGGCTGTAGTAGGGAACCAGCCACAGGGAGAAGTGTTTTGCATCGACGTCCGAAAAGGCGCTGGGCCGGGCTAGTTCCGATTCCAGCAGTCGGAGTATTCCGCCAGTCGAGAAGTGCTTGGAATTCTGACCCCCCGGATGTCTTGCATTTTTTAAACAGCCTCTTTACTGTCTGTACAGCATTTTCCGCTTTCCCATTTGCTTGGGCATATCTTGGGGATGACGTCTTGTGTTCGAACATCCAGGTCTTGGCGAATACACTAAACTCCGCTGATGCGAACTGCGGTCCATTGTCGGTTATAAGGGTGTCTGGGATGCCAAACCTGGCAAATATTGCCTTCAGCTCCTTTATTATTGCTCGTGACGTCACTGTGTTAAGCCGGGCCACTTCTATGTAGTTGCTGAAGTAGTCACTGACCACTAGCAGTGTTCGGTTGTCGAGCTCACAGAGGTCAGCTGAGACCTTTCCCCAAGGTCGAGCGACAAACTCATGTTGGAGAATTGGCTCCTTTCGTTGGCCACTGCGATGAGTCAAACATACTTCGCATTTTGTGATGTACTCCTTCAACTCGACAGTCATCCGCGGCCAGAAAAACGTGTCTCTTGCTCGTCTTATGCAGCCTTCTATACCGATGTGGGATGAGTGTGTCTTTTCCATAAGCTCCTTCCTCAGGGCTCTAGGAACCACCAACTGTTGGCCTTTAAAGATGAGTTCTTCTTGGACAGTTAGCTCGTCTCGAATATCAAAGTAAGGATGCACGCACTCCGGCAGGTCTGTTTTGCTCTCTGGCCAACCTCTCTTTATAACCTCTCGAAGGTTTTGTTGCACCGCATCATCTACTGCTGCATTTTTGAGTTGCTGCCAAGTCTCTTCTCTCACTGGCATCCATGATCGATGGTCAATCTCCTCCAGCTCCCTGGTAAACTCCCAGGCGTTGACTTCGGGTAAGTAAGCTCTGCTTAGGGTGTCAGCCAAGTAAAGATCTTTGCCTTTCTTGTACTTCACATTGAGACTGTAACTCTGCAGACTCAGCAGCATTCGTTGTAGGCGTTTCGGAGCAGTCGCCAGAGGTTTGATGAAGATTGGTTCCAAAGGCTTGTGATCAGTCTCGATGTTGACGACTTCGCGGCCGTAGACGTACGTATGGAAACGGTCACACGCAAAGACAATCGCGAGCAGCTCCTTCTCAATCTGTGCATAACGCGTCTCAGCGGGCGTGAGTGCACGTGATGCGTAGGCTACTGGTTGGCCATTCTGTAGTAATGCGGCACCCAATCCGCTCTGCGACGCATCGCACTGAAGTGTAATCTCCTCGTCTAGGTTGTAGTACCGCAATACTGGAGTGACTGTAACGGCATCCTTTAGCTTTTCAAACGCAGACTGTTGCGCATCATCCCAGATGAACTGCACGTCGCTCTGTGTGAGATCCCTCAGCGGCTTTGTGATGTCTGACAGCTGGGGCAGGAACTTTGCAAGGTATTGGGCTAGGCCTAACAGACGCTGTACCCCAAGCTTGTCGGTCGGTGAGGGCATGTCCACAATTGCTCGCACTTTAGCAGGGTCGACTTTAAGTCCCTTGTCAGTTGCTATGTGGCCAATGAAGAGTAACTCTGATTTCCTAAGTCTCATCTTGTCGGGATTCAGGTGTATGTCCCGTTGATCACAACGGTTTAGGAATGCCAGGAGGTTCCTGTCGTGATCCGCCGTTGCCTCCTCGTAGCTCTCGCCATAGCCCACTACCAGGAAATCATCAGCAACAACTTCGGTTCCAGTCAGACCTTCGGCAAATTCATGCATCTTTCTTTGAAACACTTCTGGTGCTGAGGAGATCCCGAAAGGCATTCTCTTCCATCGGTATCGGCCAAACGGTGTATGGAAAGTTGTTAGATAGGTCGACTCTTCCTCTAGCTGGACGTGCCAGAAACCGTTGCGGACATCCAACAACGTGAACACCTTGGCACCGTGTAATCGTGTTGCAACCTCTTCTATGGTTGGTAGGGGATAGTTTTCCCTCTGGATGGCTTTGTTGAGATCCTTTGGGTCTAGGCATATTCGCAGTTTTCCATCTTTCTTGGGAACTACTACCATAGAGCTGATCCACGAGGTGGGTGTGGT
The DNA here is from genome assembly GCF_932526225.1 of Nematostella vectensis. NCBI lineage: Eukaryota > Metazoa > Cnidaria > Anthozoa > Actiniaria > Edwardsiidae > Nematostella > Nematostella vectensis. The sequence continues at coordinate 12,612,338 of NC_064034.1, read as the reverse complement.
CACCGGTGCTATTATCTCTTTGTCCACTAGATCATTCAAGGTTTTCTTGAGCTGGGGTCTTAGGGCTACTGCAACTCTACGTGGTGCGTGTTGTACTGGTTGAGCGTTTGTGTCTAGTCTGATGGTGTATTCTCCATCAAGTTTGCCAACCCCGTCACTGAACACTGCTGGGAACTTAGCCAATATTTCTTCTCTTGTTAGTGCAGCTCCTGGTTTGGGGTCAACGGTGAACACTGTCGCTCCATCTGTCTGCGGTTTGTGAAACTGGTCTTTGTCATTGTACTGTATAATGTTCATGCCAAGGCATGCCTTACGCCCCAGAATCGGGCGGATTTCATGGCTGTCAACAAGGCGACAATCCAGCTGGCACGATACATGGTTTCTCCACACTCTAATGGTGACATGCCCGACGACTTTGATCTTTGATCCCCCATACGCCACTAAGGACGTTTGCACGGGTTTCACTTTTACTAGCTTGTGGTCGTTACACGCCTGCTTGTATATGTGCACTGGCAACACATTGCATTGTGCACCAGTATCAGGTTGGAAACGGATGAAACTTCCAGACTCTGATTGAAATGTGACCAGCTGCGAATCATCCAACCAGACGGCCAATACTTCCTCCGTTTGATATGTCTCCTCAGGATACATATCTGTTTCTTCGACTTCGGTAGCCTTGACTTCCTGTTTGCATCTATTGGCAAAGTGATTTTTCGCTCCGCACTTCCGGCAGTCCTTTCCTCGTGCGGGACACGATTCCTGATTTGCCATATGTTGGTATCCACAATTGTCACATTGTTTGCCTTGACCTCGTTGCTTTCGCCGATAATTTTTGATGTTGGGTTTCTTCGACTCGAATTTACTCACGGCATTGACGTCTGTCTCAGATGTATCTTTGACTATTTTCATCTGAGCAAGCATACTCTCAGCCGCTCGGCAAATTTCATCTGTTTTCGCTAGTGTTAATTTGGACTCGCGTAACAACCTTTCTCTGACCTTCGTGTCATGTATTCCAAATAACAACCGATCTCGAAGTATTTCGTCTGGCGTAATCGTATCAAACTCGCAGGACTCGGCCAATTTTCTCAGCGCTGTTCTATAGTGCTCGTAGGACTCTCCAGGCTCTTGCATTCGCTGGTTGAAACGGAATCTTTCGAACGGCACGTTCTTTCTTGGTTGACAGTACTCGGCGAATTTCTTTATGACAGGCTCTATCTTGTCTGTCTCTCCTTCGGTCAGGGTAAATGTCGAGTAGACTTCTCTCGCCTCTTCACCGATAACTGTTAGCAACGTAGCTACTTGTACGGCTTCAGTTTTCTCGTTCAACCCAGTCGCCAACGAGTAGTTTTTCCAAGCGAGCACAAATCGCTTCCATTTGTCAGCAGCATTGCTATTGTGTATCTCCAGCGGCGCCGGCGGCGGTAAGACATATCCTGAGGCCATAGTTAACCGCAGCCACCATGTAAGAAGAGGATAATAAGAAGTTTTGTAGACGTTTATTCAACGGTGAAACGAGCCATGAAGTCTTGCACAATCTGAATGAGGGTCCTGGGTCACGTTCTAAGCACGTGCTCTGTCACGCAACTTGTCACAGTAAGCTCTCGCCTTGGGTGCCAAGGGCCTTGGGTGTGGACGAGCTGTTAGATAAGACGTACCGCGGATTTACAACTGAATTGACCCCGGGGCCCCTACAAAATCTGTCAACCATATGAAATGGTTATCAAATGCCTGCTTTTTTGCGGAATAGCTACCCGTAACATTCTTATACGGTCAATCATTGTTTTCATACCTCCAGATATAGATGAATGCAAATCGTTCAATGGTCATTGCCTGCAGCTGTGTACAAACACCAAGACGAGTTTCTATTGCTCCTGCTTTTCCGGATATGAGCTCATGGATGACAGAAAGAGCTGCAGAGGTACGATCTTTCTATCATTTCCTACCTCCAATTCTGTTCCTCTTTTTACCCACACCTGACCTGGTGATATCCCGTAAGAACAAGTTTTGTTGAAGATATTCAATTGTGATTTACATGATATTTCATTTCAGATATCAATGAGTGTGAAATCCCTGGTATGTGCAGCCAGAAATGCTACAACACCAAGGGGAGCTTCAAGTGCTCTTGTATGGAGGGCTACGTACTTGAACCCGATGGCAGGAGATGCAAGGCACTTGGTAAGAACCGGGCACTTGTCACGTTATGTAACGTTGACTATTTAGATTTTCATAAGGAAGGATTCCAAGCTCGAAATTTGGAGTTTTTTTTTCGTGAAGACGATAGATTTAGGACACAAGGTCCCTTACAAGCTAAGCTTAGCCTCCCTTCTGTCTACCAGGTCCTCGGCCCTACGTTCTCTTCACCGACCGCAACAGCATCCGCCTGATCATGACAGACGGCAAGGAGTACAAGCAGGCCGTGCAGGGTCTCAAGGATGCGCGAACTCTAGGCTTTGACGTCAAAGAAAGCATGCTGTACTGGACTGACAAGGCTGCCACGGCTATCCAAAAAGCCAAGATGGTGCCGGACACCACCATCGAGACGGTGCATGAGACAGGCCTCGTGGAACCTGCAGGGCTGGCTATCGATTGGGTGGGGCGCAAGATGTACTGGGCTGACCCTGGCGCTAATACTATTGAGGTGTCCGAGCTCGATGGAAGTAATAAGATGACTCTTATCAGCAGTGGACTGGATAAACCAAGTGCTGTGGTACTTGATCCAACTGAAGGGTAAGCCACCATGCAATGTGGACCTTAATTGAAGTTGTCTGCTTAATTGACAAATTACTAAAGTAGACAAATTACTAAAGTACTTTGGAAATAAATGAATATTTTATGACAAATACAAATTCAATAATCACTTTTTTTAAAACTTATTTGACTTTTAATTTTCTGGATTTAATTGTAACAAGCGTTTTTCTCTCTTCCTAAATCAGAATGGCCATGCTGCCATGGTCAGCCTCACCACACACTAGAACCTAAAGGTTTTATGTATTCATATTTTAGCTTTATTTACTGGACCGACTGGGGAGACCCAGCCAAGATTGAGCGTGCCAGCATGGATGGCACGGCCCGTAAGGTACTAATCAGCGGAGAGCACCTGGAGCGACCTGCCGGCTTGGCCATCGATTACTCCACCCGCAGGCTCTACTGGATCGACTCCAAACTGGATGTGATCAAACACTGCAACCTGAACGGCACAGAGGTCCGCGTGGTGATCAACACAGGCATCGATAACCCCACTGCCATTACGGTATTCGAGGATCACATCTATTGGACGGACTCTCGGAAGATCTACAAGGCAAATAAGTTTACAGGAAAGAATATGACGGTACTGGTGAACAACGCCGCGTCGCCTGAAGACGCCCATATCTATCATCCACAGAGACAGCCCACAGGTAAGACGATAAAACGATATTTGGACTTTTATACTGCTCATTAAGTTTACGTTTGAACTGCGTAGTAAAGGTTACATTATCATTTTTTCAAGAAAAGGTTTTCTCAGCTTCCAAAGCTTGAGTACGAAATATACCGCTGGAACATTCTTTTAATTCTAAACTAAAGAAAATAATGCTTTTAGATATGTGTATAGATTGAATATGCATATACGAGTATTGAAGCGGGTGAGCTTTACCACCGCGCATGGTAGATCGTGCATTCGCCAATACGAAATCAAAGATTTTTATGATTTCTCTAGTGGGCAATTTTGTTTATTGATTGTTATATCATTCACAGCATCAAGTCCTTGTGCTATCAGAAATGGTGGATGCTCTCATCTATGTCTGATCTCCTCCAACAAGAATAAGTACAGCTGCAACTGCCCAAAGGACCTTTTCCTCCAGTTGGATGGGAAAATGTGTTCCAAAAGTAAGTAATATCTTCTTTTCACTTTTCAATTTTGGCCTCCTTTTTACGGTCATTTGACTGGCATTTAAAGGTATACTCTTGTAACAAAAGAAAATTACCCTTATTCCAGTTAAACCACCAACGACTCTCCCTACTGCTCTGGCTTCTTCAACGGTTGCCACTGACACTATTGTACAAGCTAAAGTCGGCGAGCGAGTCCCAGAAAAGGTCAACCTAGGCCTGATCCTTGGCGTGGTCTTCGGGCTATGCTTCCTCATCCTCCTCACCATAATAGCTATACTATTTATCAAGAAAAAGAAACAGCCACAAAGGCTAGAGTAAGTAAAAAAAAAAAAAACCTCTATCTTTCTCGCCTTTGGGACCTCAATCGTTTTGCTGGGCATTGTTTTTGATGCAGGCTTGCTGTCTATATAATTTATCCTGTGTAAACGTGAAGGTTATGGAAATGCATGGCTATGTGTTGCTTCCATGTGTGTTTGTATCTGAAAATGAGCGGTAAAACTAGCAGTTCGATGCCATGTTCATAGTTTTAAACTAACCCAGTAATGTTAATATCTGTTGTAGAATTTTGTATAACGCTGAAAGCCAAACTGAGGTCGATAAGATGCCCAATGGAGCTGTTGTGTCCAAGAAGCCGGACATCAAGAATAGAGAACAATACAGGCAGTTTGACAACGTGAACTATAATCCTGCCGATCTTACGGAGGACCAAGAGAATAGCTCGAATCCAGATGATGAATTCGACGAGCTAAACATAGACGAAACAGTACCTGTTATATCCAATAGTGATGTAGTGTGAGAAATAAGTAGGTAAAGAATAAGTATTATAATAATGTCCCACTAAATTGAGGAGGTATAAAAATTATCGTGAGGCATCTAGATAGGTTCTAAACGACTGTGAAACAAACACTGCTTTTCGGTCAGGACGCCCGCCGTCAGTAGCCGCCACGCCGTTGTTTTCCAATCGTTCTGTCAGATCCTACCTTAGATACTATGTAGATAACGTCTTCCCCTTATACATTTTCTTTTGAGGAAATTCCAATATCTTCTCATTTTCCAAAAGAGTAGATCATTTCAAAAGATTATCTTAATGCATAGATCTATTATTAAAATTAAATCTAAAAATTATGCTAAATGCTACCGCTGCTTGTGTATATATTTCTTAGGGCGTATTATTGCAATCAGTGTCATATCAAGTTTGCGCCTTTCTTTTTCTGCTTATTGGTACAAAATCCATGTATCGTCTGATGTTAACTTTTAAGCATTTCTTTTTTTTTGCAAATGTAAGTGTAAGTGATGGGCACAGTATTACACTATTATAAAAGATTATATTATATGAATAAGTTGTAAATATGTAAGATCCGGAAATAAGTAGTTAAATTCAGCTGGCTGAAATAGTAGCTTTAATTTGCGGCATATTTATTGATAATTGAAGCATTTTCGTTGCGGATTTGCCATTTTTGGCATTTATAGTTGAGCGACTATTTGTTGACGGACAAAAATTTTGGGGTCTTTAGAGCAAGTCGTTCTTTTTGATTATATAATATACTTTACTGCTTTACACCATGTGTAGTTTGTAAGGCTAGAATGCCCGCATTATTTTTTGTATATACATAAATGAAATTATATTCTAATTCATGTGCTTAAGTATGATTAAGAATTTGTGTTATTTATTCACCAGTTGTGTCAATGAGGTTGTTGACTGGATAATTACACATCGGTCCTGTCTTAAAACAACGCGAAGTGTTCTCGAAGTATTGCATGCACTTTAAACACCATTCCCATTGGTGCAACCTGGTGCTCTAGCTATCACGCCCTTATGGCGATTTAGCGCATTGTTGAGTATTATTTAAAGTAGAGATAATTAAGTAAATATTCTTTTTATGTGGCGCTCTAGTGGTAATCATAGCTTTGAAGTGTGATTTTATTAGTATTCTAGTTTTGTATGGGTGGTGGTGGTGGTTGTGGGGGGTGGGGGAATACAAAACTGCCTATTGCTGTATTATTATTTTTTTCTTTTGGTATGCCTGATCTCATTAAGAAGCTATCTTTACCACAAGCCATGGGTAAATGTAAGAATAGAGAAGACCAAGTTGTAAATAATCAGATTATATCAAATACGCTAAGTGTTAAAAATAGGAAGTTTTCTACGTGAGGCCTGTTTCTTTTTCGACAATAAAATCAATAAAAATCCATGAATGAAAATTTGTGAGGTGCTGTTATCGCGTATTACTATGTGAATTTCCCTCAGGGAGTAATACCTAAACCGGTGGATTCCCCAAAAAGTAATACTTGACCCTGTAGATCCCCCCAGCGTGTAATACTTGACCCTGTAGATCCCCCCCATAGAGTAATACTTGACCCTGTAGATCCCCCCAGCGTGTAATACTTGACCCTGTAGATCCCCCCCATAGAGTAATACTTGACCCTGTAGATCCCCTCAGAGAGTAATACTTGACCCTGTAGATCCCCCACCCTCCCCCCCCTCAGAGAGTAATACTTGACCCTGTAGATCCCCCCAGAGAGTAATACTTGGCCTTGTAGATCCCCCCAGCGAGTAATACTTGACCCTGTAGATCCCCCCAGAGAGTAATACTTGACCCTGTAGATCCCTCAGCGAATAATACTTGGCCCTGTAGATCCCCCCAGAGAGTAATACTAGACCCTGTAGATCCCCCCCAGTGAGTAATACTTGACCCTGTAGATCCCCCAGGGAGTAATACTAGACCCTGTAGATCCCCCCAGAGAGTAATACTTGACTCTGTAGATCCCCCAGAGAGTAATACTTGACTCTGTAGATCCCCCAGCGAGTAATACTTGACCCTGTAGATCCCCCCAGAGAGTAATACTTGACCCTGTTGATCCCCCCAGAGAGTAATACTTGACCCTGTAGATCCCCCCAGAGAGTAATACTTGACCCTGTAGATCCCCCAGAGAGTAATACTTGACCCTGTAGATCCCCCCCAGTGAGTAATACTAGACCCTGTAGATCCCCCCCCCTCCCCAGTGAGTAATACTTGACCCTGTAGATACCCCAGAGGGTAATACTAGACCCTGTAGATCCCCCCAGAGAGTAATACTTGACCCTGTAGATCCCCCCAGAGAGTAATACTTGGCCCTGTAGATCCCCCACCCCCCCAGACAGTAATACTAGACCCTGTAGATCCCCCCCCCCCAGTGAGTAATACTAGACCCTGTAGATCCCCCCAGAGAGTAATACTTGACTCTGTAGATCACCCAGAGAGTAATACTTGACTCTGTAGATCCCCCCAAAGAGTAATACTTGACCCTGTAGTTCCCCCCAGAGAGTAATACTTGACCCTGTAGATCCCCCCAAAGAGTAATACTTGACTCTGTAGATCCCCCAGCGAGTAATACTTGACCCTGTAGATCCCCCCAGAGAGTAATACTTGACCCTGTAGATCCCCCCCCCAGAGAGTAATACTTGACCCTGTAGATCCCCCCAGAGAGTAATACTTGACCCTGTAGATCCCCCCAGAGAGTAATACTTGACCCTGTAGATCCCCCCCCAGAGTAATACTTGACCCTGTAGATCCCACCAGCGAGTAATACTTGACCCTGTAGATCCCCTAGAGAGTAATACTTGACCCTGTAGATCCCCCAGAGAGTAATACTTGACTCTGTAGATCCCCCAGCGAGTAATACTTGACCCTGTAGATCCCCCAGCGAGTAATACTTGACCCTGTAGATCCCCCCCAGAGAGTAATACTTGACCCTGTAGATCCCCCCAGAGAGTAATACTAGACCCTGTAGATCCCCCTAGAGAGTAATACTTGACCCTGTAGATCCCCCCCAGAGAGTAATACTTGACCCTGTAGATCCCCCCAGAGAGTAATACTAGACTCTGTAGATCCCCCCAGAGAGTAATACTTGACCCTGCAGATCCCCCCAAAGAGTAATACTTGACCCTGTAGATCCCCCAGCAAGTCATATGTAGCAGGGGATATCGGGGACTATTTCCAAAGGTTTCCGAGCGGAGAAAGACTACTTTAACACACAATTTCGACGAGATTTTGCGCTGTGTAATTATCAACACGCTCGATCGCCATTACATAACTGAACATGTCCTGACAAAGTTGCCTGACTCCGGTCCAGGCCGGCGCGAGCGCGCTACATGAACGCCTAGGACTTTTCTTAACAAGTGACCGGAAATCACGCTCTGACATGGTCCCCCCTAGTGGGAAACGGCGTCCCGACGTTTAACAGAATAAACGTTAATAATAAACAATATCTTATACGATCTCAATGTCTACTAATAATGGCTTAAATGCCAGTTCCTCGAAACCTTTTGGTTCCGACAGTCTATAAGATAAATCATCGCTGTCAGTTTTCTTGACCAAACTGGATCCTCTACCAGACGCTGCGGCTTCTTGGAAACACGTCCTGATCTGGTTCTCTGCTCTGGTTTCGACTGCACATCAGAGACATCCGATGAGGCAAGGCTTGGAGGCCTTGCCGCGTGGTTCTCCACTACCGGTGGAGCTGTGTCTTCCATTTCGTCAGCTACCTGTGGGTCTTGCTCCTCAACCTCGGCTTGAAACAGCAGCTCTGGGGGTCCCGCAGTGGGAACCCCAAACAGGTCGAGGCCATCGCTGTCTTCAGCTGAGATGGAATCGTCCTGGGCCTCTTGTCTTATTGGTCTTGGGGGCACTTGAGGTAGTATTCTCCTACGTCTCTTGCCCCCCGGTGGCCGTCTGGGTCGGCTATTGTGATCTGGTGGCAAACCAACTGGTTGGTACGTCCTTTTAACTGGTAACAGCAAGTTCCGATGTAGAGTTCGGGCTCTACCACCCTGTTCTGGTCGCACAGTGTAGACTGGTAAGTCGGCTTGGCGCGCTTCGACTATGTGAACAGTCTCTTCCCAGCGGTCACTCAGCTTATGTTTTCCTCGGATACTCAAATTGCGAACCAAGACCCGATCTCCTGGTTGGAGGGCTACATCACGAGCGCGAACATCATATCTCTTTTTGTTTCAATCAGCCGCTGCATCTTTCTCCTTAGAAGCCAACTTGTAAGCATAGTCAAGCCTTGCACGCAAACTCTCAACGTAGGAAGACAAGAATTTCGTGGGTGCGATTTCCGATGCAACCCCCAATGTTACATCAATTGGTAGCTTCGGATGTCGGCCAAACATTAGAAAGTATGGTGAGTACTTTGTGGTCTGATGCCGTGTGCAATTATACGCATGCGCCATTGATGACACGTACTCCGGCCAACTCGACTTCTTATCCCCATCTAATGTTCCTAACATATCCAACAGGGTTCTATTAAAGCGCTCCGTCTGGGCGTTTCCCTGAGGATGATACGGGGTTGTTCTCGACTTGGTAATTCCTGCCAAAAGACATAAGTCGCGGATAACATTGGACTCAAAATCGCGACCCTGATCCGAGTGTAGACGCCTTGGAAACCCGTAATTAATGAGTATTTTCTCCCATAGAATCTTCGCTACAGTACCCGCCTTCTGATTACGAGTTGGGAATGCCCATGCAAACTTCGTAAACGAATCCGTAACGACCAGGATGTTTGACATACCCCCTCTCCCCTCCTCAAGAGAAAGGAAGTCCATCGCCAAGAGATTCATCGGCTCATTTGCTTGTAGCGAGAGCATGGGTGCTGGCGGTGGGTCCAGTGCTTTCCGAGCAATACAACGTTGACAATTTGATACATGCGCTTCGACATCTCTGGCCATGAAGGGCCAGTAAAACCGAGACTGAATCAGATCTTGAGTACGGTCTCGACCCAAATGTCCAACATCGTCATGCAAACCCTTAAGCACTTGGGCGTGAAACTTTGAGGGCAAAACCAGTTGTAAGGATGTTTCCCCATCAACCTCTCGGCGGCGTTTCAAGGTTACATCAATCACTACCAAGCGTTCGAATTCCTTTACTAATCTCGCTGCATTTGAGTTCAGCTTTCTTAGTTCGCGTCTTGTCGGGGGTAAACCACTAGTAACAAAAGGTAGCACTTTACTGATCACAGGTCTGCTTGCTGTAATCTCGGCCAGTCGTTCTCTGAAATAAATGGAGTAGAAGATGGGACAAAACGTTGATGTTCCTGGAAATCTACTGCAACAGCTTCTGGTCTGGCACCAACTTGCTCGGCAACCGGGATCCATTCAGGAGTGTCGTCAGTGTCTACAACTAGTGATTGGACTATAGCTTGAAATACTTCTTTGGGGCAGGTGCTCGCTTCTTCCGATGTCTGAAGGCGTTCAAGAAATGGCTTTAAGTAGTCTTCCTTATCCTCGGGGGTGGGTTTAGACCCCTCTCGTGGTATTCTTGACAGGCCGTCCGCATCACCATTTGACTTTCCTTGGCGATATGTTATGGTGATATCAAAGGGGGCTAGAGCTGAAAGCCAGCGGTGATCCGTAGGGGTCAGTTTCGCAGATGATACAAGGTAAGTTAATGGATTACTGTCCGTTAAGACATCACACTTTGCCCCATACAGATAGTCGCGGAACTTTTCTGCCACTGCCCATTTTAAAGCCAAGAACTCCCTTCTATAAGCAGAGTAGTTTCGTTCGGCAGGCGTTAGAGCTCTGCTGCCATACGAAATCACCCGCAACTTGTTATGCTTCTTCTGGTAGAGTGCAGCTCCACGACCTGATCCACTTGCGTCTATATGCAGAATAAAAGGTAACTCGAAGTCAGGGTAGCCAAGAATAGGAGAACTTGTCAAATGTGAAATCAATGTCTCGAATGCTGACTGGCATTCACTGGTCCAAGTAAACGAGGAAGGTGGCGAGGATTGTTTATGCTTCTTGGCTGGTCCTGTAATGAGTAACTGACGCAAAGGTTCTGCAACTTTTGAGAAGTTCTCGACAAACGCCCTTAAGTAGCTAGCAAAACCTAAGAAGGTTTGCAGTTCCTTTGTGTTCTTTGGTGGGTTCGACAACCATTCGTGTAACGGAGCTACCTTTTCAGGGTCAGGTTCGATTCCCTCTGCAGACACTACATGACCTAGACATCTAACACGTGTCTGAAAGAGTTTACATTTGGATGGTTTCAATTTTAGACCACACTTCATGAGTCGAGTCAAAACGTCCTCGAGACGTACCATCATTTCATCGAAATTCCTCGCAAAAACAATGACATCATCCATATAGACGACGCATGTATTATAATTGAGATCTCGCAGACAATGTTCCATCAGCCGTTGAAACGTGACCGGTGCATTTGTGAGTCCAAACGGCATTCGAGTAAACTCGAAAAGTCCGAACGGTGTTGTCATGGCGGTCTTTGGTTGATCTTTCTCGGAAATGCAAACTTGTAGATAGCCACTTTGTAGATCGAGAGTACAAAATAGCTTAGATCCCCTCAAGGACTGAAGGGTATCCACGACTCTGGGGATAGCATAGGAATCTTTGATCGTTTTACTGTTCAGTCTTCGGAAATCCACGCATACTTTTAAGGAGTTGTCTTTTTTGCGGACGAGAACTACTGGGGAAGCAAACGGACTTTTTGACTCTTTTATGACACCTGAGTTAAGCATATCATTAAGCGCATTTTTGAATTCCTCAGGTTGTCCAGGTGGAACACGCCTAGTTGTCTCTTTAAAAGGACCATCATCAGAAAGATTGATCTCATGTTCAATGACGCCGGTGTAGCCCAGATCTTGCGCATCTTTAGCGAAAGCTCCTTGCATGCGATTCAACATGATATTTACTCTCTTCTTTTGGTCAGAGTTCAGTTGGACGCCACTTAAATCAAACAGCCCGTGAAAACTACTTTTATCAATGTCCCCAATACTACCCCTATCAGGTTCGATGATTGGTTCGTGTAAAGCAGAAGTTAATGAAATGCACGCTAATTTCGTTCTCCCTTTGATAACAGCCGGCTCATCAGATATGTTCGTGACTTCGACTGGGATTTTACATTTCCCACCATTTCCGCGAAGCGAGATAAGACTAGTTGTAACAGTAAGATCTGGATGAAGCTTATTATCTCCGGCAGTCTCTAAGATAGCCAAACTGTCCCCTCCAGGGTAGGACTGGGTTAAACCCCATAACACCGTACGCTGATGGGCACCAATAACAATATCATGACGGAGCGTGGATTTAACTTTTCCGTTGCTTTGCTTAGTATTGAAATGTTCCCTTTTGTGGAGCGATGCATAAGCCCTTCTCCATGCAGACGAGATTTGTACCCTTTGAACAAACTGAACTCCATGCTTTTCCTTACATCGTACATGGAATGCCTTTGCAATGTTCGTTCCAATAACTGCGGGTACGCGCTTGTTGTGATCATTGTCTGGTACCACCAATAATAAAGCACATTCCTCCAAATGAACACCTGTCTCTTCTTCCGGAAAGGAAACTTCAACCTCGATATATCCTATGTATGGGACTTGCTCCCCCCCAGCCCCAACGAGTTTGATCAAATTGTCAACAGAGTTCAACGGACAGTTCTTTAAATGTTTCTTATAAAATGATTGGGATATAGATGAAATTTGACTCCCAGTGTCCAAAAGTGCCAGACATGGACTCCCATTAACAAATGTAATACACTTATTTGCATCACCAATCAAAGACTTTAAAACGGTTATCATGTGGGGCTGGTAGTTTACTGCCTTTGGTTGCCCCTCCACAAAAGTCACCTTCCTGTTTCCCGAATATGGAATGTTTGTACAATTTCTCTGTATGTGACCGGGTTCCCCACAGCGATAACATGCCGGTAAATATTCACGGGGTACCTGTGGTGACTCTGGCACAGGAGACTGGGGGGAGGACCCACTCAATGTTCTCGTCCTAGGCAAGGCAGAGCCCTGTGGTGAAAACATCTGGCTGGAATGTTGAGAGGGCCAGTACTGGTAAGATTGCTGATACTGATATGGGTGTGGTTGCCCCAAATGAAAGCCTTGGGCTCCCTGTGGTTGGGGATAAAAGAATGAATAATTGGGTGGTGTTGTTTGGTAAACCTGGCTTTTCATGCCTGAGGTGAACTTGGGCTGGGACTGTTCAAAGTGGGACCCCTGTGGTTTCATAATATCCCTCACCTCCCTGGTCACTGCGGCAACAATTTCGGGGAGCCATGCGGGAGCCTGATTTTTTGCAGCAGAAGTCTGAGCTTGTTTACAACTGGCGCTGGTATGTGTGGGATGGCTAACTCTGTACTCCCTTTCCCCATAACGGGCAGCCTCAATCAATTCGCTAAATGACTTACATTGATCTTTCTTATGTCTCGCTTTGTCCCTTATTCCGAACAACAGACCCTCCCAAAATATTAAGCTTAGGTGTTTGCTTAGGGCGTCATCGTCCTTTAACAGTTCTGCCCCTTGTTCCTTGGCTTTACGTGATTGGGTATCAAGTCGGGATGCGAACGCCGATACTTCTTCATGCTCCCCTTGCTTGAACTTATAAGCTTGTGAAATTATAGTTCGTCCCCATGCACGGAACCATTATCCCCATAAAATTGGTCTAGGCTGTCTAGAATCGAATCTAGTGTTGCCTCAGGCCCAAAACCCACTATTTTGTTCTTTGCCTCTCCTTGAAGAGATTTCCTTACCTGCTCGGCTATTAATTCATTGGAATATATGGCCTCCTTTCGTGAAGTTTCAACTTCGTACCTCCATACTCGGTACGACACCCCTTTATCGGTCTGCACAAAGCCAAAGAACTGTGAGAACTGTGGTTTCGAAAAATATTGCATCGTGGTGGTAGGTGCAACAGTTTTTGGTTCTTCCTTGATTGTTATCACCTTTGAGCCCGTTACTTTGGCTTTGCACGAGTGGGCTAGAAATGCCTCAATTTTTACAAACTCCCCTTTCCATAACTCTAAACCACAGTTATACTTAGCTGTATACTTCTCTACCAGGGATTCGATAGTGATTTCTTCGGTCTCTGCCCCAAGGAGACTTACAACTCGATCGCGCTCGATTTTTTCTTCTTCGGTAATCTCCATAATTTAACTCCACGAGCCCCACGTTGGGCGCCAAAATGTAGCAGGGTATATCGGGGACTATTTCCAAAGGTTTCCGAGCGGAGAAAGACTACTTTAACACACAATTTCGACGAGATTTTGCGCTGTGTAATTATCAACACGCTCGATCGCCATTACATAACTGAACATGTCCTGAAAAAAAGTGCCTGACTCCGGTCCAGGACGAAGCGCGAGCGCGCTACATGAACGCCTAGGACTTTTCTTAACAAGTGACCGGAAATCACGCTCTGACACATACTTGACCCTGTGGATCCCCCCAGAAAGTAATACTTGACCCTGTAGATCCCCCAGCGAGTAATACTAGACCCTGTAGATCCCCCCAAAGAGTAATACTTGACCCTGTAGATCCCCCCAGCAAATAATACTTGACCCTGTAGATCCCCCCAGAGAGTAATACTTGACACTGTAGATCCCCCAGCGAGTAATACTTGACCCTGTAGACCCTGTAGATCCCCCCAAAGAGTAATACTTGACCCTGTAGATCCCCCTAGAGAGTAATACTTGACCCTGTAGATCCCCCAGCGAGTAATACTTGACCCTGTAGATCCCCCCAGCGAGTAATACTTGACCCTGTAGATCCCCCCAGATAGTAATACTTGACCCTGTAGATCCCCCCAGAGAGTAATACTTGACCCTGTAGATCCCCCAGCGAGTAATACTTGACCCTGTAGATCCCCCCCAGAGAGTAATACTTGACCATGTAGATCCCCCCAGAGAGTAATACTTGACCCTGTAGATCCCCCAGTGAGTAATACTTGACCCTGTAGATCCCCCCAGAGAGTAATACTTGACCCTGTGGATCCCCCAGCGAGTAATACTTGACCCTGTAGATCCCCCGAGAGAGTAATACTTGACCCTGTAGATCCCCCCAAAGAGTAATACTTGACCCTGTAGATCCCCCCCAGAGAGTAATACTAGACCCTGTAGATCCCCCAAGAGAGTAATACTTGACCCTGTAGATCCCCCAAAAGAGTGATACTTGACCCTGTAGATCCCCCCAGCGAGTAATACTTGACCCTGTAGATCCCCCAGAGAGTAATACTTGACCCTGTAGATCCCCCCAAAGAGTAATACTTGACCCTGTAGATCCCCCCAGCGAGTAATACTTGACACTGTAGATCCCCCAGAGAGCAATACTTGACCCTGTAGATCCCCCAGAGAGTAATACTTTACCCTGTAGATCCCCCCAGCGAGTAATACTTGACCCTGTAGATCCCCCAGAGAGTAATACTTGACCCTGTAGATCCCCCCAGAGAGTAATACTTGACCCTGTAGATCCCCCCAGAGAGTAATACTTCACCCTGTAGATCTCCCCAGAGAGTAATACTTCACCCTGTAGATCCCCCCAGAGAGTAATACTTGACCCTGTAGATCCCCCCAGAGAGTAATACTTGACCCTGTAGATCCCCCCAGAGAGTAATACTTGACCCTGTAGATCCCCCCAGAGAGTAATACTTGACCCTGTAGATCCCCCCAGAGAGTAATACTTGACCCTGTAGATCCCCCAGTGAGTAATACTTGACCCTGTAGATCCCCCAGAGAGTAATACTTGACCCTGTAGATCCTCCACCCCCCCCAGAGAGTAATACTTGAACCTGTAGATCCCCCCAGAGAGTAATACTTGGCCCTGTAGATCTCCCCCCCCCCCCCCCGAGGATTTATACCCGAGCCTATGGATCTCTGACAATTTTCCTGTTCCTGTGGACTTCCCATGAGCACCTCAGGGTCATGGCCCTGAACCTGTTGGTTCTCGAGGAAAGTATTTAACCAACAAAACTATCGATTCCTCTTGAGAGTAAAATATGTACAGAAATAAACTGTTCTCTCCTAGATTCTTTATTTGCTCACATTCATCCTTATACAATTGTTTTCTTTCAAAGCATAAGTGATCAAACAAGAAAGTGAGCAGGAGCAGCCAGGCACTAGGCTCTGATTGTCTTTTTACTAAGAAAAGACAACTATCCCTCTAGCTTACTCTCTAGCTCTTGACATTCTTTCCGGAGAGTGTCAAATGATAATCTGATATGATATGCGCATTTCTAGGAACATAACCTTACAGAGTTCGACTGTAGAGAGTAGTACTAGATGCAGTGCCATAGCAGGCCTCGAAATATTGGAGGGGCACTACAGAAACATTAAGAAAATAGTTGGGGGGCACAGCCACGCCCCTACTTGGTCATTTCCTAATTTTTATAAATATGGGGGCCCCCAGTGCCCCCACCCCCTGCTACGGCCCTGAGATGGGAGTATTCGATTTTTTTTTTAAACTTTCTCTTGAGAAAATAGCATTTTAGTAAAATTCGCCGTTGATTTTTAACGCAGTGAAAATTTGGTTCCGTGCCACATAATTTCAAAAACTGACACATAGGCATGCGTATACGCACCAGGCTTCTAACATTTTACGAAAGCTGTGCACGCTCATACTCAAAAGTAAATTATTTGGAGCCTCCTTAGATAGCTTACCCGATTCAATTCCATTTTAAGTAGTATATCGTAGCTTATCAACTGTATTAGAATAATTGTACTACCACTACATACAAGCTTCTAGTATGATACATGTTAGTGAGGTGCTAATTCGAGTAAATTCGATATTCACTCACATTGCTATATAAACTTCTAGTGTGACACATGTTCAACAATATTCACACATCGCAGCCATAGAACTCCAGTCGGAAGGAGCAGCACTGGTAACATTCCTTGGTCGTTACTTTGAAAAAACGTCCGATCACTGGAGGGGTAAAGGTTGTGTTGACCGTAGCGATGCTGTGGACATTCCCAGGGAAGAGCTGGAAAAAAAAATGATCAATCCAAGTTACTGATCAATTAAGAACGCCGGGAGGGGGTTTTAGAGATAATAGGCACAAAGAAGTCCGCTCTCTTTATTAAGACGCAAAAATAGAAGGGCTTTAATTGGGACCTTTGGGGCCTAAACTTTGCTCCGTATGGAAAGCATATTATATATATGTGAAAAGCGTTCTCTGTTTTGTTGTTGTTGTGCGCCATATGCTAAAAATAAAAAAGGGGGAAACCAGGAAAATTAGTGAAAGATTAGTGCATGCCAAATACCTTGGGACTTCCACTAGTAGTGTTCTTAACAAATGTCCAGACTTCATCGTCATGAGAAGTGGAAACCCAGAACCTTTTCGTGCGTTCAACTGCATGGGCGTTACCGTATCCCTGCATCGCAAAGGCAATGATGACCTTGTCCCTCAGGAAATCCACTTTGAACCATCCACCGTCATCGTTATCGATGTGAAGCTGCGCTCCCTGAGGCCAGACCACTTTGTTGAGGCGCGCATTGTCGCCACCATACACCGGATTGTTGTCATAGTATGTAGACTGCGATAATTGCGCCGCTTTGACCCTTCTGTTCTCCATACCAAGGGCATGTCCTGTGTAAGAAAGCCGCGATATCTTAGGTTGCACTTCCTCAGAGGACCGGGGCTCGCAGTTTGGAATATTTTAGAGATGTGGGAAACTGGCACTCTATATTGTGGAATGCCAATCTCTCCAGGTAATGCCACTACCTCAAAGGTCCCGTCTCTCACCACAAATCATTGACCTGTATTTCGAGATAAAAGGGCCGCTGGAGGACGCTGGCCCATTTTACCACTTTCTGTAACAATTACCCACTAGCTCACACTCATGATGGTAAATTGCGTGGAGTGTTCTGTTCATACGGTATGTTCGTTCACCCTGAATTCAAATAAATTCGAATAAATTGTAGCCATCTCCAGATACAATATTGTCATCTTGTCTGCTTCATGGTGGGTTCTGTTTCTTTTTATCGGTATATACATGTATGGGGAGTAAATGAAAATAAAATGTGTCGTAAACGCCATGCCATCGAGGGAGGATTCAAGTTTTTTTGCCTTTCTGACCAAAATCCCAGGAAGTGACCAAAACTTAACAAGAGATCTATTGGAGCTGACCATTCATGACACATACACCCATCTACGCCCCCTCCCCTCCCTCCACAACATTCGTTTGTTCCTCTGCGAATTTCTGGATGCGCACCTATGCAACCAAGACTTACCTAACTTGCAGATGTCACAGCCGTAGAATTCCAGACGGAACGAACAGTATGATACGCAAGTCTTAGTGGTGATACGGAAGTAGCGTCCTACTACAGGAGGTGAAAAGGTCGTCTTCACGATTCCAACGTTGTCCGTGTTCCCAGGAAAAATCTATAGACAAATCCAAGCAGACGTTTTACTCTTAGACCATTGTTTCTATGGGTACTCTATGGAAGCTCTACACTCACCATGGTCCTAAGATACATAAGTTCAAATCTAAAAATAGCCAGCAGTTTAAAAAGGCTCTTAAAGTCAATGATACAGTTGTACACTCACTTGCATACTCGAAAACCAAGGGCGTCGTCTTCACCGTAAGGAGGCGCGATAACGAGGCGGAAAAAGGCAACGCCTTGTTTCTACCCGTTCTCACGCCTGGTTTTACTGACAACAACGCCTTGTGTTCCCAAGGATGACTCGCTTGCTTAACTTACATTTACTGACTTATCCATGGCCTTCACAAATGTCCAGGTATCATTGTCATGGGACGTGGAAATCATGAAGGACGTTACGCGCGAATTGCCACCAACGTTTCCATATCCCTGCATTGCAAACGCACTGATGACCTTTGTAACTAGAAAGTCCACCAAGAACCACCCACCATCCGTGTCCGACTGCATTAGCTGAGCACCTTGAGGTACCTCGACCCTGTTAAGTCGAGCGTACTTCGGATCTTGTTGAAATGAAGATTGTGACAGCTGCGAATCTTTGATTCTTCCGTCCTCCATGCCAAGGGCTGGTCCTGTACAATGCTCTGCAGATCAAGTGCATATTCGAAAGTGACTACGGTTTCTTAGTGGCTCTTCACAAGATTATTCTTTAGCACTAAACAAGGCCGTAGCAGGGGGTAAAACATTGACACCGTTTCTGACACCATTTAGCGGCCAAAGAAAAAAGCGGACTATCAAACATGGTATGCAATGTCTTAATAAGGCAGAGACCGAGCGAAAAAGCAACGAAACTTTTAGTATGAATGTGCACTATATCCTCCCACAACCATTAAAAGGAAATGACCAGTAGGGTAGATGACAGACGCTCTTATGATCTTTTACCAACACTTCTTTTATTTTCACCCTACACAGTCATTCTACATACCACACACAGGTCCTGTGTAGTTTTCTCTGCAGTCACACCGGTATGATCCCTCACCGTAATGGGGCCGGCAGAAGTCGCCATCGCGGCACGGGTGGCGATCACACTCTGACTGAAATAAAAATTATACAATGCTAAAAACTTTGTGTCTCTTCCAAGCAGTTATCTGCTTGCGGACATTGTCTGCAAGCGGACATTGTTATGCCAATTGTGATGTCGCTTTGACATGATGCTAAGCGGTTGTTTACAAAAGGTTAAACACAAGAAATGTCAAGTTTCCTCAAATTTTGGTTCTCTATGAGTGCTGTTCTTCTTTGTTTACGTTTCTTTGAGCTTCTCACGCGTCTCAAATCTCTCAGGGAGAGTTGTTTTCTTTACTTAAGTGTTTCTGCGACGAACTTCTAATAAGGGAAAGGTCATTATTTATAGGGAGAGGGCTGCTAAGTTGAACTTTTTTCTTGTTAAAAAATGTCGACCCTCCCCCAATCTAAAGAACGAAAATGGTGACCCTCCCCTAATCTAAAGCACAAAAATGTCGACCCTCCCCCAATCTAAAGAACGAAAATGGTGACCCTCCCCTAATCTAAAGCACAAAAATGGTGACCCTCCCCCAATCTAAGCACAAAAATGGTGACCCTCCCCAAGCACAAAAATGGTGACCCTCCCCAAGCACAAAAATGGTGACCCTCCCCTAATCTAAAGCACAAAAATGGTGACCCTCCCCCAATCTAAACACAAAAATGGTGACCCTCCCCAAGCACAAAAATGGTGACCCTCCCCAAGCACAAAAATGGTGACCCTCCCCCAATCTAAGCACAAAAATGGTGACCCTTTCCCAATCTAAGCACAAAAATGGTGACCCTCCCCCAATCTAAACACAAAAATGGTGACCCTCCCCAAGCACAAAAATGGTGACCCTCCCCCAATCTAAGCACAAAAATGGTGACCCTCCCCAAGCACACAAATGGTGACCCTCCCCCAATCTAAGCACAAAAATGGTGACCCTCCCCCAATCTAAGCACAAAAATGGTGACCCTCCCCAAGCACAAAAATGATGAACCTCCCCAAGCACAAAAATGGTGACCCTCCCCCAATCTAAGCACAAAAATGGTGACCCTCCCCCAATCTAAGCACAAAAATGGTGACCTTCCCCCAATCTAAGCACAAAAATGGTGACCCTCCCCCAATCTAAAGCACAAAAATGTCGACCCTCCTCCAAAAAGACGATAAAAAATGGTGACCCTCCCCCAGAACAGAAAAAAAAGCGTATTGGTTAGTATATTGAAATTATAGTTTAGTTGTATGATGCTCTACGTACTGCACGTTCAGGAGCACAAGAAGTTTATATAACCGTATCGGAGAGCAGAGCCCAAAAATGTAATAAACGCCCGCAAATGTAATAAACCCACAATTGCAACTTAAGAAATTGCCCACAAATGTAGTTAACACAGTTAAAATCTGTGCAGTACAAACAAAGAAATTGGGTTGGGCCTTTTGCCAAGAAAACAAAATATGCTTTATATTTTTTTAACCGGAATATGACCTGAGTGCCACTGTTTCAAATTATTAAAATTGTGGGGAGACAAACACAGCCCCCTCCCCCTCCCCCCGCATGCCAAATTGTTGTGTGCATGGGGGGACACTGACTTAGGGATTAAACGGTTAGTAGCTCAGACAATCAGAATGGATGATTTATGAAGAAGTGAGTTTTTCTAAGCCCATATTCAGGTGTGTAAATAATATTGTATAGGGGGGTCTGGGGGCATGCTCCCTCATGAAATTCCCAAATGAAATCTTATTTACATATCTTTACATATCACCAATCTGAAAAGTTAGTAAGGGGAGACTTTGACATGAATTGATAAAATTTGCAGATTCAGTGATTAAATAAAACCAAAACTGCAAAAGATAAAAAAGGGAGAAGCCACACTTTAGGGGATAATAGTTTACAACGCTAGCGAAACGAAAGTCATGAAAGTGCAAGCAGAAGGCGCATCACATTCATTTATCTATTTTGTAGGGTGTCTGAAAAAAAAAGAAGAAATTCCAGACTTTTAGGAGGCTGGTAAATTGAACAGAATATCTGTTTTAAATATAAAGCCCTCCCTAAACCATGTTTCAAAGTTTCAGGCCCTACCGAAATTAACATAAAAAAAATCGCAACCCTCCCCCAAACGTAGCAGCCCCCTATAAAACAATGACCCTTCCCTAACTTCAAAGTTGCCCATCGGTCTTCTGTGGGAGGGGTGTGTCGAAAACAAGAGAAGTGTGTTACTAACACGGAAATCACAATAAAGATTTGGAGACTTAAATTCTTTTTAGGGATAGACAACCCTTGCCTCCTCCTCACCCACGAGGGGTGCTCTTTCCGAACGCGTCTTACCGTCACATAAAAGTGATCGTAGTCGGTGGATGTCTTGAGCGCAGAATGGTCCTGAAACTTGTTTGTACCAATCAGCTCGCACAATGAGTCGCCATGTCGACGATTGACCGACTGACAGGCCTTATCTCTTAGACATTCAAGCACACAATCGATTGCATCAGAATTTGATATCTTGCGTTTGGGGGGAACATCGAGCTTAGTAGCGACCAATGTCTTGAATAAGGCCTCAGTGAACATTTCATTATCGCGGAAAATGGTGTCGGCAGACGTCCCTGACGGCGATAGAAGCAGGACGGAAAGCATAGCCAGTGTTTGCAACTGGATTATTTTTGGCAACTGGTGAAAAAGAATCAATTACTGCAATTACACTGTATTGAAAATCACACGACAAAATAGTGTTTAAGGTAGCAGCTAAGGCTTTTTGCTGATCTTAACGGGGGGGGGGGGGGGGGGTGAACAGGTTCGCGGATCGGCGAATTCGGCCCCGAAATGCTCACGGATTACGGATTTTGAAGATTATTTCAGCGGATTGGCGGATTTTAGAAATACAGCGGATCACGGATCTGTTGACAATTTGGGCACGGATTTCGGATTTTGACTGCTTTGACGGTCGAATTTCGGATTTTAAATGAATTTCAATCGATGCTATTGTTTATCTGTCAAACCATGCGGATCTAAAAATATCTGCGGATCCACGGATTTGCCCCGAAAATAATGCGGATCGGCGGATTTATTCACCACCCCCCCCCCTCCTTAACCTTAGTCGAACTGACATTTGCTTCTTTTGTGTTTCGTGAAATTTTCACTATTGTAAAAACCATGTTTAACAACAGTGTCGCATACTTGACGAGTACAGAAAAAAACAAAGGCTCTGTGAGCTAGCTCGTGAATGCAGATGTAACTTCCTAGTTATTTTCTCATTAAATATTTAAAACCGAGTTGTTTTTGTTTGCTACGACGGACGGTCACCCGGACAACTGTTCACCTTATATTCCGGAACCTCGTGAAACTATGGCGCGCCGTTAGTTTCAAAATTAACAACACCCTCTGTGTGAGATAAAACAACTGCCCCCTGTAGTTCGAAGTTCGTCGCCCTCTTATAAAAACTTCCCCCGCTCTTTCAAAGTTTGTAGCCCTCTTATAAAAACTGCCCCCGCTACTTCAAAGTTTGTAGCCCTCTTCTAAAAACTTCGCCCGCTACTTCAAAGTTTGTCGCCCTCTTCTAAAAACTTCGCCCGCTAGTTTGAATCGTCGCCCTTTCTTTGAAACTGCACACCCGCTGTTTCAAACTCAGTCAAGTGATTCTTCAAAACAATCACTACAGCTACCCCAAGCTCAAAGTTGTGTCGCCCTCTTATAAGAATTGCCCCGCTAGTTCAACGTTCGTCGCCCTCTTATAAAAGCTGCCCCCGCTACTTCAAAGTTTGTCGCGACAAACTTTGGCCCTCTTATAAAAACTTCCCCCGTCCATCGAGCGTCGGCCCATCGAGCTATCACGAATATTTTCAAATTCAAAAGAAAGATTCTCGCCGCCCAAACGGCTAAATGGGGACAAAAAGGCGATCAAAAGGTATGGTTGGAAGGATAAATATGTGTGCTATGATTCTGCGAGGTTTATTTTGCCGTGCGAGTCTGGATTTCGAAAGGATCGGTGGATTTGTTGAGCACTTTGGAATTTGTTGGTTGTCGGAGTTTGCAACCTTGTCTATTTTATATACAGAAGGCGACGGGAAAAATCCGCAGCTGCTAAAACAGCTTAAAATAGCAAATTATGGCGGGTTTGACGTCAAGCTACTGTTTTATTTTCAAATCAGCATATCTATTTCAACGAGATTTGTTCGCTTATACAAACTCTGTACGCTCATACAAACTCTGTAATTAACATACACTCGCCGTGAGCCTGGGCTACCTGTGCTGTTAATGGTACGTTAGGTATTTCATATTTCAAACAAAATATTGCCGCCAACTAGAATATTAAAGAGTTGTCTATTTCTACTTTTTTTTTGTTGGTTTCATGAACCTTCCGTAATAAGTTGGTTTCCTGTTTGTAATCTCGACCGCATTAAATATTGAAAACGATACAGACAAAGCTATTAGGGGGGAACTCAAGGGTGGGAATTTTCTCACGGAAGTTCTTGAATTTTCGACCTGAAATACAAATATTTTGCTTATGTAAGCCGGGACCTGATGATTCTCGATGAATCAATGTAAAAATTCAACCCGCTACTGTATACTGTATAAGAATAACTCCGATGAAAAGGAATAAAAAGAGAATTAAACAAATGCGATAAATAACAATAACTTGATTTAAAACACATATATCGTATAACAAAAACATTATTTGTTAACATTTAAATGAATAAATAAATGGCTGCCTAGATAGCATCGATAGTTAATAGTTGCACTTTCTTCAATCCAGCTTCAATTGAGTTTAGCAGACAAATTTCTTTATTAGTGAGCAAACGCAAAATGCAAAATTAATTCCAGGATCGTTTTTTCTAAGAAGATAATAATACAGTCTTTCGTATATATATAACATTATACCATATAATACATATAAATAACGATTATATGATAGCAGTGCGATTATATACTGTATCCACCTGTTCATGCAAGCACAGGAATGGAAAACGCTAAAATACCGTTATGCTATCAACAACGCTTTAACAGCATCAGCGAATTCGAAACTGGTTAACATCAAGATATTACGTGTTTTGTGATGGAATAAAGGCAAAGCACGACGAAAAACTTTAAAAATTCACTTATAACAAAAATACATAAAAGCTGGAAAAGTTGTTCTTATTTACACAAGGAAAACTAAAACCCGCCTTGATTTATGGAGGAAAATTAGAGACTTACTTGTATACCCATGATGTTAGTCTTCTTTACTAGTTTACTTGCGAATTACTGGTAGTCTGAAGTTTGGCAAGCTTGTGTTAATTTATCTTAGAGCACTGGGTGTTAATCAATTTATAACTAGACAATTGGATTTCAATTTCTTAGATTCCCTGTTGGGAAAAGCCATGGTAACAACAGTGTATTCTGTGGCAAAGTCGGCAACCAGTGTTTGGTGCATTCCTGCATATGTAAATATAGATGTATATATCATTTCTTTTTTGGATTTATTCCCCATCCGTGTATACGTGCTAAATAAATAGACTATTAAGTATAATAATTTTGTGGGACATACATTACGACACACGACGCAATTTATATATTTTCTTCAACTTTATTTGATTCCTTTATCATACATGCAAACTACATTATACATATATAGCATTACAAGTAGAAAAAAAGTCTGATGTTTGATAATTGAAGTTTTGCTAATTTGATGTAGATCTATGATGTCGCCGTTACTTCCACTTCAGCGCAAGCCAACAATTCGTCAGTCCGTTGGTCAAAAACCTCAGCTTTAATTGAATACAGTCCCTAGAACAAAACGCATCAGATCATTAGCTGAGCTTTAAATGAAACAGTCCCTAGAACAATAAGCATCAGATCGTCAGCTTAGCTTTAAATGAAACAGTCCCTAGAACAATAAGCATCGTATCATTAGCTCAGCTCTAAAACACTTGCAGTGACGCAAATAGCTACTGAGCAATGGCGGAAGGAAATTATATTATAACTTTTTACTATTTCTTTTGTGGAGGGAGAGAAAAAAGGGGGGAGGGGAGGGATGAGGGAGACACATTCCCCTCCTGCGTACTTACATTCGTTAGAAAAGAAGGAATGCTGAGGTGAGGAATCGTCATTCTGCGCTCTTTAAGCTCGTAGGTCCCCTTGGGGGGAGGGCACGAGGGGACCTTAAGGAATGGTAGCATCTGCTCACACTTTAAGTCTGTGTATTCACTGAAAGGAAGAGCCAGAACCACCAGACAATTGTGTGATTACGTTATTACACATGAGTGTAGAAAGGGAGGGAGTCAAGTTGGGGGTGGGGAGGCGGTCTTATATATGGAGGAGTTTAACTTTGTGACTTCTTGCATAAAAAAACTCTTTCAGGAATTGGGATTGATTCCTTGAAACGCATGCAGGTGTCAATGTTAGACCCCATGCCAACAAAGAAAACAATTTCGTCAGAATTATGGGGTTGAGCCGAAATAAAAACGTGAATCGGCGTTTAGCGAAACATATTTTTGAATGTATGAATGGAAGAAATGTGAAGTTTCATCACACAGTGACGTTACCTAATCCCCCTAAAATAACAAGAAGGGAAATGCAATGGGAGGCCGTAAAGAGACACCGGAATGGGTGTCAGAAAATAATTTGGCTGATGATCCTAAAATTCACCACCTAACCAAATCTGATAACTAATAACTATATTTTTGATGTCCGGTATCCATTAAATCGTGTGCTCTGACTGGCTCTAGTAAAGTCTGGTATCCTACGATCCGGACCTCGGATTTGTAAAAAAAAATATATTTTTTGGGAAAAAAAAAATCAAGCAAAGTGTTGGTTGATTACCAGTTGGCAAATAAAATAATAACGACTGATCAAGCACTTTTCTTTTTTCTGCTACGAAAACCTCACTCTGCTTTTCTGCGGTAAGGAACTTTGTGGAAAGCCCGCAAACTACAGGTATCCCGTCACGACTTCCAGGGATCGTCTCATCACTCACCACGTTCCAAATGAGCCGTAGCAGCCTAAGGTCATGGCGTACCAATACCCAGGGTTCTTTACCACCTCTGTCTTCAGTTTATACGTAGATCCGACCTTTCCCTTCACCTCGACACTCCCGGAAAACCTGACTTCCTTCCCTTGCTCCACAATAATGGGGTTAGGCTTCAAACGCAAGGTTGTCACTTTTACTGGACTTTCTTTTTCTCCTTAAATTATCAAAGTAAACAGAACATCACAAAAGTACCCATAATAAGAGATTTTAACAGATATAATGGTCAGGACTTTTGTGAATGAGAAATACCGATCAATTTTTGGTGGTACATTTAATTTTATTTTCCTTTTTGAGTTTTTGTTACTCCTTGTTCCCTTAAGAAACGCTTGACCCTCGGATCTATTCTTTTACAGAATGGAGAGAATGAATCGACTTGCACAAGTCATCCTGTAAGAGAGCGTCCATTTCGGTCGACTGACTTGTGACTTGGAAAAGCTATTGAAGCGGTATTTTGATTTAAATTGAACTGAAAGGAATGCAGTTTAAAACTTTGTTTTAGATTGTTATTTCGAGATCTCTTCACATAATTTGTTTTCACAATATTGAATAAAAAAAATCAAATTTGTCTATGACTTTCTAAAAACCCCGGAAAGAGTTTCGAGTTCATTCGAGTCATTTCCGAGTTTGTGCTATTTCAAACGGATCCTCTACTAAACTTCCGAATAATGAAACAAGTATTACCGCAGTTTGTCCACTTGAGGGCCGAACCCTGCCAACACGATACAGCCACCACGAGCACAAGCGAGCAAAAAGACACCAACGACATCTTGACTTATCAAAGCTGATGACATTCGCCTTGATGAAGGCAATTTATAAGAGAATAAAGTAGTTACCTTTTCTTATAGGAATTCCCCACTTGATAACCATTCAAAGCGAGCGAATATTTGACAGGTCTCACACCACCTGTTTGATGAAAATCTTAAAATGCAATTTTCCATTTCAAAAGCTTTTTTTTTAGATAAGCAGTTAAATTCCGGTGTTTCGTAAAAAAGCGGGCGCGGTCCGAGACAGAAGAGACCTAAGTTAGTAATAAGCGAACAAATAATGATTTGATAATGTAGAGACTTATTATGTGTGGTTCTAATTGCCTCGGTCATGTTTGCGTTTTTCTCAATTTCAACAAAGCGGAAAATATTTACAAAATACCTTGCCTGTGAATGCTTTTCATAGCTTAATTAATCGAAATTTTCACCTTGATATCGTTTCGCAATGTTTATTTGTTAAAAAAAAATGATAAGCTTTTTTCCGTTTAATAACAGAATGAACGTATGCCCCAAATTGCGCACTCTCTTGAGAAAGCCCACAAAGATTCAAGACTTTTGGGGGGGGGGGGGTAAAATTCTACATTATGTTAAGTGGTAAAATGCCATTTACAAATCAGTCATACAGGGACAAATTAATGCACAATACAGGCCCTTAGCCAGAATTTTAAGCTGGGCTTCTCTTCACAATGCAAAATTAAACGCACTTTATGTATTTTGTTGTATCCGACCCGAATGATGGATTAGTGGACCAATTCAACTTAGACAAAATTGATATAAAAATTTATAAAGTTGATAATCAAAATTCGGGTGAGCCTTATTGATAAAAAATGATAATCAAAATTCTAATTGAGAGACATTGGTTACTAATCTACTTTATAAAAATTGATAATCGAGTCAACTCGATTTGATAAAGGGAAAAAAAAATGAGTGAGTTTCAATTGTTATCGACTGCTGATGATAGTTGAAAACCATCAAGTAAATTGATATAAATTTTCATCAAATTTGATAATTGCTTTTTGATTATCATTTTTTTTTAAAATTTGTATCAATTAGCTACACTTGTCGGGATATAATTCCAAAATCGGGACATATTTGTGTCTAGGACCTCAGGGCCGAATCGGACAGGAGGTCTTTGCAAACGCAACACACATTAATTTAATAATATAGCGCTTGTAAAAAGCGAACAATAATCATATCAAACATATTCCCCAAGGATAGTGTCCTTCGTTTGCATTGCCTTATATGGTCATTGATGCCCATATTTAGAAGAGCTAAAGTTTTCCCGCTCCCTGATCTCCAGAAAATATGGTGAAAAATGCTGATTCCTGTCATTTTGAGACTCGTGGCAAGAATTTGTCCAAAAAACCTGACAGCTTGGTTAAATTTTCATCTCACTAATCTTGAAAAGCCCTTAGACCCAGGCCTCCCAGAGATTGACCGAGCGGGTTTGAAGGTCACCCAAATATTGATATGTATCTTATTATTGCGCTCAAGCATTTAATAATAAAAAACGAAGATATCTCTTAAAAAGCATGAAAACACTTGCCACACACAATCATTTTACCAAATGTGTTAAAATAATAGCCAGAATCTTCTTTTATTGACATAGCAATTTTAGGGACCGACATTGCTTATTTTTCTCATTTGTCTCGATTTTTTTTTCGCGGCCATTTAGGCTGCTTGATTTTCTGTTATTTTTGCTTCATCTTTTAGCTAGAGCTTTTGCAAGTGCTTTTTAGGGAATTGATACCAAAAGACAGCGAATGGTTGGTCCCTTATTTCGGCTGCCAGATTATTGAAAATGTAAAAAAGTTTATTTTCCGTCCAAACCTAATTACCAGCTCAGTTTAATTATAAATAAACTGATAAAAACACATACGACTCGACTATGGAACATAACTTTTTTGTCGTCTTTTTTTGTTGCTGCCTTTGATAATAAAAAAAACAAGAAGCTATTTGTTTCTTGATTCTCGTGTTCATTTCGGTGACAACGTAAAATAAAATTATGATACTATGGTTTTTTATCAATCGAACCGAATTTTTAATAAAGAAAATATTAATAAAAATAAAATTCTTGACACTGTAAAACGGCCGCATGTTGAACAACCCAAAATTATACATTTTCTGTATAATTTTGGGGGCGAGAGTAATGAAATATCTTATATCCAAAAGTATAAATAGATGGAAAAAAATCACCATTTATTGAATATGTTATTGATATAAAACAAATATCAGAGGTGCGCGATCTTAATAACTTGTGTCAGACGGATGGACGAAAATAAACACAAGAACGTTATCTACCCACTGCAGGTTTGTTTCAATATCCTTAAATTTGGGTATATAAGGCACGAAGGGGTCGTTATAATAATGATAAAGGATTTGCAAAGATATCTTTTTGTGGATATCGAAGAACAACTGACATTGATTTCTATGTTCCTCCAGCGCCAGTGGAAAACGAGATCTGTATTCAGGCGTCAAGTCTCTTGGGAAAGGAAACCAGGCGCGCTGCAAGGCGTGCGAGTTATCTCACTCGACTTGATTTGTGTCCCAGAAAAAAGGTACTTTCTTAAATCTTTACGAGCTTCACAAGAAGCTTGTTTTGTGTGTCTTTTACAGAGTATTTGTATTGTTAATTTGAAAAGTGGCATATTAATTTTCTTTTCCTATTTTAGCTTACTTTTTAATATGGCTCAAGTTAAGTCAGGCCAACTGTATGTTTATGTTGTTTTTCAGGTTTCTCTGTCTCTTTACCGTTGACCCATTTACACAATATCGAGAAATTCCCGCTATGAATAGCTTATCTTTCTTTGTAAATATGTCGGTTGACCCATTTACACAGTATCGAGAAATTCCCGCTATGAATCGCTTATCTTTTATGTAAAAATTTCGGGACTACTTTGAAATGAATGGTGCATGATTTTCAATAAGCCTTGTTCTTTAGCATATGGGCACAAATCTTGCAGGCGTCCGTCGTCCGATCTATGATTTTTACCAGTAGCCATAGAAAGGAAGAATCATAAGACCTGTTTCAAACTTGTTGGGGCATATGAAAAAGATAATTGGATAAAGTCTATTGCCATGAACAAACGCTAACACTAGCGCTAACGGAGATCCTTTAATAAAGCATCTCACAAATGCCTCATTTCTCAGTTAAGTAAGATTCACCAGTGGCATTTAAAAAGTTGTCATTTTACAGGTTGTTCGCATTGTTATGTTCTCAAGGTGCTGTCGTATATATAATGCTACCATAGTATATTCACTAACTTGTTTAAAATTGTTTAAAAAGTGAGGTAATAAGTTGATACCAAGATTCATACGTTCTACTTAGTATGCCCAATACTTTATCTATAGTGTCATGTGGGCAAGCAAGTTTTCATCTGGAGAAATCTCTGACTCGATTTTGTACCGCTGTAAACTGGGGATCACATCTTGCTGCTAGCCGTAATTGAAACTTTCCTTTTTATAAGAGAAAGGGTGGATTGCTTCTGCTAAAAAAAGCTGTGTGATTTCGTTTTTTTCTTTTTGTCCTTTCATGCTAAAAGGAAATTTGTGAAACGAAAGTTGTGGAGAACATAAACGTTGGCAGATTGCCAACCGAATTATGCAAATCCTATCATGGTTTACATTGGTTACAGTGTAAATTTCTTACTTTTTTTGGATCTTTATAAGGGGGTAGGCAATAACGCAATACATTTTCGAAAATACCGCAATACCGCAGATAAAAACGGAAATATTGCATACCGCACAGAAGGACGAGGTTTTTTGGAGAGCATGCGCGACACCCCGACATTTCCCAGGTTTCCCGCTGAAACATCCCGTACCACGGGCAAATCCCGCGCACCGCAGGACTAATTAACACCGCAACACCGCAATATTTTATTTTTTCACCGCAATTCCGCCGTTTAAAAAGCAAAATCTCGCATCTCACGGTGTTTTGAAACACCGCACCACCGCATGTATTTTGCTCTTTTACCGCAATCTCCTACAAAAAAGGCCGATACCGCAAAATCCAACGTCCCCCCTTTATACCGTACACAAAAAACATAACTTTAGAACGAGAAACGTGGAACATTGAAAAAAGGAGGTTACAGTAATTCTGATGAAATGTCGAAGTTGGGAGAAAAGGTAAGTACCAATAAGAGTATGCTGGCCCGTTACGAGAAACGCCGATCGTTATCTGCAAGAAAGGCAATGTTTTTCAAGCGGGCGAGAGTTCCACCTTTGGTTTTCTGAAAGTTTCACACATTCACTTTCAACTATCTCATAAAGGTCTATTCTAGTCAAAAGCACCTGAACCAATTGAAAGGAACAAAAATATAGATGTATATATTATAATAAGAAATGTCAATATTTCAATAAGCTAAAATTTGACTTGCTAAATCTAGCATAATCAGAAATTTGAGAAATACAATATACTTTTACCTTATTATTACAATGTATGTAGAGCACAAAGTGCTTTTTTTTATTTTTCACAGTCGGGATACACACTTTTTTATAAGAACCTTTTTATAAGAACGTCCAGCCTAGGATTTCGCCAAATTTTAAGAACATGCTAAGAACGTCCCGAGGCTCAGACAGCAGCAACATTTAGCTTTTTAAGTCTTATATGATCAAAAATACGGTTTAACCTTAAATATTATATTGCTAAAATTTAAAATTTAACTAAAATTTGAGAACATCATTAAGAACATCTTCAGCCTTAAAATGCTCCAAAAATAAGAACGGCTCAGCCTCAACTGAAAATTAGACGTTCTTATAAAAAAATGTACGTGAATGACAAATTCTGAAAGTCAGAACTTCTTCCCCATGATTATCTCCTTTGGAAAAAGTGTTTTTTATTTCATTTTATATCGTCAGTTTACATATCATACGCCAATGGCGATAAAGCAATTAGATACAGAGAAAAGAGAAAAAAAAAAATTATCGAACCCCTTTTTATACTTTTTAAAGGCAGAGCAGCTGTGCAAAATCGCACTATAGAGCTTTTGCTTTCATGTCGAGGACATTTTGTTTCATTTTAGCTAGGGGCGAAGGAAGAAGATCTGCCAGCAAACCAAGGTCAATCCAAGGGACATCCCTTCTCTTAATTTTTATTCTTAAATTTATTTACCTACACTGTGACGCGTGCTCTTATTTAGCGAGTCGTACTCTGGTGTATCCGCGTACGTCCAGCAAAGCAGCACTTTGCGATGAAAATTAATTCCCAAAAAGCTGCATAAAAGGGCCGCTGGGGTTCAAAATTCGGAAAGTCAAATGCAAACAACGCACCATCCTCATTTCATTCCCGTTTTTGTATGTGGGAAGACCACACATTCCCTCAAAGTCCTTTGGTCAGACCTGCGTGACAATGATTTGCTTTTGCTTACAAAAATTCTCAGCACTTTGAAAAAACGAGTTTACTACATAATTGCTTATCATTTGAGAAATATAATTTAACCTTTAAGTCCCGCAAAAAGCAAACTATGTGACACGCAACTCGGAACAACGGACTTAATTTTATGTAACAATCCCCTTTTTTGAAAACTATTAGGTTGGCACTGCATATCACAGCTGATCACGTAGTAACTGTGTAGGACCATGAGGGGCCATTTTCTAGCTCTTCTCCTTATATGGTGTACAAAGCAGACGGTGCTTTCCAGAGATGGCATTCAGACAGAGAAGAATAACATGATGGGGCTGTTCAAGAGTAGAAAAGGTGAAAAAGGATGTCATTCTTCATGACCCAATATAACCCCACTCCCCCAAGGGAAACATCCTGGCTACGCCGTTTTTTCGTGACCAAATATACCCCCCCCCCCCCCCCCCCCCATCTGCAGCTTGACGGGAATAGGGGCTTCATTGTGATTTCAGGCTGGAGGTTGACTGACCAGGAGTTCAAATCTGTCCAAGTTTTCTCAGAGTTTGAATGTGCCCGTCTCTGCGTAGATGATCCAAGATGCAAGTCGGCCAACTACAAAGAAGCTGCTGAGCAGTCTGTGTGTCAGCTCAATAGTGAAACGAGTCGATCAAGAAAAAACCTCTACATCCCAGAGGAGGGATACACATTCTTGGAACCAGTGAAGGTAGGAAGAAGAACACAGATCGTCAACCCATCTCTTATTTCTAATAAAGGCTATAGTGGTGGCCATGACAACGACGACGACAATGATGAAAGGATAACGATGGTAGTAAAAGAGATTAACCAGACTCTGAAAGTATTGAGATGATAGTTATTATGATGCTGCCACTACTAATAATTGTAATGGTAGTTCTATTTCTCACTCGTGTCTCAATAAATTAAACTCGTTTCTCAATAAATTAAACCTTAAAAGAATGAAGATGTAGAAAAATGTCTTAACCCGCCTTTTTTATTTCCTTACACCCTCCCCCCCACCCCCGCTCTTGAGATGTCCCGGTTTTGTCATTTGCTGCTTAGTGTTGCTACTATTAATAACAATGCTGATAGTAATGTAAATGGTCGGTGATTAAAACAATCTTTTTGATCTTTTTCTTAGTCTGCGTGTGGCTCGAAGCCTTGTTCTAAACCCTACACATGCCAGGAGGTGTTAAACAGCCACGACGTGTTGTATACATGCAATCTGAATACAGGTACTGCAAATCAATTAGAGATTAAAAGAATTAGTTAATTCTAATTATTATCATCACTTCTTAGTCTAGATTATTCAGAGATATTCACAAACCTAGTTATTTCTACTGAATATTTACTGCATGTCAACAATTCGATCCTGTGTTCCTCTGGTCAGACATTAGGCATATAACGGGAGCATAGGTCGGTTTGCATCTGCCTTTGACTAGACTGTACTTACTAATCGCAAAATCGCATATGCCTTCCAGCCGTTGACTTATGTTAGGTCAAGAAGTGAGAAGGTAGCTCTACTTGTCCACTGACTAGTCCACTAAGTTGTGCATTGAGTTTTTGTTTTGTCTTTTTTTTCAGACATCAAATCGAATTTCCAGATAAGGTTTCCGACGAGAACAAACACCGACTACGTCAGGTTAAATAAGAAAGTGGATCTGACCAAATTCACCTTGACCTACACAGTCCGTATAGATGATGATACTAAGGACCACACGTTCATCTCCTACTCGTCATCCAACAGCAACGGGATCTTTATGCTACAGCGGAGCCGCATGTCGTATTTGGTCGTCCAAGGTCTTTTCTTGTAAGTATTTCATTGGAAAGATCGATGTATTCAAGGCACATAACAAGGGAAAGGTACAGGGGTGAATGTGTGTGTGTGTGTGTGTGTGGGGGGGGTGGGGGGGGGGGGGGGGTGCAACCCCCTCTCCTTCTTGACCGCGAAAACAGCTGTGTGTTTGTATTCATGCAGACGTTTGATAGGAACATTTTAAAGGCCAATTGTGCTTATACATCATTACCCATAGTTTAAAGGCCAATTGTGCTTATACATCGTTACCCATAGCTTAAAGGCCAAATGTGCTTATACATCATTATCCATAGTTTAAAGGCCAATTGTGCTTATACATCATTACCCATAGTTTAAAGGCCAAATGAGCTTATACATCATTACCCATAGTTTAAAGGCCAATTGTGCTTATACATCATTACCCCTAGTTTAAAGGCCAAATATGCTTATACCTCATTACCCATAGTTTAAAGGCCAAATGTGCTTTTACCTCATTACCCAGAGTTTAAAGGCCAAATGTGCTTATACATCATTACCCATAGTTTAAAGGCCAAATGTGCTTTTACCTCATTACCCATAGTTTAAAGGCCAAATGTGCTTATACATCATTACCCATAGTTTAAAGGCCAAATGTGCTTATACATCATTACCCAAGTAATACCATTACTTTGAAGAGGCGCCTTCGCCTCCGTCAATCTAATCTAAATCAATCTACTATGTTAGTCTTTTGTCGTCGCGGTGCTGTAGGAAATGCTCGATGGTTCTGTAGGTGGTGCGCAGCAGCTTCGTTCACACAGGCAAAGATTCGAGTTTCTGATCCTGGTTTTGTATGCTGTAAGGAAACTTAGTGGTTTGCGTATAAGTTCTATTGAAACTAAAAAATCAACACAGGCCCGAAGCCAAGGTTTTGAGCGGGGGGGGGGGGGGGGGGGGGGGGGGGGGAGCGGGGAGGGGTTAGTTTAACTTATTTAGCGGAACATTTCCTCCTCTTAGGTAGCTCCTCCTAGCTCGCAGTGATACTTAATTCTCCTTTATTTCTTTTTCTTTATTTCCCTG
Source organism: Nematostella vectensis (assembly GCF_932526225.1). Classification (NCBI taxonomy): domain Eukaryota; kingdom Metazoa; phylum Cnidaria; class Anthozoa; order Actiniaria; family Edwardsiidae; genus Nematostella; species Nematostella vectensis. The sequence continues at coordinate 12,577,324 of NC_064034.1, read as the reverse complement.
AACCTTCCCTGGCTACGGGCCTGCAACGCCGTCATTCAAATCATTTTGAGCGCCTCTCCTATAACAGAATTGTTATCGGTGGGTTTTGTCTTACTGAAGGATTTTATCTTCTTGTGAAACTTGAATAAATTGTGTAGAATTCCTTGTGTATCCCCATGGCGCGGATAATAAAGTTAGCTATCTCGTTCTGCGAATCTAATCTGTTAACCCGATAGTGAGCGTGAAAGAATGAAAGCCCCCATAGCTACGACCAAACACAGTGACATTTAGAGTAAGACAGGACGGAGTTGTTATTTCGAAAACGATCGATTTAAAACCTGTGACTTGTATTTTCATTAGGTCGACACCCTACTATATCAAAGCGGACTCCAAGTTCCATCGCGTCGTCATAACGTGGGATAACACCAATGGCGACTACCAGTTCTTCGTAGATAACACACTGGTACTCAAAGACACAGGTCTTGCTAAGGGGAAAATCGTCGCTGGTGGTACTGGGATATTCGTGCTTGGCAACGACCAAGACACTATCGGCGGAGGGTATGTTTTGGCGGATGCTCTAGTGGGAACAATCACACGCGTCAATTTGTGGGACGTGGTGTTGCCGGACGAGTACATCGAGATCCTGGGGCAGGGGTGTGGCAACGAGGTGGGTACGGTGCTGGCGTGGACGGAGTTCCGCAAGGAGACGTCTTCTTACAATGGCGGTGCGCTTTTTGAAGAGCCGTCTTCATGTTCCTAATTTTCATTCTGAGAGACATGTTCATGATATGCGGGGAAGTGAGTTCAGAAAGGACCTCTTGTGTCGTGGGAAAATTCTCAGAGGCGGCTAGCTGCTGTATCAAACAATAGTGACACATTTTCAGAAGGAATCCAGGAACGCTTTGCACGGCAGAATATAAATAGCTTTTGGCCCGTTTTCATTTTGACTGCAACTGAACCAGCCCTGATTTTGTATACACCTATTTCAAAAAGGTTGTCAGTGCAAATGACGAATGGCAAATAGTAAATGGCAGTTCTAAGCCCGAACGGCGCTTCTGGGTACTAATCATTCGTAAAATTTAAGGTGTTAAAAAAATGTTGCAATGTCAGAGACATACATTGATAATCTTTAATGGATAATTGTTTGATTTATCCATATTCTTCAGCATTTAGTAGAAATTTAATGAGACCCATGGTTCCTTTCGGTCCTAGAACTGCCATTTGCCAATCGCCATTTGCCGTTTCGCACTGACAACGTTTTTTGAAATAGGTATATGTACACGCCCTTATGGCTGCGACGACATCTGAGTAATTATGAAAACAATCACTGCGCAAAAGGCTGTCTCATATATTTTTCGGTTAGATATTTTTTCGATTAGAAACGATGCTAGCAATTTTGTAAAAGACATAAGGTTGTCGTATGTAGAACGAGCGAGCTATTTTGAAAACTCCCGTTATCATGAGACGACTTGCACTAAGAAATCAAGTGACTTTTGGGGTCACAAACATGCGCGCTCTCCAGCTTTCAGTAGCAAAAACTTCTGACATTCACCATGTGAATAGAAAAATAATGACCATATAGCTCAATCTTATACAGTTTTAAAGACGGACACTATTTCAATCATTCAGTGTCTTGGTCCCTTGTGGCTAGCTAGAGCTTTTACTGTACACGCACATTATAGATTGAGAGATCTCCCCATCTTCCGATAAAATATTGCAATTAACTTTAAAAATAGATCAGAGTTTTAATGTACTGTGCAATAAAGTATTCTGTAAATACAGTGAGGTGCTGTCGTAGCTGTAACGCTAAACTATACAAAAAGAAAGATGATTAAGGAATGAGTGCACTGAACTCGCAATCACAGTAATCTTGGGCCTAGATTGAAGGGCGTGCCAGAGTCGCATTATAGTGCCGTTCTAATTAGGCTGTACAAATAATGAGACGTTAGTATGTTGTTCACTGCGCCAGGAATCAAATTCATGGGAAGGTCAACCCAGCCTTTCTTGTGGAACCGCTTTATGGTCGAACCTCAATAAACCAGAACGGTGCGACTCGGGTTCGCCGTTTGATCCAGGCCCCAGTTTTCTAATTGACGGGAGGGAGTTTGAAGAAGTCAAGGTGGTACTGCGGATCGTTACACATGGTGTACAGCACAGCGTGATCCCCTGAGGTAATGGGAATGCCACTCTCAGGCTGAACACAGAACCTTTCTCCGTACATCAAATATTTGGACGATGTCCTGTAAATAGAACAACAACGTAACGTTAAGTTTATTAGTTCACCATAGTCTTCCATGGTATTTAGTCACGATAATTATCATCTCCAAAAATTGTGGAGTCACAATAGTTTCAAGTGAACTTGCCAGGTGAATCCAATAAATAATCTAAAGTTTTCAGTGTCGTTTGTTTATCTGTACGGTATAGTGATGATAAATAACAAAACCTTATCAGTTTTTAACAATTTATGTCCTTCGGTGTTAATTCTCCTGGACAAGCTGTACCGTACAAACCGTACTCTTCAGATTTACGGAAGTTATTACCTTAAAGGGGTAGGGTCATTGTCATAGCTTTGCAAGCTCTCAATAGCTTTCCGGCCCGGACACAATTATGAATTTCAGTCAAATTCTAATAATAACTTATGAGCCTTTGGTACACGTGGGAGACTAAAATTTAAAGGAAATGACCACAAACTGTCAATAAACATTAGTATTCTTAAAATTAAATATTGCATATTATTTTAGCAAGACATTGCCATCTTAAAGTTCAACCCTTTGTAGGCAATAAAAAGCCTACAAAAACACTGACCCCAGACATACGCATTACCATGACACTGCCCCTTTAAAAAAAACTGTCTGCTAATTCTATCATTCTCCCCTCCCCCATAGGTTAACGGTTACCGCCTTCTATATTTCTCCTCTCCACCCAGAGGTTAACGGATATACCTTTTGAAAACCGCCTTCTGTCCCGCGCAGGATCTTTTCAAAGTAAGATACATTCCTTCATACACCGAAGCGTTGCTATCTGCGAAAACAACAACAACAAATGATTATGTTTAACATCGGTATATAAGCGCATTTTCATTTGAAAAGAAACATGTCGTTACAATAATTGGGTTTCTGCCACGAAATTTACCCAATGTAAGACAATCGTGCAAATGTTTCCCTTATATAAGCCCTAATTATTATTGACCTACCTTCAGGACAGACATACTTCTTGCTGCATCGGTGCTTCAGTCGGCCATCAGCAAGCAATTCAAAAGACATGTAAGTCTGCGCACACGCCGGGTTACCTGTCGAATCATATACGAGGTGTGCACCTTCCGCGGGAGAGCAATCCGCTGACTCAGGTCTCAAGCAGAAACCACCGCGGGCTCTTATAGGGCTACCTGTGAAGTTTATATAAGACAAAGAGTTTTAGCGGTCTTACGGGTATACATCACCTCCATTTTACTCTTTAAAATTCCAAAATGACATCATGCGATAAAACTCCTCTACCTTTCCCTGCTGGCTTGACGGATGGCGTTCATAGTCGTTATAGGCGTTGCCTTTATACCTACCCTTCAAATCACATAGTGGTGTCTACGTGAAAACACCTCTACCATTACCTCTTGGTCTGACGGCTGTTGGGGTAGCAGGGTTCGTGGTGGTTTTAGGGGCTGTTGGGGTACTTGATGATGCTGGCTTTGGAGGAGATTTACCTATAATAAAATTATAAAGAGACGCGAATATGAAATCCAAGTTCGCCGGGTAAAACGTACTAACACCAAAAGACATATTAAATAAGGTGAAGTTGAAACAACACGAATTAACTATAATATTGTAGACTTTGGATTTATCCTACTTCTTAAGTCCTTAAAATATAGGCTGACAACCTCTATGTGTATTAAATGTGTTACCTTTGAAATACATGTCCAGCACGAGTTTATTGTCTGGTGATTGACAGCCCGGCCATAGTCGGAGCTTGACGCCAGCCCCAGGGCTCCCCCCGTTAGGATGTACGCAGGTCCCAGGCGTCGCCACGTGCTGCAGGCCTCTGCCTTCGGTCCTGTGGTATTACCATGGTAAAAACATTCCAATCGTGATAGCTAACAATGGCACCATGTACAATATGGGCTACCTGTGGTATGTTTCTTATACTTTTTGTTACGAATGTTATGCGGGAGAAATGTTACGAATAACGTCCAGACCTCCTTGCTTCCCGTCTCTGTTTCCCACTTTTAATAAGATAATTTAAAGTTATAGCTATCAGGCTATAGCTGAAGTTGTAGTTTATGTTCTCGGTAGGGTTAAGGTGGGCTAACCCGATACCTGTCGTTCTTAATAAAGTGCAGGCGCGAACACCGGGGGGTGACGCGAACCGTGCGCGCCCTTCCTTGGCTACCAAAAAAATCTTTTCTTATTAAAGGAATCTCCAAATACTATGCTTTTTCCATATGATACTTATGACTGCGCCCCCAACGCGCCTGAATTGGTACTTCTATTAAGCGGCTACCCCAACCTCGTTCCCTTGTTATTCGGCGGGACCCAACAGGAACCTGGAAAGAGGTTGGGGCCATCCTTTGGATCGAATCAAATGGCCGCTAAAGGTATATTAATACAGCCTTTAGTTCAAAGCAAGTGTTAGACTTATAATAGTACTCGTTCTGTAAATGTTACCGCTCAATAACGAGTTAGTCGTAGTCGTCCTTTGTGTCGGTCAGGCTTCCCGAAGTGGTACGTATACCGTATTTGCGGACACTAAAATAACTTAGGAACAGACTAGGTGGAATCATGCATTGGAGCCCCCCACTCGCCTCATTTCAAAAATATATTTTTTCTTTTTCACCTGTTGAACTTTTCAATGTCTGCGTCGCATTTGGTCTTGAGGACAAGGAAGTCATAACCTGTTCTACCTGTCACAAGAATAAACGAGAATGTTAGTTTTGGAAAACCAATATCTTTTCAAAATTCTGCAAACTCTCTTTGATAATTTGTAAAAGCTTTTGAAGGCTTTCGTCGTTTAAACAAACGGAATCAAATTTTGCTGCTTTTTGATTGGTCAGCGTCTTGCGGAGAGGGCGGCCGCCTGTCAAGAAGCCATTTAAGTGTTGGCCATTAAAAACGCTTAAAGGATTTTGGATGACGGAAACCAGAAAGCGATTTAGCTGTTGGAACCCGTCGGCCAGAGCTTGCAAAATATTGAAAACCGTAGTAACTGATGTCCAGTCAGTGTTGACATTATTTTCCTCGCGCCCCACATTATAGCGTTGCTGTATAGTAACATCTAGTCTATGCCTTACCTTTAGCAAACGTATTTACTGCTAACATGAAGTCTATGCCTTACCTCCAGCACAGATGTATTTACCGCTAACATGAAGTCTATGCCTTACCTTCAGCAGACGTATTTACCGCTAACATGAAGTCTATGCCTTACCTCCAGCACAGATGTATTTACCGCTAACATGAGGTCTATGCCTTACCTCCAGCACAGATGTATTTACCACTAACATGAGGTCTATGCCTTACCTCCAGCACAGATGTATTTACCACTAACATGAGGTCTATGCCTTACCTTCAGCACAGATGTATTTACCACTAACATGAGGTCTATGCCTTACCTCCAGCACAGATGTATTTACCGCTAACATGAAGTCTATGCCTTACCTTCAGCACAGATGTATTTACCGCTAACATGAGGTCTATGCCTTACCTTCAGCAAAGATGTATTTATACCGCTAACATGAAGTCTATGCCTTACATTCAGCAGACGTATTTACCGCTAACACGAGGTCTATGCCGTACCTCCAGCACAGATGTATTTACCGCTAACATGAGGTCTATGCCTTACCTTCAGCACAGATGTATTTACCGCTGACATGAGGTCTATGCCTTACCTCCAGCACAGATGTATTTACCGCTGACATGAGGTCTATGCCTTACCTTCAGCACAGATGTATTTACCGCTAACATGAGGTCTATGCCTTACCTTCAGCACAGATGTATTTACCACTAACATGAAGTATATGCCTTACCTTCAGGACAGACGTATTTACCGCTGCACTCGTGCTTGAGAGTCAGCCCGACATAAAGGAACACAGCATCACGACCATCGCACTGGGAGTCAGTGTACACAAGCTTAGTGCCATCGTAAACACTACAGCCAGACCCGGATTTAACAGGCTTGATGCATAGCCGGCCATTTCTTATTGAGCTTCCTGTAGCAGAAAGGGGATAGATTTACAGGGCTGTGTCATAACCAAAAAAAGAATTGTTCATTGAAAAGTTGCTTATTTTAGCACGTTTTGTTAATTGAAAAGTTTCTCGAATTAGCACGTTTTTTGGCTCTTGACCAACTCTGGGGTTGGCCAGGAGCCACGCACTTTTCACCTTACCTGACTGGCCGTTTTTTTTAAATTGACGGCCGATTTTTTTAATCGACGACCAGGTTTTTAAAATGCAAGCTATTCTTTTTTTTTGCTTGGAACAAATGCTTTGGAACATTCAGAGCAGAAATCTGTCGCGCAAAATGAGATACCTGTGAATTAGTAGACACATAAACATGTTCACAATTCTTGAGGGAGAATCATACTAACTTGGACAGTGGTAGCATTCTGTGGTTTGTCTTGGTGTTGCATTACAAGTCTTGCCTCCGCAGCGAGGCTTAGGACCCGAGCAGGATCGTGTGCGCGTCTTTACCCCCCATTCACACACAGAGCCACATTCACTCCAGGTGCTCCAGACAGACAGACCTCCGTGTACTAAAATATACACACGGGTAAATATACTCAACAATAGTCACTCCCAACCAAACAGACCACTCTACTAGAAAATATACAAGGAGGAATCTACTCAATAATATTCACTACCAACCGGACAGACCACCTTGCAGTAGAAAATACACAAGGGGTAAATACTCAAGGATAGTCACTCTAGCGTGTTATCCTCCGCTCGCCAAAGAATACTGGGTAAATATGAAAAATGTAGAAATTTATGAAGAAAGCTATTGCAAACGTCGTCCAAGGGAAGCAGCACATTTTTTTTGCACTTCGTGAGAGGTATACCTGGTTGTCTACTGGCATCGCAGTCATCCTCGTTCATCCAGTACCATATGGCTCCAGGGTTGACCATTTCTGGACTTATCCACGGTGCGGGGTTATTCTCTGCTTTACTAGAGATAACCGTTCCCCACTCTGAGTAGTCCGAGTCGGTGGAAGTAGTGAGTAGACCGCTGGTTTTACCAAGCCATGGCATGCGCTTCTCAAGGGAGTTCCTCCAGTTGTATTCCCAAGAGTTATACTTACGTACCAGAGAGACGTTTGTCTGAATGTTTGTAGTGCTGGTAAATCTACAGATGCAAAGCAAATGGAGACTGAGACAGATTATTGTTCATTAGAGAATGTTATAGCTCTTTTCTTGCAACTGGATGTAATGATGCTTGTGGAAACTTATTTATCGTATTTAAAGAATTATGTCTGTTCAGCAAACATTTTCGATTGGTCGAGTAGCGGCGTCATCAATCTTATTTGGCTTTGAGCCAACTTTGAGTTGAATTTCATTATCGAAAAGTTGACTAAAATATTGTATTAGTGAAACCCTTGCAAACAGCGTTTTTTTTTCTAAAAGACATGACTTACGTGTATTCCATAGGTGCCAGCCATACTCCTCCCCAGCGCCCTCTATCATTTGCCTCCAATTTGTACTTAAAGCTCGTCGCTCCGCTGAGAGCCTTGAGTTGATCTCCAAGCCCCAGGATGGAGTAATCTCGGCTGAGCGAGGGTCTGTGGATATTCCTGGACTCTACTTGGTTTGCCTTCCAGTTGTTCTTTGTGCTGGTCACGAGTAAGGTCCACCCTCCCTGTGACTGCGTCATGTTACAGTATACCGGGAGATATTCGTACGCATTGCGGCGAATCATAAACACGGAGCTCTGAGGACGGAGGCGAGGATGGCGCTTCAATAGGATCTCGTTACATGAACGCCTAGGATAAATATGTGAGTTGTAGAGAATTTTCGAGTTGTTTTGATCTCTAACACTATTACAATTAACATCATAACCTCAACCATTATCACAACAACGACAGCCATCATCATCGACAACCCCCTTCCCGAAAGTACTATAATCATCAACACCACCATCGTCACCATCATCTCCCAATTACAGAACCGTCATGTTCAACTCTCGCGTTGTCATCATCTTTTCCCCTAATTAAAATATAGTCATCATAATCACCACCATTCATCATCATTACCATGGTGTCACAACTTTTGTCGCATAGCCGTTAAACCACTCTCGTATCGTATAATCACGATATAATCCATTTTCACGACCAAAACGTACCAGGTTCCTTCCCTGATCCATAGCCTGATGACCATTGGTTTTTTATTCCCCTTCTTCATATAAGTAAATTCCGGCGAGCTGGCCGCCAGTGACGCCAGTGTACCGGACATTTCGTCATCCCTGCTTGCCGTAGTGAGTCGGGGGCCCCGGATGTGAGGAAGCGTGTTTGTGATGCTCTCAGTGGATGTATCCCATTGGCCAAACTGCTTGAGTAGGCGGACCTGATAAGGCTTCTCACCGTAATGGCGGGTGAATGAGGTTCCGGCGTCAGCAGCGAACACACCGCCCTGTGTGTTTGTGCCATCGGCCTCTATACGATACTAGACGACATGACGATACTGTCAGAGTAAGCTTTTTAAGTAGTTTCGACTATTCGGGGAAGGGTAATTCACATAATACGCAAAGATCCATAGCGAAATATTTTACTGCTTTGTATTTTTGGGGAACGTTTATTCTTATACAACTCTGAGATCCTTTTTGTGACTTCAAAACAAGCTTGAGTCAATCCGCTAATGGATTCGATAGTGGTACATAGTGAAGAAGAAACCCGAGTAAGTAATAATTAAGCTATTACAAGAAAATGCTATGCGATACTGTGTATTTTTACTAACATTTAATTTTTACCTGAAAATGGCGCGACTGTGTAATATCTTCACTTTCTCCGAGAATAGAAAAGTCCGTGTTGAATGGAGTCTTGCTGTCCTTGAAAAGAAACGAGTTCCCTCGCTGCCAGCTTCCACTCCGGTATGATGTGCTGGTCAACAGCAGCGTCCAGCCACCACCATGACTTGAGAAATCACAGTAGGTAATCACTTCCTTCCTTGCAGGCTGGATCCTGAAGATGCCATCTACAACATTACAGACTCCGGTGAATACAGGGAAATAGTTAAATGCCTTTAAAACCGGAAAGATTTTTTTCTAACGATTCTTCTTCCCGGCAAACAGCGCCCGTATCGGTCATAGCGTTGTTTGAACGGACAAAAATATTAAGCAAAATACTTTAAAAAAAAGCCCAACATGGAATAAGAACTGCGCCATGTTAGCGGGGCAACCGATGCTTAACCTGAGTATCAGGCCCTCCTATGTTTCTATCGCGCCGGCGAGAAACAAGACAAGGGCCTGATACAAGTACTGTTCAAATCGCATGTTCTCATGCCGGATTTCGGCTTGTCTCCTTATTGGTCAAAAGAACAAAAGGCACTCGAATGGGACGCGCTGATTGGTTCAGCTATATATAGTACCCTAACCCGTTGACTGCTCGTTCTCAGAGTAATGGCGGACTTCAAAAGTGTTTTTGACCTTGCGTTAGCAGAATCAGAGAAATCGTTTTCTATAACATTAAAAAAAATATTTTTCTCTCCACATTTTCTTCGGAAAAATTCCGCCTGATACTCAGGTTAGATGTTCAAATGTCTTGCCCAGGCCGGCTATTGCGTGTGTTTATTTCTCATTGGTATTGTTTTTCGAAGCGAAGATCTACTAGGCGCTGGATGTCATAGAAGCTGTTTAACTACGGACATCATTAGTAGTAGCAAATTTTTAGACAGACCAGGCGCCGAATATTCGAGAAATTTGTCTGTGAGAGCACGAAGAATGCTTTGGATTGTTTGCGGCACTTCCCGCGAGTTGTTGTTTGAGTATGAGTTTATCAAATAATTGCATTTGTGTTCAAGCTGCGGTTTGTCTATTTAGACAAAAAAAAAGCCTGTAGTAATTTAGTGATGTGTGGATATGCAGTCATATGCTTAAATCGTAAATCTCCTGAACCGTTAACGTTGAACCCGGGTTCAACGTTACTAAAATTCTTACCCTTGCATATAACATCAATGTAGTTTTGTTTTACATAAATGCTGTTTATAATTTTATTTGGGCATTTGATTGTGCCGCCACGCGAGTCATTGGAAAATTGACAGCCGACGTATTTTGACAGTGGCCTGAAAAGGGGCGGCAGGCGTCGCGTCTATTATTTGTGTCAGGCGTACTTTTATTTTTCCTCTCCAACTTTTGAAATATAAAATCGCCTGATACTCAGGCTACCGATGCTGGATGGTTTCATCAGTATTATTGGCACTGTAGAGATCCTCGTCGGAGAAAGTTTCCACAACGCCTACGCAAACCAGAAGGTATTTCTACAGCTTACTTGAAGTGTTTCTGGCTATATACCATTATGTAAAAACAGATTAGTCTACCATGTTACAGTCTTGAATAATACAATTTTCGTCTATTTTCGCGTCTATTAAAGCTTCTCTCACGCTTCAAGTTAATATATAATATAGGGCGTATACGCCCAACGCACTTTATTTTTCGTTTCTCACAGTAACGCTAGCGCAAGAGCAAGCGCTAAAGAACACTTGATAACCTTGCGCTTGCGCTTGTGTTTGACCGATTCTCACTTGTCCCTTGCGTTCGCCCTAGGTCTTATGCTTACATCCTAGAGTGTCCGCCCTTACCTTTCAGGGCGCCCCCTGAGAGCAGCATCTGTTGCTGTAGCTTCAAACAGGAGCTTGGCACGGTGTACTCTCCCTCTCTCATCCAGTACCAGATGTTGATTGGGTGTCTCTCATGCTCCTTCTCGTTGATCCATGCCGCCGGGTAGCTCTTTGGGTCATTGCCTGACAATAGACATAACATCAACTCCCTTGGTAATACATTTGTCAGTAACCCCCGAAAAAAGTGTTGTGTAGGGAATGTTTCGCATTCAAAGAATGTTCAAGTGCGATTTTTTGTCAGGGAAGGAACAATTTTTGAAAAGTCAGACACTGGGCATTTAAAGAAGGTCAATCTCTTGTAATACCGATTAGCGCAAGGCATCCATTTCCATCGGCTTATTCTAACGAGTAACTAATATGCTTATAATTAAATATTGCGCATTATATATCGGACTTTAATTGTGGATGGTTAATTTGTCATATGCGATATTAATGGTTACTTTAAGTATGTATCTGTGTTCTTACCATGAGCTAAGTTACTTATTTATGGTATACTGAACTCTTCATCCAGCTGTACCTGTGCTCCTTATTGAATGCGACATGAGTCGCGTATTTGGAGTACAGTACACTGATAACCCAGTAAGTGCGTACCTGTGATTGTACCATACGCGACATGAGTCGCGTATTTGGAGTACAGTACACTGATAACCCAGTAAGTGCGTACCTGTGATTGTACCATACGCAACATGAGTCGCGTATTTGGAGTACAGTACACTGATAACCCAGTAAGTGCGTACCTGTGATGTAGTACCATACGCGACATGAGGCGCGTATTTGGAGTACAGTACAGCAACATGAGTCGCGTATTTGGAGTACAGTACACTGATAACCCAGTAAGTGCGTACCTGTGATTGTACCATACGCGACATGAGGCGCGTATTTGGAGTACAGTACACTGATAACCCAGTAAGTGCGTACCTGTGATTGTACCATACGCGACATGAGGCGCGTATTTGGAGTACAGTAAACTGATAACCCAGTAAGTGCGTACCTGTGATGTAGTACCATACGCGACATGAGGCGCGTATTTTGAGTACAGTAAACTGATAACCCAGTAAGTGCGTACCTGTGATTGTACCATACGCAACATGAGTCGCGTTGCGTGACGTGGTCAGGGTGGCGCCGTGTATCCATGGCATCGTCTTCTCGATCCCATAGTCATGGTACACCCACTCGTCGAACCTGCGCACTAGCTCCACCCCCTGCTGACTGTTGTTTGTGCTGAGGAAGGTGTAGTGACGTGGGGCTGTCCAGATACCTCCCCATCTTCCTGGAAATACAATCATGGTACCTTTATTAAGCGGCCACTTCCCTCAATGGGGAGCAGGGGGCGGGGGGAGAATTCGGTGGAAAGACATCATTTACTCTGACATATGTGCATGGCATTGTTTCCAAGAGTCACTGTTTTATCTCGTTCTCTAATACGCCCCAGTAACCTCGATTGTTACAGACGATGCCATGCATTATTATTTCGGTGTATTGGACAACCCTCATTTTCGCGTGCATCTGTTAATTTCCTAATCAAATTATCTATTGTTTTCTCCGTCGTCGTCCACGTTGTCATCATCGTTACTTAAAATCCCTAATGACGCCAATTTTTCGTAACGTACAAGAAGCTCGCAAATGTATAAAAATATATGCTCGCTCGCCCCCGTATATGAATTGTCTTCTATCTCCATACTCTGCCTAACTTCCCTGTTATTATCAGCATCACTAACTCAAACGTGTAGCAAAGCAAACAGTCGCGCCCGCACGCCGAACACTGTCACGAATAGCGATTATTTTTATTGTTAATCATTGATGTGTCGGCCTTACCAAACTGCTGTGCTTCTATCCTGTACTCAAAGGTTGCACCTTTGACGTACATCTCATCTTTGATGGAGTCGGCTTCAGAAAGAATCGAAAAGTCGTCGTCCAGACTTGGTTTATTCTCGTTTCTTTTCCTCACGACGCTTGGCGTCCACGTGTTCGTGTGACTGGTAACCAATAGAGTCCAGCCACCACCATCACGTGACATGTCACAGTACGTCTTGACGTTGCCTCGACGACCGGGGTTGATAGTATAAATACCACTTGGATAAGTAATACCTTTCTCCCGACCAATCTTTTGCAGATGTCGACAGGAATGTGCAACTGTCACAAAAATATGAATTTGGATAAAAACAACATATTAACTAATCTATATCGTTTTTCCTAATGGTCTTTAAAAAGCCTGACGGCAGCCAAAAAAAAGTTCCTAAAAGCTTATACGTAAAATTTATCGATTTATACTGTTCTGAAACGGGAAAAAGATTGAGGTGGAAAATGGTATGTAATATGTCCTATTAAGATTGACCTTCGTGCAATCATAAAGCAGGGGAAGAAGGGTGGTATACGTACCAGGACAGATGGAGGGGTTAGTATACGTACCAGGGCAGGTGGGGGTGGGGGAGTATACGAACCAGGGCAGGGAGGGGGAGGTGGTATACGTACCAGGGCAGAGGGGGTGGAGTATACGAACCAGGACAGGGGGAGGGGTGCTATACGTACCAGGGCAGGAGTAGGAGGTGGTATAAGTACCAAGGCAGGGGGAGGAGGTGGTATACGTACCAGGGCAGGGGGAGGAGGTGGTATACGTACCAGGGCAGGGGGAGGAGGTGGTATACGTACCAGGGCAGGGGGGGAAGTATACTTACCAGGACAGGGGGAAGGGTGGTATACGTACCAGGGCTGGGGGGTGGGGGGTGGTATACGTACCAGGGCAGGGGGGGGGGGGGGAGTATACGAACCAGGACAGGGAGAGGGGTGCTATACGTACCAGGGCAGGAGTAGGAGGTGCTATACGTACCAAGGCAGGGGGAGGAGGTGGTATACGTACCAGGGCAGGGGGGGAGTATACGAACCAGGACAGGGGGAGGGGTGGTATACGTACAAGGGCAGGGGGAGGAGGTGGTATACGTACCAGAGCAGGGGGGGGGGGGGGGAGTATACGAACCAGGATAGGGAGGGGGGTGGTATACGTACCAGGCCAAGGGGGGGGAGTATACTTACCAGGACAGGGGGAGGAGGTGCTATACGTACCAGGGCAGGGGGAGGAGGTGCTATACGTACCAGGACAGGGGGAGGAGGTGCTATACGTACCAGGACAGGGGGAGGGGTGCTATACGTACCAGGGCAGGAGGAGGAGGTGGTATACGTACCAGGGCAGGAGTTGGAGGTGGTATACGTACCAGGGCAGGAGTAGGAGGTGCTATACGTACCAGGACAGGGGGAGGAGGTGGTACACGTACCAGGGCAGGGGGAGGGGTGCTATACGTACCAGGGCAGGGGGAAGAGGTGGTATACGTACCAGGGCAGGAGTTGGAGGTGCTATACGTACCAGGGCAGGGGGAGGAGGTGGTATACGTACCAGGGCAGGAGTTGGAGGTGCTATACGTACCAGGACAGGGGGAGGGGTGCTATACGTACCAGGGCAGGGGGAGGGGGTGCTATACGTACCAGGGCAGGGGGAGGGGGTGCTATACGTACCAGGGCAGGGGGAGGGGGTGCTATACGTACCAGGGCAGGGGGAGGGGGTGCTATAGGTACCAGGGCAGGGGGAGGGGGTGCTATACGTACCAGGGCAGGGGGAGGGGGTGCTATACGTACCAGGGCAGGGGGAGGGGGTGCTATACGTACCAGGGCAGGGGAAGGGGGTGCTATACGTACCAGGGCAGGGGGAGGGGGTGCTATAGGTACCAGGGCAGGGGGAGGGGGTGCTATACGTACCAGGGCAGGGGGAGGGGGTGCTATACGTACCAGGGCAGGGGGAGGGGGTGCTATAGGTACCAGGGCAGGGGGAGGGGGTGCTATACGTACCAGGGCAGGGGGAGGGGGTGCTATACGTACCAGGGCAGGGGGAGGGGGTGCTATACGTACCAGGGCAGGGGGAGGGGGTGCTATACGTACCAGGGCAGGGGGAGGGGGTGCTATAGGTACCAGGGCAGGGGGAGGGGGTGCTATACGTACCAGGGCAGGGGGAGGGGGTGCTATAGGTACCAGGGCAGGGGGAGGGGGTGCTATAGGTACCAGGGCAGGGGGAGGGGGTGCTATACGTACCAGGGCAGGGGGAGGGGGTGCTATACGTACCAGGGCAGGGGGAGGGGGTGCTATACGTACCAGGGCAGGGTGAGGGGGTGCTATACGTACCAGGGCAGGGGGAGGGGGTGGTATACGTACCAGGGCAGGGGGAGGGGGTGCTATACGTACCAGGGCAGGGGGAGGGGTGCTATACGTACCAGGGCAGGGGGGGAGGTGGTATACGTACCAGGGCAGGGACAGGGGGTGGTACACGTACCAGGGCAGGGGGAGGGGTGCTATACGTAC
Source organism: Nematostella vectensis (assembly GCF_932526225.1). Taxonomy (NCBI): domain Eukaryota; kingdom Metazoa; phylum Cnidaria; class Anthozoa; order Actiniaria; family Edwardsiidae; genus Nematostella; species Nematostella vectensis. Next base: position 12,562,196 of record NC_064034.1, on the reverse strand, counting down.
CAGGGCAGGGGGAGGAGGTGCTATACGTACCAGGGCAGGGCTGCGTGTTACAGGCACTCCGCTGTTGCTTTTCACCGCGACAACTGTGCCCACCATAACTTGGAGCTGGGTTATCACAGTGCCGGTGTCTTTGCCTCTCTCCTTTATCGCATGCACGCGTACAGTTGGTCCATGCAGACCAGGGTCCCCACCCACCATCACGTGACACTAGAGCTACAAAAGAATTAAGAAAAATATAAATAAGCTATGGGAAGCATTGGGTACGCTAGTAAATAACTGTTTTTGTATGTGCATTATTGTAAAATCACATAACACGTCGTTATTTCATGGTACCTGTCCGACAGTTTGTCTTGGGGTCCTTGCCGTTTGTACAGTGGCATTTCCCGCGAGTAGTACAGACCTAAAAAAGAATAAAAAGTTAAGTAAAGAAAAGAAACAAAAAGGTGAGTCTGCAGTAATAACACAATTATCTCACAATTGTATGGACAGCAATTTAAAATTTCTTAAAAATAACTTAAATAACTCGAAGCTCTGACAACTCGAATCTCTGATAAGTCTAACTAATTTTTCTCCCTTTAGAGTTCAGGTTAGCTAGTTTTATCTTTTGTTGTTGTTGATTTTTTTATCTCATCTCTCTTACCCCCTTGCAGAGTTGTCCATTGGGCGCCACACATGGCGATTTCCTTGCAATCGGCTGACATGTGTTTCCTGTGCAAATCTGCAAACAGAAGAGACACTATTTAGACCAAAACAGCAAAAAGGCAATCACCAAGAGTAATTAGAAGAAATGCTTGCCATTGCTTCGCCACATTTGGTGCCTTGGTTGACTGTTGCATTTGTTATAATCCTAAAGTAAGACAGAAAAAGTATTTATATTTGATTTCCACTGTTTGCTGGCGCCTGTCTAACCTCTTTACCTAGCGTTGGCCGGCTTGGCGCACTGCAGTTTTCCGCACGTCTGGTCTCTAAGAAAAAGCGACAAACATCAGTTGGATGAGAATAAAGCAAATCAGAGGGTCGGTATTTGAAGGTGTACTTACTGAACAGTGCTGGCCGCCCATGAACCTGAAACGGAAAAAAGAATGGGAATTAGTTCTTTTTTCCCTTTTTTCCTCATTGAGAATATTGTGGTATCTCTCCCACCCATCTCAACGCAAAAGACTGTCCTACACAGAACTAGGACTAGATGGTCTCGGTATTGGCTTTTCTGAGTAAAATAGCATTTTCCCATAAATATAACTCACGTCCTCCCCATAAACATCGAACTTTGTTTAATGCTTCCTGTCTTACCAGGGCCTATTTGGTCTCGGCATTGACTTTTATGAGTAGAGGCACATTTTCCACGATAACAAAATGACTGTAAAAAAGAAAAGAAAAAGAAAACATAAACTCTTATTCGCCACAATAAATTAGCAATAGAAATTCGTAACATCCTCACATTATTGGCCAAGGCGTCAGACCCTGTGAACAAGTTCCACCGCTGACCATCTTCACTGTGGTACAACAGATACCCCGTCACGTGACCTTCGCCATAGATACCCTCGGTGCCGATAGCAGACACGCGTTTTATCACGCCCAGGTCAATTTGGACGAACGGACGCGTGTCATGGATGGTAGCACACCACGAGGAGAGGTGATCGCCAAGACGGACGCGCTGTGCGGGTTTGTTTGGTCGCGAACTGGACGCGGTAATTTGGTAGTCGCGTATTCGTCGCTCATTTGAAACACCGAGGCCATCAGAACAATCTGGATAAAAAACGATTACACTATTAATGTTTGAGACAAAACGTTTTCCCGTGTTTAATAAATTCGATGCAAATCGTTCACTCTACCCTGTTTAACAAAGTCGATGCAAATAATCGTTCACTCTACCTTGTTTAACAAAGTCGATGCGAATACGTTCGCTATCCGAGCAACCACTCCAAAGCACCACAGGTATCCCATTAATAGGGTAGCCATTGAAGGGGTGGACGCACATCCCTGTAGCTTTGTGCCGCAACACTTTTCCTGTGAACGAGATCAGTGATTATCTAAATCTTGCCAAGCATCAACACAACTTCAAGTAAAGATGCTGCAGATTTCTAAAGATAATCCGCTAGGTCTAGGCAGACTTGCCTTTAGACTTGCCGCAGGTCGCCCTCTTTGGTTTTTCCTTATATAAGCGCGAGATATAATGGGTGTCTTCTTCAATAACCAGTAAAAAAATCGGGTGCTCGGAGAGTTGTACGGCAGAAGCCAATTTCTAAAAAGCTGGCCAGCCGACTTTGAGAAAGCCTAACTTGCCTTATACAGACTGCATCATATATCAGATTTGCTAAGAAGTTTTGGTCATGAAAGATTGATATATATACATTACCCATCTATAATTCGATCGGTGTAAACCCATGCTTTTATCTGAACTCTCTTACGAATACTTTCGCTCATCAACGCATCATTAAATCCCTATATACTTGATCAATGCTCAACAATGACTGACTCGACAAGAAAATTTTGCCTGCTCATCCAATGCCTACTGACTCGTTTACCACTAACGCATAGTGCTTACATACTGAGTACTTAACAAAAACTCGTTTAATGAGCACCAACTCCAACTCGTTCTGTTGGACTGTCATACACTACTGCTTTACCACCTTTGCCATCGTTTAAGTATTCTCTAATTTTGCCATTTATTACCACAACCACACATACCCCGATCTTTTATCTCGTTCTGTACCCGCTACCTACGCAACCTTGTGACCCCTTATACCCCATATACAAATACCCGCTTTACTAACCGACTCGTTCGAATACTGCCTGGTCCTCGGTGCATCTGTTGTTCACAACCAGCTTGTTGACACTCACGCCATCATCCCCCGACTCAGACCTCGGACACACCATGTTCCCCGAGCACGTATGTCTCAACACACCGCTCGCGGACATCGCGAACTGGAAGTTAGCACCGTTACATGACTGTGCCTCGGTGAATACGAGCGCTGAATCGACTGACGAGTCACATTGATCAGATTCTGGCGACAAGCAAAGGTTGTTGAATGAGCGCAATGGTGTTGCAGTGCCGGGCTTTAGTGAATCTGTGAAAACAAATCGGTAGCTGTTGAATCATTGGGACAGGTATAGCCTCATTCGCAGGCAACGCTCTTCTACTCTCGAACTGGACAGAAGAGACACCCGTCCCCCCCCCCCCCCCCCCTACAATTTGTCTCGCCACGAGGCTTCCACGTTTGGCTTTTTAATTCGTTTTGGTTTTAGATTTCCCAACAACTAGAGATTGCTGCCGAGAAGTCCAAAACAACCAGGATCATAAGTCAGAATCACAGAACAACAACAACAACAAAAAAAACAACAACAACAACACTGAAAGAAAACAAACAAACAAAAATACAAACACAATCTCACCTGCAAGAGAACAGCCGTATATCTCGGCCCTCATGCAGATTGCTTTGCTCCAGTGTTGTGGGTTGATGCGAATAAACTGTGCTCTGATATGGTGTGCGAGGGAAGAGATTCGCATGCCTTCTTTATCATTACCGACAAGCTCCTAAAACAGATGTACGGCAGACGGACGGATAGATAAGCGGCAGACGGACGGATGACAGACGGATAAAGACGAACAAGGTAGTTTGATGACATTTTAGACACTATGATTGCCAGCATTTTGTTGTTGGAAAGGGAAAAAAGGAAACTGATAGACAGACAGGACAGTAGATCCGTAGAAATTGACTGGACGGACGGAAAGACAGAAAGATAGAAAGTCAGACTTTATGATTTAGAGATAGGGAACGTGTCATATGCTTGAAAGCATCTAAAGATACTCACATAGTCGGGATGGTGCACGCATGCTGTGCCATCGATCTTGAGGTCATCTACCGGACACTATGTCCCAACAGACAAAGTAACGAATTAATAATGATATCAGTCTAAAAACGTGAGCAATTCGTGGCTACTCCCCAGGATATGTTTTCCCTGCCATATCTAACTGTTTTGATTGATTTTTTTTCACAAGCAAAATAATCTTTTTTAACTATCGCCAATAAGAAAAATACAACATTCTCTAGCGCTTTTCAATATAAGTTCTTGAAAAGTCTTAAAGCTATTTCGATATGATTCCCACTAACAAGGGAATTACTGAGTTTCTTCATAAGGCCGTCGGCGATTTGCCGGAAAACAGCCGAATGTCTGACGGAAACTAACCGAGTTTTTTACGTTTTCAGTAAAGATCAGAATCAACCATGCCGCCGAAACTCACTAAAAAACCTATCAGAAAAGGCTCCAGTTGGGGAATAACTTCATTCATAATGGACTTTTATAGAGACCCTTTAAAATGGTAAGCCTATGCTCAAGTCTATCGAATAAATTATATTTTAGTGGAAAACTGTAAAAGGTCGTGCAAAAGGTTGCTGGGATTGTGCCAGATACAGGTTAATACGATGAAAAAAAAAACAATTAGGCGTCACGAACTTTTAGTGACAATGTCTTAATGTACCATGTACGTGCGTTCATAGGGGTACAACTAATGGAAATGTTTTTATATGGTTGTCTATTTGGTTTTCAAGTAAGTTAAAACACCGAGAACCCTAAACTTGTTCTTGATATGCAAGTCTTGTCAGGATAGTGCCGGAAAATGGCGTTGAGGACATTATTGTGTTACCTTGTGCGATTTGCCGTCACAGACTTCAGGAACATCACACGAATCTGCGGCTGCGCGACACGGCATACCGCTGGGCGCTATGCTGCAATTCCTGCAGCACTTGTCGCGACGATCGCTACATTGAGCATGCGCATAAAGTCTGCACGTGTGAGGGTTACAGCAGCGATCAACCATTCGACACACCTGGCGAAATGAGCAGCAAGACAGGTATAATGATCAAATATTCGATGCACCTGGCGAAATGAGCAGCAAGACAGGTATAATGATCAAATATTCGATGCACCTGGCGAAATGAGCAGCAAGACAGGTATAATGATCAAATATTCGATGCACCTGGCGAAATGAGCAGCAAGACAGGTATAATGATCAAATATTCGATGCACCTGGCGAAATGAGCAGCAGGACAGGTATAATGATCAAATATTCGATGCACCTGGCGAAATGAACAGCAGGACAGGTACAATAATGATCATATATTATTCGATACACTTGTTTAAGAGAACAGCAAGCGATACAATGGTCAACTATGACAATTGTCGATAAAAAAACACGTACACAAAAAAGAGAGAAGGGTAATTCCATAGATAAAATAATGAAATAAAAAGGTATAACGATAACTATTATTTGACATACGAGATACAATAATCACCGACAATTTCATTTTAGTAATAAGTGAAAATCAAAACATTTTGAGTTATAAAGCTCCACTATTCAACTTGCGCGTCTGCAAACGATGACTTGCGATTTCTATACTTTTCAGTTTTATGTGCACTATAGAATATTCTTACCTCTGGGGTTCCGCAATCGCATTGCTCGTTGCTTTCTTTAATGCCATTCCCACACCGATTAAAGATTTCCTATATCAAAACATGAATAAGTATTTATAAGTATTTAATTTTTTATTATTAACTTTGGAAAATGATTTGCCAATTTTCGGTATTATAACTTATGATTACAGTTGTGATCGATGACGTTTGACATTACGCTGCTGCCATGATTATGGAATCAAAAGTAACCAGAAGATGTTGTTGTGCTAGTGTCCTTCTTACCTCAGAGGGGGCGTTATTCAAACACTTGTCATCAATATTACGAAGATCTCTCATGTTGCAGTCGGAGAAGCCAGGAATGCGTGTTCTAGAAAGATATTAGGGTCAAGTTCAAACGTCGATTATCCATGAGCCGTATTCAATGCAAATGAATCGAGTCGATTGTTTCATCTTTATTTGCATGCATTTGCATTGAATACGGCTCAAGGATATACGACGTTTGAACTTAGCCTAAGCAACCATTTTATTGATGGAATGTGCTTGTACACAAACTTACTTGAAGGGCCCCATGATACATCCTCTCGGCGTGAGGCACTTGCAAGACTTGCCTTTATTTAAAAAGAAGATGCAAATAAATATGGTGTGCATAGACGGGCAGAACAAACACAATCGCAAAGGTGCGTAAAGAAGTAATGTGGGAGGAGTGGGTGGGGGGAGGGCTCTCGTTTAGCTACGCGCACGGTTATGATGGAAATCCATCCTCCAAGTTTTTTTTTTTGTGCTCACAAGAGTCTAGCATCGAGGATGTATACAAGCAGCTAGAGCTGCCTCAGTCGCTAAATTAAAAACCGAATGGATTCTCGATTATATGTACAATAACTTAGCCTTAAAAGAATTTCTAGTGTGAGGACTTGAATAAAAACAGGACGATTATTCTTATCTTAATGTTACACAGTATTGTTCTTATTTTAATTGTACCGTCGTGGTCCATGCCAAATGTATGGCCCATCTCATGTGACAGACCCAACCAAGGCCCGAGAAGATTCCAGTCATTCCACTAAACAGAAATAAAGTTTAGAGTATTTTTGTATGCGCAAAGCACCTTATCAGAATTTGATAAACTTACATAGACGACGCCTGTTGATTTGGTCGTGCAAACAGTAGTTTTGTAAGCCATTCCGCCATAGTCATCCCACAACTTGCCTCTGTTGACGGAGGAGTGTTCAGAGTATTTTTTAACAAGCTGTATCGAGGCATTTTATTTTGGTACATTGTGGTCTTGAGCTTTTTGACCGTAACGAGCCAAACATATATGCCAGGACATGACGGAAAAACATGACGTGACGCTTCAAATAAGCCCATTTCACATCGAATAAGGCGGAAAATTTCTCTGAGTACTTAGTAACTTATAGCAAACAAAATATCAATTCGACTTTTTTTAAATTGATGCGACTTTTTGTAAAGTGTCATTGAACTTTGAGCTTTTCGTCCCTGAGCTGATACACAGGGCAATGATAATCAAGGAAAAATGATCTTAAAAAGCCAAAATCTGGTTATGTGCACTTCGGCCTCACGTTATTTGTGTTTTAAAAATCAGTCCTTAATACAAGGAACCTATAGCCATTGTAAGAAATTGTGTCCAGGTTTTCCCGTCATGACATATGCTAGGAGATAGCTTGTATATGTGTACTTCACATAGTTAGATCTAACATCGCCAAACTAGAGCCACCCATGTCGGCTGTATCTTTTTTATGTAAAAGAGCAAAGTACACGACGTATAGTTCTTCCATTTATTTGCACGAAGCTCGAAGCTAAAAACGCAGTTGCTTAGAGGACCAATACTATTGTAGTAACTTCCATTTACCGCCAATCCTATTTTTACAGTAGGGGCTGTTGGGGGGGGGGGAGGGACAGATCCTCTTGTCCCTGTGCATGCTGCTATGGTAACAAGAGTTCGGTAATTCCTTACCTCAAAAGGTGAACGCCATCAAATTTGTCATAACGGAGTGGATGCTTCTCTCGGTATTTCTGAAAGTTCTCCAGATCCTCGCCCGCTTTATTTACAGGAGGGACAATATTGCTCTCGTTCCAAATCTCCAGCCCAGAGAGGATTATCCGAATGTTGATTTTCTGGTAAACCTTAACCAAAAAAGACAAATTCAGGGGTAAAAAAGGAGCACGCATGCACATTCCCCTTTGAGAATTACTGCTAGAAATAATCGTTCCTAGTAGAAAAGGAATAATTTAAAACGGGCTTACTTTGTCAATAGCATTGATAAGGTTGAGAACTCTGCGTTGAACGTCGCTACTGTTGTTGCCAAACTTTTTATACTAAAAGATAAAATTGAAGGGTGATTAGAGGAAAATAAGAAAATTGGAGGAAAGATGTGTCAATAATGGGGAATAAGAGGAAATTTTGTGCTTGGGAGTTTCATTTTGACAATATAATATAGGGTAGGCGTCGTCATGGAGCGATGCTTTACAATCTAAAACCAAACTAACAATTATCAAGATGATATGGTAAAAAAAAAAAATAACTAGGCACAAGCCGAGAAAAGGGATTATAGCACTTCAGGTGAGTTTAACAGCAATACCTACCCCGAAGGGATAATAAATTGGGAGTGCAAAAGCATTTTATAACCCTTAGAGAAAGCACGATAGGACAATGATAACCCCTGTCTACTTTAATGAAGAGTCCCCACCGGGTCTTCAGACTGTAACAATTTAATATCACTCAGGATATCCCCACGTTCACAGTTAAGTCAGTAAAGACTCCAGGACGTCGTACATAATGCTAGCTTAATATTCTTTCGAAATAGGTTTAAAGTCATTCTTTGTATCTAACAGGTTACAAAGGGAGGCCAAAAGCAAGAAAACACTTACGATATCATTGTCGACGATGACCATAAGTTCCATGTATCGGGTGCGCGGGGTCTTGATGAACGATCTGTACGCATGTTCAATCGCAGCTGATCGGCGAACCTTCAATATTACACACAATACAGAAAACCATTCTATTTCTATTTTAAAAAGTATGGCTAAGAAACAATGGGGTCGACAGCGAAAAAATAGAGAAGAAAACTATATGGCTTTTTTCGTTATCTAATGTGCAGTAATAAAAAAGGTGTGATTTTTTTCTCAAGGGGCCCCCTTTAGGAATATTTCCAGTGGAAATTCGCCGACATACAGGGTATGTATTGATAACGGTTTTGTTAACCCCTAACCATTCATCCCTGAAAGATCCCAAGAGACCAAACTTAATAAATTATTTCTCGCGGTTAGGTATATATTTTTCTGGAACCGCACAAAATAACACCAGGCAAGTGATACGAAAAATACTTTGAAAAAAATACGAGCTACGCTTTTAAGGTCTTTATGCCTTTAGGGTCTTATTTGGAGTTCGATAATGGCTGATACTGACCCTTTCCCGGTTTTCACGCGTGGAGAATGGGGAGGATCCTTTCGAGTCACGAAAGAAAGCTGGGGGCAAGATGTGATGACTTCCTGTCTCGTTTTTAACACCTGAAAAATGAAGGAGTAAATAAGAAGGGCAAAGTGAGGTGGAAAAGGGACTTATATACACTCTGTTTCTATAAGAACTTCTGATTTTAAGTTGAGGCTCGGCTGTTCTTATTTTTTTGGACAATTTAAGGCTGAATATGTTCTTAACGATGTTCTTAAATTAGATTATATATATATATCCATCATTTCTGCATATTGTTCTGTAATCACTAGGGTCTTGCATGCGGGTTTATACTGTTCGGCAAGTTCGTTGTCCACGTTGCCGATGTCGTATCGTTAATAAAGTCACTTATGTTTTTGTTAAAAACAATAAAATTTGATTCAGAATTCAATAGCAGCACGTGAAAATGCGTTCTGTCTAATAAATTTCAGCCGTTTCCCACCAAACCACGACGTGAAAAGTCCCAATTTTACGGTCAATTGAGGAAACGGACGTTTGCATTTTAAACTCCTCTAACTAAGTTAGCTACTGTAGATATGATGTCCTTAGTTTATTTTTATCTGCCTCTGAGGCTAAGTTCAAACGTCGTATTATCCATGAGCCGTGGTCAATGCAAATGAATCGAGTCGATTATTTTATCTTAATTTGCATTCATTTGCATTGAATACGGCTCATGGATAATACGACGTTGTAGTTAGTCTGACTATATTGTTTTGCTGATTTTATTGCAATTAAATTGGACTTGATTTTTAAAAGCGAACGCATCTCTTTCGATCTTGTCCTAGCGTCGCCGTCGTCCTTGCTTAAGGTCCCTATTATCTCTTCCTACCACAATTGAAGCGGGCTGGTTGATGCGCCATGGGCACTTGGGAAATCTTGTGAGCTCCTTTTGGCTAAAAAAAATGTTAGATGACACAAAGTTTTTGAAACAACAAAAAACACGGTCCGCAATTCTTTACCTTGTTTTTGACAGGCACGATCTCATATTCTTGACCACCACTTTCAATGGTTCCGCTGAAAAGGGAAATTTTACAGCAGCTTTGACTCAACGCGGTGTGGTTATCCATCAAAACTTGCCCTGCTGGCACGGTGCAATTTCAAAAAGCAGGGACAAAGCGTAGGAGTGGGGCACTGGGGGCACTTGCCCCCCCCCCCCCCATTTTTTTATTAAAAAATTTCAAGGAAATGACCAGTAGGGTCGTGACCGTGCCCCCAGTACTTTCTTAACACATTGACCCCTCAACCGGCCTGTACCGGCTTTGGGAAGTACCCACAACCCCAAAAATTCATAAATGCAAAATAAACACAGCAAGATAAAGATACTCACGCATCAGTCTAAGGAATAAATGATCTTGCAGATATGCATCCAACCAAGGTGTTGGCATCTACTCTTAAGCCAAATAATAGCACAGGTTCTTTGACAAATCTCAAATCGAACAAGGAGAGAAAAGCAGAACCACCCCTCTCAATAAAACGCTCAAAATACCACACAAGGGAGAGAGATCAGCAAACGCAGCTCAAGACACAAATAGATACCTTTATTCTGATCCTCCAGGTACATTTCCATGGCCTCAAAACACAATGTCCACTCCTTGAAGGATTGTACAACCACGAAGATGTCTTTACGTATTGCAAAGCATTCTGGGAGATCCAGGGGAAAATTCACTAGGGGAGGGCCAGTCAACACTCCTCTCCCCAAAGTCAGATGGTTTTTTATAAGTCTTTTCACCCCGAAGCCAAACAAATCAATTCCAGGTCATACAGACCCAGAATAGCAGTGTAAATAATTTTGCAATCAATTTGGTTTCAGAAAAGACAGCATTTAGGAGAGCTGTGGTGATTCATTAGAAAATTATTTTTTCATCCAGGCAAAGCCAAACAAGAAAAAATCATCATGAATCCACCTTTGCTTGCAAATATCCATAAGCAAAGCACTCAATTATGCCCCAAAAGACTTCATGATTTCCTGAGACACTCTCCAAATATGCTCATAGCTGTATTTTTGATGAAAAATACAAGCAACCATCAACTTGTGCTGGCTTTAGCACAACGACGAGGGATTAAAAGTGGGGACCGCAAAGCACTGTTGGAAAGCGCTGACTAGGTGCAGCTGTGTTTGACTTTGACGGGCTGTATAAAACTCCGAATAGGGGGGGGGGGGGGGAGGTATCTGTTTTCAGTCTGTTTTTTTGTAAATTCAGCTCAAAAATAGCCAGGAGCCAATGGGTTAATGTTGTATCGCGCCCCCAATATTTTGAGGTTGGATAAAAAGTTCTTCGAGGGTTAGGATTAAATTTTACACGTATATGAACTGAGGACCTAGAGTTAGGCGAATACGCCAAACAAACAAATAAGATTCAAATGTTCCTTTTCTATCTGCGAGCTCTTCCTATTTGTGCGATTATTGAGTAAAAGAACTAGGTATTAGGAATTGGAAATAAGGTCACTGAATCATCCTCGCGAACCCTAGGCGTCGGTCTCCGCGCAGCCCTGGGTCCCCGAGGATGTCACTGAATTTGTACCTGAGGCCGTCACACGTGTCCAGAACCACAGCAGAATCCACGCCACCAGCCACGTAACCTTGGTAATGACAGTTCCGGACATGGCTCTGGAATGACCGATATGATTTATGGACCACACAATAAAAGTATAAAGGGGAAATTTATAAAAATGCTTCCCTGGGTCTTCTTTCCCTAATAATATTGATGCAGAATGAATTAAGACAGCATGAGATGCGTAGAACTGTTTTGTTTATTCGAATTCCATGCAATAACGTCTCCTGTTGTGATTAAGATAATTTAAACAGAGAGGAAATTTGTATCTCAATAGCTCAAATTGAATAAAAACATGCGAAATGCGATTTGAACTCACATTAATAGATTCTTCTTCGTTGCTGTTCAATGTTCTCAAGACAAACTTCTCTGGAATGATCAATCTGCGAGAAAGGAGCCATCTTTGATTATCGACTACCGACTAATGTGTAGACCGTGTCCTAAATAGCTCTTGAAGCATAATGGTTTTACCCGCAGAAAGCCGCTTATTCCACTGGCAGTTTCTATAAATCACTTTAATATCAGAGCTACTCAGTATAATATAAAGCTGATATAAAGAACAGATACTACACTTGATCGTAGCCAGAAGGATCTGGCAAGGGCACCCAACGACCATTTTCGGTCGAATATCTGTTCGGAAACAAGGTCACCTACGGATTTCGGGGTCGGACTAAAAATGTCTACTTTTTTCGGAATGTGTATTTCTAGATCACCTATGTTTCTCGGGAAGAGAGCTGGATCACCTATGTTTTTCGGAGTTACTTTCCTTACCACCATCACCATTTTCGGGAGATTTTTACGTCCCACATGCTTTAAAAAAAGGAACCCTAGTATTTTCGGGAGCGAGTATACAAGGGACATTACCTAGAAATTTCGCTTTAAGGATCTTAGAATCGCTTTCGGATGCCTCGGGATGAGTAACTAGATTTTTTGGATGGCTGTTATTTCGCCTAGCAAATCCGAACAGATAAAAAAATATCTAAGAAACCTCCATATTGTATAAAAATGACTTCAAACGAATAAAAACGACATCTTAACTCATTTTAGGCCGGTTGTGAAATTTTCGTCGTTGGGTGCCCTTGATCTGGTTCGCTCTTTATTGAGCCTTCGACGTTTTAGGTCTTCCGGTTACCCTTTATTGCAAAGATTCTCCTCTTCTTACTTTTTGGTTCATAACCAAAACCATCACTCTAGCTTAACTATATCAACATCAGGTGATAATCCAACATTCTAATATCACTAAACAAACAATAACTAATGGTTCAATAAACTCTGTTTAATTATATCATTGTTTACAAAAAGCACATTCACTTAATAATTGATTTAACTTTATTGGTTCGATAATAAAAAAATGAAATAAAATAAAAAAGAAAAACAATTCGAATAGGAACAATCTTCCTCTATTCGTTTGGCTCTGTGATTCCATATTGTTGTCAAAAAAGGTCTTTGTTAGGTGTTCTTAGGGAAGTGTTCTTAGAGAAGTGTTTATGGAAAGTGTTTTTAGAGAAGTGTTCTTGGAAAGTGTTCTTAGGGATAGGACTGCAACTTCTCTTTGTTTATTGGGTCCTTGATACGTTCTTCTACATAGCAACTCTTTTAAAGCTTTTCTGAACTCAGGAATTCTCCAAGAGTAAACTATAACGTTTAAAAACGAGTTGCTAAGTAATAGAAAGTACGAACAATACATTTTAAGAAATGCTGATGTATTCGTCCGGCACTCTTTTTTGATGAACAAATTCATTGACGTGTGTGGCAACCATGCAACGAGAGACGTTGCAATAAGAATGAATAGAGTCGTCGACAGTTTTTTGTTCTTGTCGCGATTATCGCCTGTGCCATTCATGGCATTGAAGAAGACTCTTTTGATCCAGATTGCTACATAAGACATTACTATTACTCCAAATTCTAATGAAAATGAAATGTAAGGAACGATTTTGAAGCCCTGAATGTCAGCTATGAAATAAAGAAGCACTAGTCCTGATAAAACAATTGATGTCATCCAGGCTCCGGCGATTGCTACAATGTAATGTTTGTTTTCGGCTTGTCTGTGTCGAAACGGGAACAGAATGGCAGCCGCTCTTTCCATCGCAATAAGACACAATGAAAACATTGAAACGTTCAGGAACAATTGGCATACGGCAGTGACTACCTTTTGGAGTGTGTTTTTGGGTAACCTATCATCGGAAACGGTAGTCATGTATACCACTCCCCACAGCCCCGTCAGAAGGTCAGCCACTGTCAGGTTGACAAGAAGATACCTGGACTTCTTGATGCGCAACTTCTTTCCGAGAAAAATCACCAAGGCCAGCGAATTGGCAACGATAATACAAAGCCTTTCTATTGCAAGAACAACTTGTATTGGAATATACTTTGGGCTATTTGCAGTTATACATTCTGTCTTGTTGTTCATTGTGTCAGATCTCTAGGTCTTATTTTCGAAGGGCGTCGTATGCTGGGTTGTTCGCGCGAGAGGTTGATTAAGTGTGGTATAAGTCTGGCAAACACGGACCTTTTAATCATATTGTTTAACCCAAAATTTGAAATGACACCTCAAAATGAAGGCTTTATTGGTGCATATGTGCTTCACCAGTTCTCAAAAACAAATATAGAGAAACTACATCGAGTAAACATAATATATTATTTCTTGTCATGATTGGCACAAAGCTGGACTTAAAGAGAGATTAATAGACGGCAGCTCAACCATTAGGGATTACAGCAAGATTTTCTGGCAACCTTTATATAAGGCAAATAAAAAAAATATAAGAAAAAAAACAACCCGAATAGTCATATCAGCAAATTTGGGTGATGTTTTACCCCATTTCCCCAAGTCAACACTTTTATTGACATAGAAAAACTGCTATTAATTATAGAAACGTTTTTTCTATATTAACTATATCGACTATTTACCTAGCAGCATAGTGCAATATTACTTTTTGTCCACCTTTTGTACAAGGCGGAAACTCCTAAAACCCAATGCAATCAATTAGAGAGTGTTTTATATTAGTTTAGAATTTTAAACGCACTAATAAGACGATAAGAAAGGGAAATGTCATTTATTGAACATCTTACAAATCATACCAATTCATCAATCAATAGTTTTATTTTCAGAGTGAACATTTGAGCCATGTGTAAAAGTTTTGTAACAAATGGCCCTCTCTGACTTCGCTCATACTTTTAATAGCTATCCATCATTGATTTGCAGAGAAACTCGGTGTCTCTATTATTTTTCTAATTCTTGGTTTGAACATATTCGTTATCGTAGTAGAGTACTCTCAGGGATATGACAGCAGGTTCTATATTTTGACTCTGGCATGTGTACCTCGTCTTCGATTGAGTTGGTTTGTTCCAAAAAACTAGATCTTAAAAAAAAAAGTATTTAAACTGTATCTCATCATGATGATGTAAACGTTCAAAAATTGTATGACATAATAATAGGCCTATGTTTTCCTTTCAAACCTCAACACTCCAAACAATATCCAGGGCAAAGGCGCTGTATGGTTTGTTGTACTCTCAGGGATATGACAGCAGGTTCTATATTTTGACTCTGGCATGTGTACCTCGTCTTCGATTGAGTTGGTTTGTTCCAAAAAACTAGATCTTTCAGGGCTTTTTTGAACTCTGGCATTCTAAGATAATAAACTATAACGTTAAGAAATGAGTTGCTTAGAAGTAAAATGTAAGTTAAGTTTGTGGAAATGAGAGATGATCTAGTTTTATAACACGCTTTTTCGATAAAAAAAATTCAAGATATGAGATGGCAGCCATGTTATCAGCACGTCGCGATGAGAATAAACATAGTCGTGGACAGGTTTTTGCTCTCGTTTGGATTCTCATTTACGCTACCCATTGGGTTTAAAAAGACTCGTTTGACCCAGATTGCTAGGTAAGAGATGGTAATCAATCCTCATTCTAATGCAATCGCAATATAAGGCATGACTTCCGAAGATTCTACACTAGCTGAGTAATAAAGAAATACTAGCCTTGACAGAACGAGTGATACAACACACAATGCGGTAATCAATCCACATCCTAATGCAACCGCGGGAATAGAATAGCAAGGGCTCTTTCCAACGCAATGGAACACAGTGAAAGCATTGAAACGTTCATGAACCATATACACATGGATGAAAGTAAATTTTCCCAAGACGTTTGTGGTGATTTAGTGCCCAGGACTGACATAAACACAACCCCCGAGAGACCCGTCAGAAGATCAGCCACTGTCAAGTTGACGAGAAGATACTTGGACTTCTTGAGTCGCAACTTCTTTCCAAGAAAAATCACCAAAGCCAGCGAATTGGCAACGATAATGCACACTCTTTCTGGACCAAGCACGGTCAGAAGAGCAATATTCTCTGATTTGCTTGCTCCTATACAGCGTTTGGTCGTGTTATCCATAGTTGATCAAAAGATTGCAATTCTGATCTTGAGATTGGTGTTTGTCGGCCTTTTGGGTTTGGAGTTTGACTCCAGATTGACTCCAGAGCGAAGAACTTTTTTTAATGTCAAACAATCGAAAGTCATCTCCTTGACATGGAAACGAGGCGACCTAACAGTATTGGTTTTAGCGGGACGTCAAGAAAATGATCCCTAGAGGAGTGCTAGTATCCACAAAAGGTATAACGCTAGGTTTTTTCTTCGCATATCCCCAAGGCCAGCTCAACACTTGGTTCAAGAATAGCAGTGCAGCAGGCCTCAAAAGTTTTTTTTTTTGGTGGGGGGGGGGGGGGGGCGATACATAAACTTAAAGAAAATATTGGGGGCACAGCCAAGCCTCTATTGGTCATTTCCTTATAATTTTCTAGAAATGGTGGGGGCGCGTGCTCCCAGTGCCCCACCCCCTGCTGCGGCCCTGAGTGGTAGTAAGTTCATTATTTGTACGGAATTTGCATCATGGGCTTTGCGTTTCAAATCAAATAGACCCAGAACAACAGTGTAAACAACACTGGAATCAGTTTGGTTTCAGAAAAGACAGCATTAAGGAGAGTGATTCAGCTGCATGATTTTCTTATTCGGTCAAAGCCAAACAAGGTTCCCAATGAATCCACCATTGATTGCAAACATAGATCCATAAACAGAGCATTCAATTATGCCCAAATACAGCCGTGCCTAAATATGAAAAAGCTGTTTGATATATTGAATAAAATAAAAATAAAAATACAAGCAGCTGTCAACTTATGCTAGGTTTAGCAGTCACTCTATTTTTTATTCGAACGTCTAATTTTCAGTTGAGGCTGAGCCGTTCATATTTGAATGGAGCTTTTTAAGGCTGAATATGTTAAAGATGTTTTTAAGTTCTAGTGTATGTAAGTATATAATACCCAATGAATTATTGGGAAGAGAATTACACTAATATCATCAATAGAAATAAAAAAGGCTGTTACTACGAGCACAATTTGATTCTGCATTTTAGAACGCATCAGGACTAAAAAAAAAAAATGCTGCTATCTGAGCCTCGCCAAGTTCTTAGCATGTTCTTAAATTTTGGTGAAATCTCAGGCTTGAGTTCTTATAAAATAGGTTCATTAAAAAAAGTGTACAAAGATTAGGAATAAGAAATGGGACCACAAGGCATTGTTGGAAGCTTGCATATGCTTCACTTTGATGGGTTCATTATTCCAGAAAAATAGACAATATCCAAGTCGATGTATTAAACGAGCAGGAATCAAAGGGAGCAACAGTTGCAGCTAAAATTATTATTTTGATTAAGGAAGATAGAAACAAAAAAAAAGTATTTAAACTGTATCTCATCATCATGATGTAAACGTTCAAAAATTGTATGACATAATAATAGGCCTATGTTTTCCTTTCAAACCTCAACACTTCAAATCATATCCAGGGCAAAGGCGCTGTATGGTTTGTTGTAGTTTGCAGTATGAATTTCAATTGTTGAAATGATAATTATACGAGACAATCTAAGATTTGGAATGACCACAAACCTTATCAACTTTATTAGATAGTATTGACAAACATAAATTAATACGATTCACTTTACGAAGAATAAGAAAAATACACGTCGTGTTAAATATTAAAATTAAACTGAACAATTTTCTTTATTCTAAACTCTGACAGGAACCTATCCGGTTAGGTTGTTTTTGCTTGCGCTGATAAAAAAAAAAGAAGAGGGATTGCTCGAGGGCAGTAGAGGAAATCTCGCTCGCGCAACAGTCATAGCGCGCGGACTGCCGTTGCCATAAGTAAGGACTTATATTGGTATATTTACATTTGTAAGCGGTAAAAACAAACATGTTTATACTTTTCACTCTTTAGCCTAGTTTTCTACATCTGGCTCTTCTCGTTGTTCCTGTACTTGGCGCCGTGAATTTGTTCTTTGACAAAACAGCTCCTTCAGTGCTTTTTGAAACTCTGGGATTCTCAGATAATAAACTAGAACGTTTAAAAACGAGTTGGCCAGTCTTAAAAAGTACGATACGTATGCTACTACATATATTGATTTCGTTTTCCAGCACTCGTTTGGCTTGAAAAATAGATTCAGAATTACACTAGGTAGCCATGTTATAAGTGAAGTCGCGATGAGAATAATCAGTGTCATAGACAGTTTTTTGTTTTCGTTTCTATTTTCACTTGCGTCGCTCATCGGATTGAAGAACACTCGTTTGACCCATATTATAAAGTATGAAATGATTATTAATTCACTCTCTACTGAAAAACAAGTGAGATATATGATACCAATGCCAGATGATTGGCAGAAAAAGTGATAGATACGAGCCATGCAGCGGCGATCGCAGCAAAGAAGTGCTTGTTCTCCGCTTGTCTATGTCGAAATGGGAATATGATAGCGAAACCTCTTTCCATTGCGATAACGCACAAGGACATCATAGAATGAGTAAGAAACAAGCGGCCCAAAATGACGCACAGTCTTTCCCACTTATTCTGTGGCTGTCTGTCGTTAGGCAAAACTGCCATGTAGGCCAATCCAGCGACCCCTGTGAGAAGATCAGCCAATGTCAGGTTGACGAGAAGATACTTGGACTTCTTGAGTCGCAACTTCTTTCCAAGAAAAATAACCAAAGCCAGCGAATTGGCAACGATAATGCACGCACTCTTTCTAGACCAAGCACGGCTTGTATTCCATAATTTTCCGATTTGCTTGCCTCGACGCACTGCGTTTTGTTGTCCATAGCTTGCCTTACGAGTATATCGCAATATTAAAAAAGTCACCCGCTTTTTCTACGCGGATTACTATATTTCTTATAGTGACAATGTCGAAGGCTGACTTGACCTGCTCTGCGCCTACACGTACAACCGCACAAACAGCATATATATATAATTATGTTTTAATGAGGATGAATCACAATAAGTTGACTTTCGATTACTTCTATTGACTGTCCAGTGGCAGCTTTATGATTAAAAACATAATATAAGAACGTACGGTAATGGTAATTAAATGGGAGTTTAATATCAAGATCCTCAGCCACGACGTACCATGACTCGAAACTTATTAACTTTTTTTTACTCTGGGATAAGAAACACGGATTTAATTATCTTTTTGACTGTTTTACCTAACAAATATGGTCATCAACACTTTTTGTTTTATTTCTCATCCTTTAGAAAATTAAATTTTATTTTCTTCTTCATGTTTTTCTTTGACTTTCCTCGACCGCATCAACACCACCATCGCAACAAAACGTAACTTTCACCAATTGAAAAGCACTAAGCCGTAATCGACAGGTTCACATCAACAAAAAACAAGACAGCATCCAACTTTATATGTTTCGACATAGTGGAATTCTACCCATCCATCAGCCAAGAACTCCTAAACTTCGCCGCTGACTACGACTGCATCACCGCTGAAGAAAAAAACATCATAACCCACGCCAACAGCTCTAACCTAGTTCACAACCAAACACCCTGGCACAAAAAAGGGAACTCGACATTCGACGTGACAATGGGAAGCTACGACGGCGCTGAAACATGCGAACTTGTAGGCAACTTTCCCCCCTCTCCCAACTTCAAGACCTTAACATCAACGTAGGACTCTACCGCGACGACGGACTAGCCTGTCACAAGCGCCACACCTAAAAACACAGAAAATATCAAGAAAGAACTATGCCGTATCTTCAACAACAACGGACTGCGAATCACCATAGAAGCCAACAAGCGAGTAGTCAACTTCTAGACGTCACATTCGACCTGAACCGCAACACCTACCAGCCTTTCACCAAACCGAACGCCCCACTACAGTACGTCCACCGCGAGAGCAACCACCCACCTACCATCACAAAGAATATCCCTGCCAGTATCAACAAACGCTTATCTACACTATCATCAGACAAAGAAACCTTCGACCAAGCCGCCCCGCCATACCAGAAAGCACTCGACGTAAGTGGATATAACTACACGCTGCACTACGAACCAAACACCACAAACAAACGCAAGAACCGCCAGCGCAACAACATCATCTGGTACAACCCCCCTTTTAGCAAGAACACAAACACCAACATCGGCCACAGATTCCTTTCACTCATAGACAAGCACTTCCCTAAAGACCACAACACAATCAAAATCAGTTATAGCTGCATGAGCAACAAGCAGATAATTGACAGCCACAACAAACGCATAATCGCCTCATCAATAACAACCGAAGACGCCACAACCTCCCCTTGCCACCGCCAATAACAAAACATGCAACTGCAGACAAAAGAACGCGTGCCCCCTTGACTGAAACTGCCTCAAATCATCTGTTACCTACCAAGCCACTGTAACAAGAAAGGACAACAACACCCCCGAAACCTACGTAGGACTAACCGAGAACGAATTCAAGACAAGATATAGAAACCGGGTGATGAGGGCCTTATCATTCGAAACACGCTTCATATACGAATCGTCTCCCTAGTTTTTTCCCCTTTTTACTCCCACCATCATCGCCGCTTTTCCCCTAGCTTTCCCCTAAGTCTCCCGCTTTATTCTCCAGGTTCGTATATGACCAACCAATAGACCTCGCCCCCTGATGAGAAGTCTTGGTTGGCGTTATATGCCTTTAGTTCTACATTTCTTTGAAATTACCTACACACTTTCGTCTTATTGGTATTATTTTGTTATGTTTATTTTGCATATACATGCCGGTTGTTTTCTTCATGCCTTTGCCTTTTCCCCCTTATCTCTTACCACCGATTATCGCTTCATCTAGGGTAAACTATATCCTTCCTGTCTTGTTAACGTTTCAGCGTCATCTCCACTCTCACCGCGATCCCTTTGTCGCCTCCCGCGCCCCTACTTCATCTTCTTCTCGCCGTTTTACTAGCATCATTTTCCATTGTCCGCAATACTTCCTTTCACCGCTACAGTATTTCATATTTTTTCTCGGCGTTTTCGCAACACTCATTCAATCTCTATTATTGTTTAATTTCACCTGTCAATCATACCACTTACACATAACCTGATAACCCTATCACCCCTTCCCCTTCTTTCACACTGCAACTTCACAAACATAAACTAAGTTTCACTATTCGCTACACAACCACCCCTACACCTAGTTATCTCAACCTATCACCATCTTCATCTTCTATCACCGCCTTCCTATATACTACAATACCACACTCACTCACTCTCTCATAACGATATATTATCACCCACATTTACACCATAACCTCACAAAGTTTAAATCGACCTCCGCACCACTACCATTTTAACACACGCAGACCCATTACGCTAAATTATAAACCTTATCTACTCCACATCTCCCTTACCACCACTCTTACCTATACACCGTACCAATTTTTCCACACCAACACAGCCATTAGCCATCTCCATCTCCATACCACACCACACCATATTATATTTTTTTTCACCTACCCACCACATACTACCACAACCTATTCTATAGTCCCACTTTATATTTTAAACAACCTCCACCACCTACTAGTCTAACCTATCCACCTTTTCACCGTAATTACATTACTACCATCTCCACTCTACATTACCTTACTAGCCATCCTTCACCATCACCCTCCAACATCACCACTTTAGGCCCCTACGTCTTGGTACGAATACCCGATCCAAACCAAAAAGAAAAACTTATCATTATTCGCCAACCCAAGCTATCAACTTTAAACAAGCGTAACGAGCTAGTGTCTTCGTGCCGCCACAGGAACAAAGCCTTGTTATGCAACAGCTGAACTATTCAATTTCATCATAACAGCCATTCAAATTTCACGCCCTATTTTTATGTTAATTTATACATAGATAGTATATAAGTGATGGTAGTAATATATCTTAATAAATCTCCTGATGAGTGGGCAACCACGAAACAGGCTTGTAGAGATGAGACGGTAGCTCGCGTGTTTTTTCCTACAAACCAAGATATATCCCGCTCTACACCTATGTATTGAGCACTATTATATGAACGCCTGCACTCACGCATTATATATATATAACCCATACAGTAACATACGATATAAACTATTTACAAACAAAGCCTTTTCCCCAAATCTCTATTGTAATAACTTCGGATTAGGCTTTAAAGCGTCGTCTTTAGAATCAAGAAGAGTTACCGTAAAAACACTATTTCATCAAAGATTATTACTGAACGATAACAAGAATCTGCCTTCCGAATTTTTTGCCTATACTCCTTCGTTGCCCCTTGGTAACCCAAGTGATCTCAGAAATATGACAGCTGGCTCTAGTTCTAGTATGTTCTCCTGCGGCCCGCTCCTGCCGATGGCGCTGCCTCGAGAAGCTGGTCTCTGTTCGTTCTTCATACTTTGTGAAAACAGTTCTTTCAACGTTCATAAGATTGAAGAGACCCTTTTGATCCAGATTGCCAAGTATGAAATGATCCAATCTCAAGTAAAAAAAAAAAACAAGAAGTATAATTTCCAAGTGTGAATCATTGTAAAATGTGGATACCCCTACACATACGGTGAGAATCATCGATATAAGCCACGCAACGGCGATGGCGGCAAAGTAGTGCGTCTTTTCGGCCTGTCGGTGGCGAAACGGAAACAGGATGGTGACCGCTCTTTCTAGGGCAATAACGCATAACGACTGATTATTATCATCAAGCATAAAGCTTGACTTATCTTTGATAATATGATGATAATTTTAAAATGGAATTAATTGACCCCTTTCTAGGTGTTGGCCGGCGTTATCTATGGAAAATGGTGCAAAGCTTTTAAAAAAAACCCACACTTTCATCATTATTAATTACTGATGTCATCTGCGTTTTTGAGGAGATCGAACACTTCCGGAAGGCTATTAGATTTGAGAACGGCTTGTCTCCTGGTAGTAGTTGTTGATAAAGAATGGACTCTGTGATCAATGACGGAATTCAACACCTGTTAACTGAGGAGTTTTAAAAGATATGGAGGTTCAACTGTTTACTACGACGTTTACTGGCTTCCAATAATGTCATCTCATCGCAAAGAGGCGATTATTAATGAAATGTACAACATACCCCAGTTAATGCAGTTATTTTAGATGCTACTTCCGTAGCCCGTCATACAAGTAGTAAAAGCGTTTTAATTTTAATAAAACCCGGCTTTTAAGGAAACGTACGACTAAGGACTTCAGGCGAATTCCAATGTAATCGCAGACAAGCGTACTATCGCAACCGATCGCAAAGTGGTTTCCATGTGATCGCCAACGATAGCACACGGATCACAGGTCGAGTTTCCTGCAATCGTGTGCGATCACATGGAGACCAGCCTTCTTGACTTATGGAAAATCACACTTCGATTGTGTGCGAAAGAGTGCGATAGATTGATACATTTGGATACAAAGATTGGGACAATTGTTGTGTCGTTGTGGCGAGAAAAATCTATGGAGGAAAATAGTATGAGAAATACGACGGAAATCATCGGTAAAAGATTCTTTATTATCGACCGATTCTTTTAATAAAGCCAAATAGTTATCACGGCGCGCTTAATTTCTTGACATAAGATAGTGGTGTCACGGATATGACAACGCGTTCTCTTGTTGTCACTTTTACTTGGCGAAGAGGATCCCTAAGTTCGAGTTGTTTCTTCCTGCATACAAGCTCTTTGAGTGCTTTCCTGAACTCTGGCATTCTCAGGGAATAAACTATGACATTCAAAAACGAATTGCTGAGTAAAAGGAAATATGAGCAGTACATTATTATGTACGTAGATCTACTTTCCCCACACTCGTGAGCCTTGAAGAAAAAATTTAGAGTAGTGCATGGGGCCCATGTTACTACTGAAACAGCAACTACAATAAACAAAGTTTTCGACAGCTTTTTGTCTTCGCCTCTATTTCTCCTTGAGCTGCTCATTGGAGTAAAGAAGACCCTTTTTATCCATATGGCTACATACGAGATGACTATTAAGCCAATTTCTAATGAAAAAGGAACAATGAATAAATCGATATCCAAAACATGGAAATAAACCATAAAAACATTTACCAATACCAACGAAATCATGGAAATAAGCCATGTAGAGGCTATGGCTACAATGTAGCTTCTTCTAGTTGTTTGTCTATGACGAAAAGGGAAAAAGATGGCAAACGCCCTTTCTAACGCAATAAGACACAAGGAGACCATGGAGGAGTGAGTTACGAACATGAAGCAGACGCTAGTAAGCAACAACTCCCACGTACTGTTTAGTACTCGCAGGTCATGTATAACTGCCTTGTGCACCAGTCCCCCCAGTCCCATTAGAAGGTCGGCAACTGTCAGGTTGACGAGAAGATACTTGGACTTCTTGAGGCGTAACTTCTTTCCAAGAAAAATCCTCAAAGCGAGCGAGTTGGCTACGACGATGCACACTCTTCCGATTACGAATATAACTTGTATTGCCATATATTCCGATCTACTAAAAGGGTAGCACGCTGTTTCGTTGTCCATATTTACCAGATTCTTTAGATGTTAGTAGTGTTGCTTGACTTGGATGGTCACTGCTAACGAGAGATATGTCTTGCGACTGCTTGGAATAATCAAATGCTGGGACTATTTATTTCCTCGCGATGAATTGCTTTTTTTCATAATCCTTCGTTGCCCCTTGGTGGCCCAAGTGATCTCAGAAATATGACAGCTGGCCCTACTTCTAGTATGTTCTCATGCGGAGCACTTTTGCAGATGGCGCTGGCTCCCGGAGCTGGTCTCTGTTCTATTTCCATACTTTGAGAAAACATTCCTTTTAACGCCTTTCTAAACTCTGGCATTCTCAGAGAATAAATTACAACGTTCAAGAACGAATTACTTAATAACAAAAAATATGTGCAGTACATCATTGTGTAAGTAGAACTCTTCTTCCAGCATTCATAAGGCTTGAAAAATAAATTCAAAATAGTTGATGGCATCCATGTCAGAAGTGAGATTGCAATGAGTATAAACAATGTCATTGAGAGTTTTTTGTTCTCGTCTCGATTTTCCATTACGCTGTTCATAGGATTAAAGAAGACCCTTTTGATCCAGATTGCCAAGTATGAAATGATTATCAATCCAATCTCAAGTAAAAAAGAAACAAGAAGTATTATTTCCAAGTGTGAATCATTGTAAAATGTGGATACCCCTACAAATACGGTGAGAATCATCGATAAAAGCCACGCAACGGCGATGGCGGCAAAGTAGTGCGTCTTTTCGGCCTGTCGGTGACGAAACGGAAACAGGATGGCGACCGCTCTTTCTAGGGCAATAACGCATAATGACAGAATGGACAGGGTCAAAAACAAGTGGACAACGGTAGTAAGTAGCTTTTCCCAGGTGCTCTGTGGTAAACGATTGCCTGGAATCGCTGCCATGTACGCAACTCCGGCAACACCGTTCAAAAGATCAGCTACTGTCAGGTTGACGAGAAGATACTTGGACTTCTTGAGACGCAACTTCTTTCCAAGAAAAATCACCAAGGCCAGTGAGTTGGCAACGATAATTAACAGTCGTACTATTCCAAATAGCGTTTGAACTGCTATAGTTTCTGACTTAGATGGTGTAACGCACTCGGTCAAGTTGTCCATACTTAATCCAGTGTCTCGTAGTCTTGCTTTGTGCTTACAGTCTCTGATACTGTTCACGGGCGAAATATAAAGCGACTCCCTGTGAATCGATGGTACGCATTTGACTATTCCCTTGCTATCGTTGAATATCTCACTAAGTGAATAAGAAATGACCTGACAGGAAGATGATCGATGGGTGATCATTTCAAACTAAAAGTGAATTAAACCCTTTGAGTTGGCCGGCTTTATCTATAATGGTGCAAAAGCTAAAAAAAAAAAAAAAACTTTCATCATTCTTTATTACTGATTTCATGTGCGTTTTTTGACTATGAAATAAAACACTTCCGGGAGACTATTAGATATGAGAACGGTTTCTAGTTTGCAGAACTGGTTGTTGATAAAGAATGGACTGTGGGATCAATGAACGAGTTAACACCTGTTAACTGAAGAGCTTTAAAGATAACGATTTTCAACTGTTCACTGCGAATTTGAGTTTTAAGCTTAAGTTTTCGTTGACGAGACTAAAAATGGCTTCCAATCATCGCAAAGAGCGATTATTAATCAAATGTACAACATATAACAACTAATGCAGTTATAGACATTAGTGCCGTAACCAGCGTGACACGTGGTTCCGTAGGCTACGAAACGCTATGCAAATAATAAAAAAAAATCCGCTTAAATCATGGTCAACTTCAATCCATCCTACAATAAAATCGGCTCGATTATATTTGTAGGGCATCAAACGATGTCGAGTTAGTAATATTTTTCAAAATGATGGGAGTTCTAAACATTCAAATTACAAAACGAAACAACAGTGTCTCGCAAGTCTTATTCATGGACTTTAACGCTAGAGTCAATCGCACACGATCGTAGCTAATTTGGAGTACAATCCCAACAGATCGCAAAGTGGTTTATGATCGCAAACGATAGGGCACAGATCACACAGAGTTTCCTGCGGTCGCCTGCAATCGTGGGCGATCATATGAAACTCAACCTGCGATTGTTGAGATCGTACGCGAGCGAGTGCGGTTAGATTGATGCATTGACATACATAGATTGGGACACTGTTGTGTTGTTGTGGCGAGGAAAAAGTATAAAAGAAAATTGTTTGAAAAATACAACAGGGATCATCGGTGAAAGATTCTTTATTATCGACCGATTTCTTTAATAAAGCCAAGTGGTTATCACGGCGCGCTTCATTTCTTGACATAAGACAGTTGTGTCACGGACATGACAATTATGTATTCACCTTTAGTTGGTGACGAGGATACCTAAGTTCCAGTTGCTTCATCCTGCATACAAGCTCTTTGAGATCTTTCCTGAACTCTGGCAGTCTCAAGGAATACACAATGACATTCAAAAACAAGTTGCTGAGTAAAAAGAAAATACGAGTACATTATTATATACGTAGATCTAGCCCCCCCCCCCCCCCCTATGTTACTACTGAAACTGTAACTACAATAAACAGAGTTTTCGACAGAGCTTTCTATGACGAAAAGGGAAAAGGGATGGCAAACGCCCTTTCTAAGGTTGACGAGAAGATACTTGAACTTCTTAAGGTGTAACTTCTCTCCGAGAAAAAAAAACACCAAGGCCAGCGAGTTGACAATGACGATGCACACTCTTCCATTACGAATAATATATAGATTTAGGCACTGCCGAAAAGCGGAGCCCGCATTGAGCACTTTTTGTGTTGACTGATTGAGGTGGTGTTAGGGGAGCAAGGGCTCTAGAATACCGCTGTCCTCTCAAGTTAATTACAGCCATATATGTAGTTACAAATTGTATTGGCCCCACCAAATGGATCCAGCTATCATCCAATAAATATCAATTATGCAGTGCATTAAATTTAACAAACACAATTCCTGGTGTGAAAATGGCTGTCAAAGTTGTCAAGAGTCTAATGGTAAATTCTTATGTCCCTTCATAGAAGTTCCATTATGAATATTTTTTAATGCAAACAATATTCTGACAAGCTTTGCCCTTTTGAAGAATATGTCATGGATATAACAGCATTTAAAAGATTCCAAAAATATAGTTACAGACAGTTTAGATGCCATCCTTCATTGGACTGATTATTCAGAATGTGTGGAAATCAAATTTAACAAATATATCTACAGTCATGCATTACATATTGGTGCACCCATCCTTTACCATATTGGTGCACTCATCCTTTACCATATAGTGGCCTGTTGTTGGTGGCCTACTCCAGAATGAATGCAATAGAGAAAAACAGATTGACTTTGGAAGCAAATCCTAAAAAAACTTCATCTAAGTCATCACTGACAGTGCTTAATGCTAACTTGTATTTCAAACACAACCAGTTCATGAATCTATGTTTGGGGTAGAGTGGAAACAGCAACGAATATCAATTGCATAAAAAAATAGTTGACGGGAAGAGGAGAAACGTAGAAATTGACACGGCTTGAAAGGTTTGATAATAAAATATAACAGTAATGCAAATAATTGGATTGAGCACTTTCTTGACATTTCACCTTTCCCATTATCTTAAGGTTGATATAAAACTGTTTTGTTTACAGATTTATTTTAAAAAAAGCACAAGGATGCTGTTAGTGTTATATAATTTAAGTATCTGCCCTAAGACTCCGTTCAAGCTCTGACCTTGTGAAGAACAAGTAATGGGTCACAGCGAACGCAAGAGAGATGCCTTGTGACTGCTTTGTAATTAAGATGTCTTTGACTATTTATTTCCTCGCGATAAATTGCTTTCTTTCGAATGGTATCATCTGGGCTTTTAAGGGAAGACCGGCAAGTAATTAAACCTAATTTAGTTTTAAATGTGCTCAAAAACATCTGCTGATAATAATTATATTCCCATGGTATGTTTTGACGATTTGGTTTTTTTTTGTCTCAATCATATTACTAAGATTATTTTTGGTAATCAATTACCGGACCTCGAAGGCCTCGAGATACAGACATCGATCGACCACCAGCAATTATTTTATCACCGAGCCAGAATTAAAGGTAGGACTGAGGACTAAAACCAGGACTCAGAGGAGAGGAAGAGAGAAGGGTGCAGACGCAACATATCAAACATACGTTTTCCTTTTTCCAAATGGTATATAGAAGACTGGGGCGAGTACGCTTGAATTACTGTGATAATGGGAAACGACGAGTGTTCCTCGGCGAACAAAATGGCCGCCAAGAAAAACGAAACAAGAAAATATTCCCTGCAAGGTTATGTGATTTTTTAGAGCAAGAAAATGATTGGAGAGGACTTCTAAATACGGTATGCAATCTCCGCCGCGAAAAGACGAATAATAACTTTTAAAACGAAAATGTTTTATATGCACTTCTCCCCCCCATCTCCCCACTTCTCCCTCACCACCGGCTGATTTTTTTAGTAAAAAGATCAATCGGATAAAAATGTTTATGAAGCGCTCAGTCCTAAAATTCAACCTTTGAACGCTGTTATCAAGGATGTGCGCGCCGCTGCACGATGATATTCTCAACGCCCCACTGATGCTATATATCCACACAGATATTGGAGAGAACCAGAGCCTAGATGGAGTAGTGCACCACAGAGTTACCTGTTCTTGTGAAGAACAAGACTGAGGTTCCGCCCAAATGCAAACATTCTGTACACTTCAATCGACCTCTGTTGGATTTGTAAAATGCTTGCATTAGTTAGAAATATAAATGGTATTAAATCATTGTGCTTTTTGATAATTTGGTACTTCTAATAATCTTAGCTTCTTTATGTTTTATCATTATTTAACATTATAATTGCTAGTTGACTCTATCACTTTATCTAAAATGACGGAAAAAGAATCGTGAAAAAGAATTTTAACTACTTTATTGGTTTATACTCCATATTGACTGAATTTCACTACTTCGATCTCGCGTAGACCCATCCACTTTCTTGTAATTTTGCCAAGGTGTGCCGTTGAATAACTCAAACTTTTGTTGTAACTTAACCAGGGCCATAAAAGGGGGTGGGGCACTGGGAACATGTGCCCCTCCCCCCTAATATTTTTTAAAAATTATAAGGAAACCAGTAGGGGCGTTGCGGTGCCCTCCAATATTTTTTTAGTGTTTTTGTATTGTGCCCACCCAATCTTACGTGGCTGCTACGGCTCTGTAAACGAAATTCAATTCATTTTTATTATGTTTAGCTTTTGCTGGCTTTCACTCTTGAAAAACCGTGCATTCTTAGAAAACTTTTATAGTGAAATGTAAATTATACACGTTGCAATTTAATACTTTCGACAGTGAATTTGACCTTTTGTGTTTCTAGTTTTACATTGTACGAAACGGGTTAGGTTTTGATACAGCTAATGATTTTGTCACCTGGTTTCCGGTGGCTCGTGCATATCGCAAATGATCAACACGCTCTGGATAGACGATCTCACTGCGGGAGTGCTCATCACGGGGCGAGGTGCCGTGCATGGAACCTGATAACAAGAAAAATAAACAAAATAAGTGCAACAAATCAAGCATTTTTGGGGATCTTATATACATATATCTTAGTCGGCTCGACTCTTGCATTCAGTGTTAGTCGGGAATGTTTTTTTTTATATATATATTGGAATCCGGTGGGGTGAGGCACCCTCGCCCCAGCTATCCTCCGCCCTTGCGCGCGCCACAGGATTCCCAATATTCGAAAACATGTCCGAATAACCCCGAATTAGCCTGCTTGCAGGCGGTACTCGGTGATATTATTGCGGAAAACCCTCTCCGTTCGGTGATCGGGCGCCCTGCGTCCGTTTTTTGCGCACGTCCCAAGGAACCACGCGGCTTAAAATACAAGATGACGCCCGATCACCGAACGGAGAGGGTTTTCCGCGATGAAAACACGGAGTACCGTCTGCAAGCAGGCTATCCCGAATAAGAGCCGGCTGGCAGAGTGATCTACTAAGGGAAATATGATCGAATTTCGCAACTACGTAAGACATATCGGGGCGGGGGGGGGGGGGGGGGGGGCAGATATGTACGTTATTTTTTTATAGAAAACAAAGGTTGCTACCGCACCGCATTGCCAATCATATAACTCAAATTTAACGCTACTTACGTGATGTAACCTTGCCATCCGATAGAACAAACAGGATAACACAGGTAGCCCATATCAGCAGTGCACCTTAAAAGATTGTAATAGAGACAGAAAATAAGACCAACTGGAATAGATGTCATATTCATTATCAATGAAAATTGCATAAGTTAATTCGCTCTCAGCAAGGGATCATAGAGTTTGGACATGACTATCCTAGGAATCTTGCTCTCTTATTAGCTTTCTGATGCAGCAATTCAAAATAAGAAAAATAAGACCTTTTCCAGTCACGATTAAAATAGTATCTCGTGTTTTCTTAAAAAAGTGCCGAAAAGGTCCTTACAGTCACTACTTTGCTTGTTGTTTATTAATACCTACTAAAACATGGCTACCGTTTGAAGCAAGAGACTTACGGTTTGTGCGCGCCTGAGGCATATTCCAGGGAACCCAGGTAGGCCTACGGCTGATCCTACCTCTGATATCAATCTTATCTGAAGCTAGATGCGCCTAAAGACGTACGATATCGAAGTTCCAGTGTGCCCTTGACTACTGATCGCCAGACAGCGATGTGCCCGGTTTTCCCGCTGACAGGCGTATCAGGTATCGCATCCCCGCTTGGTAATAGTTTGGTATTGATACAGCAAAGGATTAGGGGCCATTAGGGGACGCGCGCAGTTTTATCTCGCGTGGACAGCGTGGGGTTTGTATAGAATCTCTCGGTGCGGGATCAGCAAAGCCACGGGCTATAGGATAATTTGACTCCAAAATGAAGTCTAAGTCTTGTTAGTGTTGAATAAAAGACGTATCGCTATTCCAACTGGATGTATTTGCCTTGGTTTTGCTCCTACAGCGAGCACTGTCCCTATGAGCTTGCGACCTTTCAAACGACGCGCTGTGTAACCGCCGCCGCCACCTGATAAATGAGTAACTTGACCCCTCGACCCGCAGCGAAGCGTTTTTTCTCTTCCCCACTTTATTTATTTTATAGTGGGGATAATTTATTATAGTGGATTTTATAGTGGCGATCTTTTAGTTATGACATTTATTTCTACAAATGCTTTTTTATTCTTTTATTTTTAATTTCATCAACATTAGTTGTAGTCAACGGCCTTTAAGCTCCTTTATGAAGGTAATCCCGGGTTTGTTATATGAGTTTACTAAAAATTTAAACCGCGGGTTCTTATAAGTTAGACAAAGGAATCGTGCACTTTTGAAGGGCTCTTTTAAAGATGGACCAAGCTGACAAAGGCATGGTGCATTAATGAAGTCTATTGATAAAGATGACAAGTTATCGTGGAATTATATCGTGCATTTGAAGGGCTCTATTTAAGATTGACCAAGTCATGGACCAGCCTGTCCTCATCACAAGCCTGCCATAACACGAGGCCGACACCATCACTTGCCACTCCGCCTTCAGGATGGACACAAAGATTACTGACGGTGTGCCGCAAGGATTTACGCTTGGTTCTGTTGAATAGGTCGACATCAAAATGTAATTATTTTTTATTCAATATTAGCTGTCACGTTTGTCTGATCTTTAGTTCAAAATGCCTACGCCCAACAACAATAATAATAAAATATCATGAAATTAGAGGGGACTTTTGAAGCGAAGATAGGGGGAGGGGGAGGGCGGAGGGAAATGCGTAGCTTTTTACGCTAAAAAGGTCCGGTTGAATGAAACCTTTATTCTCTGGAGCCCGGCGTAGTAAAAGCCCAATCTTAATCCGGAAAAGTCCCGTTATACAACAAAATCACTTCTGCACCCAATGTTCAGCGGAAACAAAAAATAATGATTTTAGAATGAAATTATAGCCATAGTTTGTCAGACGTGCCTTTTTTTTACAAAAATAAAAAAAAAAGCACTACCTTCCTAATTAAAAACGTTTTTGTGCCAAAGTTTCGAGAAATGGGTCCCTGGGGATGACCTCACCTGAGAAACTTTGCGTCATCTGTACTGCATTGTGACGTCAGCACTAGTGGTGCACCCCACATGTTGCCAGGACTCCCTGGTGACAAGTTTGAACTTTTTAGATAATAGACATAGAAAGCATCAATATCGACAAACTAGGGTAAGAGGAATGGTACCAACAACAACAACAACAACAAAAATCTCTAAAAAAAAACATCAAACAATCGTTCCCTAATGAACTATTCTCTAGCTGTTCTTCTCCCAAGACAAAGCGGGTGTCTTGACATAAGCTTCAAACGCTCTACGGGTCTCACCATCCCCCTAGTCACAAACGACAGCTGAGGACCCCCCTCCCCCTTTCCCCCTATTAGTCACAAACAACAAGGAGGATCCCCCACTATAATATGGAGGAGTAGCATCCAACCTCTTGGACAGACCAGCTTGCCGGAGCATTTGTGGCGGAGGACGTGATCTTGGTCGTAGAGGAAGGCTTGGTAGTCCTCTGAGCAGTCCTTCGCTCCCTTGCGGTAGAGGAGTGCGGTACCATCAGGCATGGAACATCGAGGTAGACTCGGCTGCACGCAGTAACCATTCTGTGTGCGGATCGGGCTTTCTGAGGAGCCAAATATATAAACTCAGTTTGCTGATTGCGGGTTCCTTTTTATACTTAAGCTACAAGCAGAATCGGTTCGTAGCACAAGATAATTCATACCATCGCCAATACTGCAAAACCATCTTGAAGGGATAAAAGTTTGTTCGCGGAGGCTTGAGTTACCGAGTTCAACTGTTAGACGGATTCTAATGTGCTACCAATGACTAATATGACTAATGCATTCTTATAGAGTCACCCTGGTTAAATGCCCCCTTCCCCTCCTTAGTCGAAACTTCGGGTTTTCACGTTGTAGTTTGAAGGACGACGGCTGAAATGAATCAGACATACTAGATAATCCATTTCAGAGTACCTTTCACGTCTGGCTCCTTGAATTTTTCAAATGTTTTCTCCCTTCGCCGTTGCGTTGCTTAGATTCCCTAATATCCTTAGCCTCTCCCTCCCTTATCCAATAGGGGACTTGCGCAAAGAGACCACGTGACCTTTCTTTGTGGCAAATTCAAAACAAAATAATCAAACAAAAAACTGCGCCGGTCACACCAGGGAACGACGAAAACATCAAATCTTTAAATGAAACTATACCATTTCTAGAAAAAAAGAATTCTGGCTTTCTTTAAAAGCGCTGAATAAGCTGCTTTTTGTTGCTGTTATTTTGCCGCTAAAAGCCTGAAAGCGCTAGTTTGCCACCTAAACAGTCACGTGATCTCTTAGCGAAAGTCTCGTATTAGCCTCCCCTCCCCTCCTCTGCCATTATCCTTTGATCGTAAAGCCTCCCGCCTCTTTATCCAATATTCTTAGGGTTCTTATAGCACTTAAGCTCTGCGCGCTAATGTGGCAACAGAGAACTAAACGTGATCTTGCACGTACAAATTCATGGGTAGTTGTCGAGAGTGACGGAGTTACAGCCAGCAGGCTCGTGCTAACTCGCTAGAAAGTACATGAGAAGAGAGCGAAGTCTATGTTTTTCTGTGTGAAATCGGTACTCTGAGCCACATAACTCTTCCCAAGTATGTGATTATGTCCAGATTGAAGGTTGTATTTTAGTGAGAAAGCGAGGATTTGGCGTGGGAACACCAGAATACACATAATAAGTAAACAAGTTGAAGCCCCCAATTGCAGAGTAGTAATAGGGTGAATAAGAGTCACGTGGGTTTACCAGGGCAGAAGTAGCAGTCTCTGGTCTGTTGCGCCATCTGCGCATCAGGGCAAGGGGCGCCACCGCATCGCGGCGACGGATTGTTGCACAACTTGCTCCTGACTTGTTTCCCTGGTTTGCAAAGCTCGTCACATGCGCTCCATGAACTCCAACCAGACACGCCTCCATTTACTGAGAAGCACAACACAAATTAATTACAGTCCAGTACTTATTTTAAGGCAACACGATTTAGTAGTATGCTACCTGTCTACGACATGTCTTTGCCATAATTACACACTGCGATACTAGGAAAGTCGATAAATAAATTATGGCATTTTTCGTAATTCAACCAATCTCGAGTAAATGCGGGTATTTACAATAATAACTGTCTTACGCTTAATAAACCTGAGTTTGCTGACTGGCTTAAGTGAATTTACTGACTCGCTAGATTAAATATATTATTGCTTGTTATCATCATGGTTATCATCCCATTTCCAGGGCAGGTTAAGAGTAACGCCAAAGCTGATGTAATACATCCAAGTAATCAATTTGACTGCCCTACAGAGTAATACATACTGTATGTCAACACGACTTTAGTTTTAACACATTTTAATTACAACGCTGGAGCAAGTGTGGCAATACGGGCAAGATCCAATATAAAGGAATCAACCCATTCCATTTCATCCTTACGATTGTTAATCTAGAGTACCTAGAAACTAGTGTAAAAAGAAAAGTAAAATAAGGTGATGGTTATCAACGTCTATGGGGACAGATCTGAGCAGTTTGGATTATACAAAGCCGCAAACACAAAGCACTGTTGACAGCCCTTTGTTTGATTTCAGCTGCTGTTCAAATAATTTGTCATTATGACAAGGTGTGTGGAAATCTCGATTTCCACTTTCCAGTTTACAGCCCACTAAAGCCGAATAAACATAATCAAATTTCGATTTTATGATTGGAGGCTCCTAAAGAAATAATTGATTATATATACATATATATATTTTCCTCTCCCAAATTTATCACTCTAATGATGGTTGTGATGTGTCTGCAAAATAACAAGCTTATTTATATAATACTCGCCGTGGCGTTTTCACATGTTTCTGTGTCCCGCTTGAATTACTTTACTATATAAATAACAATTACTATGTTTTATCGTAATAAAACCATATCCTGGCGCTTATCATTTGATCAATGCACACAAGCAATATTAAAAAAAAAAAAAAACAATTAGTTCTGACATTTCCTTTAATTAAAGAAACACATCCCCCAAAGTCTATTTGTGAACCTTTTAGGGCTCGGGTTATAGTAGTCATGTTGTCATACTCTATGAGCTGACGAATGGCATTTAGTCGGGGCATACTGTTGAATAATTCCCGTGGATATAAGGTTAGGGAATTGTGTAGTAGTGTTCATTAGTCCCTAAGGAATCAAATACTACTTAATGTCGACAATTCTGAAAAGCTTTTTCTGGGTTGGGGGGCTGCATAAGAGGGCTCAAAATGGTCCCCTTGATCCAGGCTAAAAAACGAGGCTAAAAACAGAAAATTAAGGATACCTTAATTTGCTTTTTCAACAAATCTTTAATTGGTCGCCTTTTGGGTGAAGGGTCGCCATTTTTTTTGTCTTTGAATTAGGGGAGGGTTCCCATGCACCCGATAAATAATTACTTCTCCCTCACTTCGCATCTATCGCGGCATCGTGGGCAGTGTCGAGGAAGAGACTGGAGAGTCTCATTTTTATGTCACTAGTCACTTGGATGCTGAACGGAATTATTAATGTCTTGTTTAATATCCGTGATGGATATGTGTAAATAGAGATCGGAATATATTACACTTTCGAAAATAAAGTTTATATTAGTTTCTAGGATTTGATTGGCGGCTGACACGCATAGTTTGGTGAGGTTGGTTTTCGACGGTACTGTAAAACTGTGCAGGTGTCACCACACAGCACCAGTAGAATCCGTATTCCACACAACTTCACAAATCATGAATAACACGACCCATTGTCTAAAAGGCAGTGAAACACTGAATACAGTGTATCAAGCAATATATGGACTAGAGTGTTCGGTAATCGTCGTTGCCAACTCGCTGGCTTTGGTGATTTTTCTCGGAAAGAAGTTACGCCTCAAGAAGTCCAAGTATCTTCTCGTCAACCTGACAGTAGCTGACCTTCTGACAGGTCTTGTGGGACTTGGGTGCATGAAAGAACAGCAAAAACTTCTTAATTCTTTGGTAAAACCTGGTCAAATTCAAAGTGTGGAACTACACCCACTTTTTTCAGTACAATATTTGTTTGCATTACAATCTATGTTGTCCTTGAGTACTATTGCGATGGAAAGGGCGTTTGCAATCCTAAGTCCGTTTCGACACAGACAGACCGAAAAAAAACACTACTTTACAGTTATCCTGTCCGCGTGGCTTATCTCAATAATCTTGTCTGGGTTAACGATGTTATTTTATTCGAATTTAAAACTCACACTTATTTTGAATGTGGTTGCTATTTTACTAGATATCGGATTGATAATCATCTCGTACTTCGCAATCTGGATCAAAAGGGTCTTCTGCAAAACAATAAACAACTCAAGCGAGAATCAAGTCGAGAATAGAAAACTGTCGGTTACTCTATTTATTCTCATCGCGACTTCGCTAGTTACATGGATGCCGCGAACGATTTTTAAAACAACTCTTAACCGTGATATGTGCATTAAAAATAAGTCAATACATGTAATATCACTCTTTTTAGACATTCTTTTACTAAGTAACTCATTTCTAAACGTCGTAGTTTACTCTCTGAGGATGCCTGAATTCAGAAAAGCATTAAGAGAGTTATTTTGTCGGAATAAGCCCAACGAGTTTAGGAGCTCCAAGCATCAAAAAGAACATGGTCAAGAACCAAAACCAGCGGTCATAGCCTTTAAAACATGCGCGTATGTCAATGAAGAAGTGGAAGCCGAGAATTAAAAAGTACAATCAATATTTGTTAGAGGTCGTATTCAATAAGAACTCCTTATTCAGAAAAGTCATAAATCTAATAAACTACACAACAAAATAAATAAAAGGTGATTGATGAGAGTAAGACAAAAAAGTAATTTAAAATCTCTAATCAATACACTTAACAGAGAGAGAAACCAATAAAATCAGTTAATCAGACAGACCTTACAGGTCTTCATATGAAAATAGCATCTCCAAAATAAATGCCAACAACTATGGATAAACGTGCTTAGCTTTGTTATCACAGTTTCACTAGAGTTAAACAAATTGTATTAATGAACCTAACGCACTTTTTATAAACAAGAAAGCTTTTGACGTACTTTGTAAAAAGACAGCTAACACACATTGAAATAGAAAAAATACTAAATGCACCCTTGTGATAGGAAATCTGACGCACTTTGTAGCGAAAACGGCTGACAATCTTTGTTTTTTGTCTTTGAATTAGGCCCCAAGCCCTCTCCTTGCACCCGATAAATAATTACTAATGCACATATGACGTCACAAAAGTACATGATTTTTGCTCTTGACACGCTGTGACGTCTTCTGTGCATCTATTAGAGGATAGGAACATACACACACACAAAATGGCATCTATTTGTTTTATACAACAATAAAAATGTTTTCATTTCTTACGTTACAATCTAGTTTTTTGGGGAGCGCGCGCGCATATTGACGCCTGCGTGTGTCCTTGACCAATCAGGTCGCGCCATTTACGAGTGTCGTTGCATAATGGATATAAGTAACAAACTTCATATTCTTGAACATTTTCATCACATTCTGACACTCCTTGCACTTACCGGGTTTTCTGTCGGCTCCACAGTCGTCGTCATTAATCCAGTACCTTATGACTCCGGGATTGTACCCATCCGGGTAGATCCACGGTGCAGGGTCAAAATCCCCGCTATCAGTGATCAGTGTCCCGGGGCCGTACCAATTTGAGTACTGATTTGTTGTCAGCAGCGCTTTGGCTGACCCTAACCAAGGCATGCGGTTTTGAATGGCGTCTTTGTTATTCTTCCAGTCTCCCAACTTATTGATCAGTTTGACATTCGTTTGACTGTTGTCTTTCTTTGTGAAGCTGCAAAGATATAGATGTATAGGTGCATGATAACTTCTGATATGTTTTAATTCGTGTCAGCGCAACTTACTGCAGTCGACGCCGGTATTTTATTTCGAATACTTGCAATTATACCCGGGATTAACGGGGACAGTTGGATATTTGAATCTACGTTTTCACTTCCTTATAAAAGCATTCATCAAACCACGGGCGCTAGGATAGTCCCAGTCTTCAAACTAACTTAATTTGAAAGTTTAAACATTTGAATTTCAATCAGAAACGTTATGTGTGTGCAACTCAGTCGGCTCAGTCGGCTGAATTAAATAATAATGATTATTTGGCGCTTCGCGTTCTACAAATAAATCAAGTAATTTGGTTCAGTTTTAGCGGATATCAATAGTTCACTAGATGAACACACACACACAACGACTCTGACTGGAATTCAAATGTTCACATTTTCAAATAAACACTGGGACTATCCTAGCGCCCGCGGTCCTTTTACTTTTACCTATAGTCTCTAGGTGCCTCCCATACTCCACCCCAGGCTCCTCTCTCACGAGCCTCCAGCTTGTACTTCAATGTCTTGGCATGGCTGGCGGATTTGATGTCGTCGGCATAATCTGAGACGCAAGCATAGCTTTATTATATTTTATTATTATTATTTATTATTATTTGAGAATCAGTCCCTGTTATGCTTTACATTACACCATAATAAAAGAGCATGGGTAACCCGGTATTTTGTCAACTAAGTGAAATTACCAAATGTGATGATTATCATCATCATCAAAATAATAATAATTATTAAAAATGTCTTAATGCGGGAATTCTAAAAGAGCTTAATTAAATAACCTTCTCGTAAACGTTTGTGCCTGTCAGCACGGGGCCAAACCTAGATGGTACTCGCTACCCCATTAGTCACTAGTATATTTTAGCTCTGACACACAGGCTATGAAATATTACATTGAGTCACACACTTATAGGCCTAATTAACCTTTCACACAAGAGCAACTTTATCATAAGGAGTACAAGTTGGAATAACTAGATGACCCGTCCTACCCAGAATCGAGTAATCTCTGATAAGTGAAGGGCTTCCTTGGTTTCTAACAGTGACTTCCTGTGGTTTCCAGTTGCCGTTAGCACTGGTGACGAGTAGGGTATAGGCGCCAGGTTCTGACGTCATGTCACAGTACACCGGGAGATATGTGGCGGGGTCTTTTGTCGCGATCAT
The DNA here is from genome assembly GCF_932526225.1 of Nematostella vectensis. NCBI lineage: Eukaryota > Metazoa > Cnidaria > Anthozoa > Actiniaria > Edwardsiidae > Nematostella > Nematostella vectensis. The sequence continues at coordinate 12,522,924 of NC_064034.1, read as the reverse complement.
GTACACGCCGTCCGAAAGTCGGACATCTGGACTCTTATGCAGCTTGATCTGGTTACAGGACTGCCTGTCAGAATGCCAAACAACCATTGAAACTCGACATATACATTAGTAGTTAATTTACCTAGAAACAGCTACATCTAGAAGGTTTTAAGTAAGTACAATCAAAGATTGTTCAATAAATCATAAACCTGGCAATAAATAGTTAAAGCATAATTAGTACAGGGGACTACTTACTATAGTTAAGAAGAACGTCGATAGGACGATTCAGCTTATATACAAAAATATCGACAAATCAATAAGCCTTCTAAACAAATAAGTCTAACCTCGTTAAATTACAACATTATCTAGCTCCTGCACAAGTCTTTGATATTTACCATGTTCCTGGTCTGACCCAAATCCGTATAACACTCGGTCTTTGCCTCCCCGTCTTTATGTAGTCTCCACTGTCCGATATCAGCGCCCCGGACTTGTCCGACCGGGATGAGACTGTAGTATAGGTACCCTTATCGATATAAGGGGCTCGCGTATTTAAGCTCTCTGTACTTTCATCCCAGGAACTAAACTTCTTGAGTAACTTAATTTGCGTATGTTTACTTGAGGTAGACGAGAGGGATGTCCCGGCTTGCGCTGCCCATATACCGCCCCATGTGTCGGTGCCATCTGCCTCTATGCGATACTGAAGATTGACATGAGTAACATTTTCAGCTTGAACTGTGTTCTCTGAAATATTTTGCATCCAGAGAACACAGTGGGGGTATTTCTTATTAAGGAATCTTCAAATACTAATGCTTTTTCCACATAATGCACCTCTTACTGCACCGCCCCCCCAACCTCTTCAGCCAATCCTGGCTCCGCACCCGTGTTACATATATTGTGGGAGGGGGGTGGGAACAATGGTTACAGCTACCACAAAAATAAAAGCTAAATCTTATTGAGAGACATCGAACAGACGTAGGGTAAGGGTTAGAGTTAGGTTTAGGTATGTTGGCCAAAAAAGCAATATTATCATCCAAGCATCTTTATCTACATATTTTTTGTTAAAGGTGGTGTGTGAGCCATTTTGTCATCTTAGCAAAAATATTAAGCGTTAGAAAGCATTAATTTCCAGCGGCTTATTTGGGAATGTTTTTATATTTTTTTCCTTTGAGCTTTATAAATACAAAAAAATGTTTTATTTGTAGAACCTTTGTTCCTTGATGGTGATTTTTGAGTTTCTTTACCTGACTCATCATCCACTTTTGAATAATCAACAAAGGTTTGTCTAGTTTTGTCTAGTTTTAGTATCTCAATTTCCAACCCACCTGAAATTTTTGATTACCCAGCAGCTCATCGCTCAAACCAATAAGGGAGTAGTCTTTATCAAGACGAGGATCGTTAACATTCTTTTCTTGTATGGAGGCCTGTGTCCAACCTTGCCTGGTGGCCCTGGTGAGTACTAGTGTCCAACCGCCCCCGTTTCGGGTCATGTCGCAGTAGGTCTGCACGTGTTTGTCACCGATGCTGATCGCGAACACCCCGTCTGACGAAAACACAAGTGCCTTTCATTATAGTAATTCTAGTATTCCAATTTATCTCAAAATCAGGACTTATCAGCAACTCTTTAAAAACACTGTTTACAACCTTTTCTGCCTTACAATTTTCCCTCTTTCCTCACCCACACATGCACGCACGCAACCAATGAAGCCAGAGATCATGGTTCAATATGCTGGCATGCGTACCTTTTGCAGGCCAGGATTTTGAGCGGAGGGTTCGTTTAACCCATTTAGCGGACCATTTTCTCTTAGGTAGTCCTATCTCGCAGGGGTACTCAATTTCCCCTCATTAGATGAGCGGACCTTCTACTCCGAGTTGGGGGGGGGGGGATTCGAACCCCTCGAACCCACCCTGGCTACGGGCCTGCCTTTTGCGATATGTTCGCCCGCACTGCATATCATCAGTATATTCATGCATAGCCCGACTCATGCTCGTATACAGTAAAAAAAGCGCACTTGTTAGCATGGGTAAAAACCACTAAAACGCCTAGCCATGCATATATTAGCCACTGCATAACTTCAGACGTTGACGGTCTAGCGTTGGCAAATATATGCAGCTAGGCGCTTTAGTGGTTTTTACCCATGCTTACATGCGGGCTTGTCCCGTAGCCGTTTGACGACAACCTTTTGTCAAACGGCTGTATTCATACAAAGACCAACTCATGCTCGTATAGTCGTGGCTTACCTTTTGCGGGCTGTTCACCCGCGCTGCGTGTCAGTATATCCATACATGAGCTGGGCTGGCGGTACTCTCCCTCTCGTAACCAGTACCAAATCCGAGATGGCTGTTCCTCTTTCCCTTTGCCAAAAATCCACGGGGCAGGATGGTACTCCTTGAGATTTGCTTTACAGCAACAACAACAAAAAAATCAGATCTCTGAAAAGTTAGTGTCAGACGAGAGATTTTTGAAAGCAAAGGTGGAAACTTTTTAAAATGATTTTTTTTACTTCATCTCATTTTAATTTAATGGAATACCATGGTAATAATATAACGGTGTAAAGCTATAAGAAAAAAAATAATGAGCTCAGAAGAAGTCCTGACCCATTGGCAAACAAACAAAGTAACAAACAATAAAAACAACCACAAACAGACAGACAAACAAAATAATGAATAGATACCAGTGATAGACCCATAGTTGGACTGTCCAGGGTCCCCTGCGGTAGTGAGACGCGCGCCAGTCAGCCAAGGCATTCGTTTCTCCAGACTCCAGTAGTCGTACTCCCAATCATCGAACTTCTTCGTCAGGTCCACAGCAGTCTGTGAGTTATCTGTAGCAAGGAAGGTATAGGAACGAGGCGCTGACCATATGCCGCCCCAGCGACCTGCAAGACGCATTCGTCAAGTTAAATCGGCCGGCTGCATTGCATTATATCTTAGTTGTGACACACTATCCTTTCAAAACAGAATAAGTAAAATGGACTGATGGTGATGTATTGAATAAACTCACAAATCGTGTAAGAGTTTTTTTTCATACCAAACTCATTTGCCTCCAGACGATACTCAAAGTTGTCTCCGACCACATTCAAGCTATTCTTTATGTCATCAGCCTTGTACAAAATAGAGAAGTCCTGTTTGAGTGACGGCTTGTCCTCGTTGTTCTTCTTGACCTTTTGCCCCGTCCACTTGTTCGTAAAGCTAGTGACCAATAGCGTCCATCCTCCCCCATCACGTGACATGTCACAGTACGTCTTCACTGCACCTTTGCCGTCCGGGTTTATCTTGTAGACACCGTCACGGTAGTTGACGCCTTTAGATTTGCCGAGTTGTTGGATATGACGACACGAATGGGCCTCTGTAAACGACATGAAAGAATTAAGGCCTGGCTGTGATATGATACATGCGTTACACGTAGAATGTGACATGTTTCACAGTTGAGCCATCCCGTAAAACATCTTGTATCTGAGGCAGAGTCTACTGTTATCTCTCGTATCTCAGACAGTTGAGAAACCTTTTCGGGCGGGCTACAAAATAGGTTTTCCAAAAAGAAAATACGTGGAAATACATCAGACCAACAGGCTTTTAAGGAGATGATCTTAATTGTTTCAAGTTTCTTAAGACGCAAATGAAAGTTTCCCGAGTAGAAATACAAGTGCGTACCTGGGCAAGGATCTGTGTTACATTCCTGCTCAAGTATTCTTTCTCCATGACACTCTTTACCGCCGTACCGCGGGGAGGGGCTGTCACACAGTCTATAGCGCATGCGCGTGCCGCCGTTACAGAACCTTGAGCACTCAGTCCACTGCGACCACTTGCCCCATGAGCCATCGCGTGGTGAGTACGCTGTATTCACAAATTCTAACATCAATAATTATGATTGTTGTTTTTCCATTAATGGTTTCCTTGGTACTGATACATTTCTTCCTGATGTTATCCTGAGGGACCTAAAGCGGTGTTGTCACCAGTTACTTCCGTAAGGCCGACAGACATCTCAACCGACAAAAGACTGCAGAATGTTATTAGAATCCGCGCTATTCAACTGGCCATTCGCTCTAAATTATCAGTCGACTTCTTGAAGATACTTCTAAAAGACACACTGCTTTTAAGATTTTGAAATATTTCTGGCATTTTCCGTTAAAAGTAATCTGAGATCGCTACGTAATTGACGTGGAGTAAGCTGGTTTCATTACCGTTTTTAACTGAAATTGGGATTGCTTGGATTATAGTGATATTGGTTGTTTTTAAAAGAGGGATTTTAGCTGCTAAGAAGAAGGCGGGACTGGAATTGTGGTAAGCACGAGAGAGGATTACGGAATTACGGGATTACGGAACAATAAAAGTGACCGGTGAACTTAAAAGTTTAAGAACTGCTTTTGAGGGCCTTGAGTCTAAGCCAAGACTCAAATGCGCTTACAACATCATTAGATGAAGAGGGTGAACACAAATAGAAACTTACCCTTTGCGCACGATGACGCAATATCATAGCCTGGATCACAGGCACACTTGCCCTCGTTCGTACAAACCTAAAAGCACGAAATAAGAGCTTACAGTGATTTTCCTCTTTAACGAGAAAAAGAAAGCACAATAAGATCAATATATAGTGTCAAAGCAGGATAAGTGTTTCACTTACTCCATGGCCGGCGCATTCCTTCCCGCCAATCGACGGACAGGATTTTGGGCGTAAAGACGACAGCGACTCACACTTGTGATTTATGCAAATCTAGAACGAGCAACTCATGATTAATTTAAAATTACCATTCTATTCACACTTTTAAGTAAGCCTAGCCGTGTTTATGTCATGTATTATGCAACCTTGTTAGACCCGCAAGTCGTCCCGTCTCGCACCATGCCCAGACCGACGTAGTCAGCAGATTTTAATTTCGCCACGCTGCAAAAGAATATAGAAACACCGTAACCTTTAGTCTGTTGTCAAGTATATATTGCGGTTGGTTTGGCTACAGCCTCTTTGGTCTTTAATTGCTGACGGGACGCTGGCCAGACGTTGGTCCAGCAATGCTGGCTAAGTTTGAACACCGTCTTGGGAGGTGCTGTGTGGTGCTGGCGGGAGCTTGCGAGTGTTGGCGAAATTTTGATTTCTATTTTATATAGAAGTAGAAGTGATGCGCCAGAAAATGGAAGCTGATTGGATCTTAAGAAAGGCTGTTCGTTATTTTAATCACACATTCGTTTGAAATCAAGGTACAACTCCATACTTCTCTTACCTGCACTTTACGCCTTTTCCTATTGATTTTCTAAGGTAACCGCTGCCAAAGTCAATAACTGCGGGCTTATCATTCACAGTGTCCAGACATTGAAGCTGGCCACACAACACGTCACTAAAAAGTCAAATAAGTTAGCCACTTGCGTTTTATCACTGATCTAATCTCAAAAATTAAAAATAACGAAATGCTATATTACGTCCTCACCTTTGAGCACATGGCGTAGATGTTGATGGGTCACACGTGCAATATTCCCTGCCCTACCTTTGCGCACATGGTTTAGATGTCGATGGGTCACACATGCCATATCCTCTGTTCTACCTTTGCGCACATGGTGTAGATGTCGATGGGTCACACATGCCATATCCTCTGTTCTACCTTTGCGCACATGGTGTAGAAGCCGATGGATCACACATGCCATATCCTCTGTTCTACCTTTGCGCACATGGTGTAGATGTCGATGGGTCACACATGCCATATCCTCTGTTCTACTTTTGCGCACATGGTGTAGAAGTCGATGGGTCACACATGCCATATCCTCTGTTCTACCTTTGCGCACATGGTGTAGAAGTCGATGGATCACACATGCCATATCCTCTGTTCTACCTTTGCGCACATGGTGTAGATGTCGATGGGTCACACGTGCCATATCCTCTGTTCTACCTTTGCGCACATGGTTTAGATGTCGATGGATCACACATGCCATATCCTCTGTTCTACATTTGCGCACATGGTGTAGATGTCGATGGGTCACACATGCCATATCCTCTGTTCTACCTTTGCGCACATGGTTTAGAAGTCGATGGGTCACACATGCCATATCCTCTGTTCTACCTTTGCGCACATGGTGTAGATGTCGATGGGTCACACGTGCCATATCCTCTGTTCTACCTTTGCGCACATGGTGTAGAAGTCGATGGGTCACACATGCCATATCCTCTGTTCTACCTTTGCGCACATGGTGTAGAAGTCGATGGATCACACATGCCATATCCTCTGTTCTACCTTTGCGCACATGGTGTAGAAGTCGATGGGTCACACATGCCATATCCTCTGTTCTACCTTTGCGCACATGGTGTAGAAGTCGATGGGTCACACATGCCATATCCTCTGTTCTACCTTTGCGCACATGGTGTAGAAGTCGATGGATCACACATGCCATATCCTCTGTTCTACCTTTGCGCACATGGTGTAGATGTCGATGGGTCACACGTGCCATATTCCGTGCCCTACCTTTGCGCACATGGTTTAGATGTCGATGGGTCGCACGTGCCATATCCTCTGTTCTACCTTTGCGCACATGGTTTAGATGTCGATGGGTCACACGTGCCATATTCCCTGCCTTACCTTTGCGCACATGGTTTAGATGTCGATGGGTCACACGTGCCATATTCCCGCCCTTCCTTGTTGTACTTTTCGTAACAGGCTTTGTCTGCAGAGCGAGCAGCTGAAGCACAAGAACAGGAATAAAAACTCACAAAAAATGAATGTGTATTACTAAAGGCGCGTACCCAGGATTGGCTGAGGAGGGGGAGCGCAGTCATAGGATCTTATGGAGAAATCCTGGTATTTGAAGATTCCTTAATGAGATATGACCCAGATTTTGCCCACCCTGCGCACCTCCCTGTGTACGCGCCTGGCTTAGATGTGTATCACTTCTTGTATGCCTCTAATTCCACCAAAACGCACATCGTAAGCAGGAATTGTGAATTTGCTCTTGGGCATATATATTAAACAAAAAAAAAAAAAACCTTACCTGATCCCCAGAGATCCGTGCATTGCGTGTTTAAGGTATCGGTACATCTTCCCATGTAGCAATGCGACTGTCAAGAAAATGGTATAGGAATCCAACAGAACAGAACAGAACAGTTTTTTTTTATTTTCTTTTACAAATAATATTTTACATAAACACACTGTCGGCAAATAGCTTAGCTAGTCTAGACCGACAGAGTGAAGGACGTTAGATTTCATAAATAGTAAAAAGAACTATAGTATACATAGTAAGTATTAAATTATAGATATTTTTTGTTTGCATATTAAGAAAAGTAGGAAAAGAGTAAAGAAGAAAATTTGGGAGGATTATTGTTGAATATTGAGTATCGTATATATGTCAGCATAACTGTCCTCAGTCTCAAGCATTTGAAAAAGCATTGATTGGACTTCTTTTTTAAATCTATATTTTGGCGATTTCCTGATGTTGGTGTTCAGGCTATTCCAAACTTTAGCTCCAATTCTTGAGAAAGAGTATTTTTGTTGGTTAAGTCTCGATTGTTTGATATAAAAATTACCGACCGACGAACCACGGGTGTTGTATTGGTGAATTTCATGAAGAGGTGTGAAAAGATTTAGAATGTTAGACGGAGCAGCATTATTATAGACATCAAACATTAGAGAAGCTAAAGATTTGTAGTAAAGCATACTAACTGGCAGGATATTAGATTGAATGAAATATGGTACAGCATGAGAACGAAAGGGAGCGAAATTCATGAGGCGTACTGCCCTTTTTTGTAGAACAAGAATTTTATCTAAATGTGAACGTGCAGCCTGGCCCCAGGCTACAAGTCCATATGTAATCAAAGGTTGAATTAAAAATCCATATATATTTGATAACGTTGAAAATGGGGTGAAATGTCTTAGTTTGGATATAATCCCGATGTTTCTACTGATCCAATGCATACGCGAGGATAAAAATTACAGTGGCATCTTTGCTACCCTCGTTACAGAGACATAAAAAGCTCATCTCATGGAGACATGTAGAATTTCTATGCATAGTTAGCCTCCACCTACTTTTAGTTTCGCCTGCTCATCCTGTTCGATGTACGCCTTCCAAGACTCTCCGTCTGTACTGTAATAGAGGTAGTAGCCGCTCACAAAGTCCCAGTCTGGTGCACTGAGAGCAACACTCGATATCGTCATCACCTTTTGTTGACATTCGAAATGCAAATAACAAAATTAAACAGCAAGAACACCAATTACTTGCATTAGTATCATTGGATTGAAAAAATGTTTCTAGATAAATTTAGTGATCCGTTACCACAGTTTTTTTTAAGATTACATAAAAAAATGCGCGCACTGCATGCCGGTAGTTTAGGTTGGTTCCCATGGTGAGTGTGCGCGCATGCTTATAGCTGGAATGGCCTATTGATTCGTGGTCAGTGAATTACTCTGGGTCTTACCCTGCGTTTTCTCTAGAGACGCCCCTTAAAAGCGTAACACAAGTGATAACCGTCCAAACAAAAGGGCGCATCTGATATTGCGCGTGCGTTTGAGTGAGAATCGGAAAATTGACCACTGGTACCCACATTTTTCAAATCTATCTGCAAGTATTGCTCGCGGTCACCGCGTCCGCACCACGCCTGTTTCCCGCCAAGACGTCCATGTTTTGCCATATGGTCTTTGTTGGTGAAGGACGAAGCAGAGATCTGGTCATCTTTGATCTTACGGCTAGCCATTCCGAGAGGTAATAAGCAGTCTGCCAAAAATGAGAACCTTAAATTAGCCTTTTCTTGGGAGTAAACCATGTATAATAAACGTTATTTCTTCTATTCGGCGGGTTCTAAAGACAAGAAGTGTATAAATGCTATCGTAATAGGCAGAGCGAATACCATGTGTATGTATGCATGCTCAATATTAATCGTTGATGCTCACGACAATGGGACAGGCGGGTGCAGTGTCATACTTACAGTGTTTGACTAAACATTGTCGTCAACCAGCTACGCGACCACGCGACAAGCCCGCATGTAAGCCTGGGTAAAAACCACTGAAGTGCATAGCTGCATATATTAGCCATCGCATTACTTCAGACTTATACCGCATTCATACTAGCACTTTAAATCAGTTTAAAGGTGGTTTAATTAAACTGGTTTAAGTCTCAATCTCCCAACAATGGACAGAACGATTAACAAAACTGAATAGACTGTGCTGTATATGTTACTAAGTGATCATTTAGCTAGTAAGAATTCAACACAATGAGAAACTTAGCAAGTTATCAGGCAAAGAAAATCCTTGTTTAGCTACATGGTTTTGGTGTGAATGCAGCATTAGACACGGTAGCGGTGGCTAATATATGCAGGAGCTTCAGTGGTTTTTACCCATGCTGACATGCGGGCTTGTCGCGTATACTCGGAGCCGGTTGACGACAACCTTTTGTCAATCTGCTGTATTCAAACGCAGACAAAACCTTGTGTGTTGTCTTCACATACCACGCGATGTCCTTACCTTGACTCATAAAGTCGATCTTTATCCTGGGAAGGTCGCAGTCCCCATAGATACACATTTGCGTACCAGCAGTGTAGCCACCGCTATACGGGTGGACGCATTTGCCGCTGGCGCTGTGCTTCAAAGAGCCTCCTATCGGAATTATAGCAATATCTAGAGACATCTCATTTATCTTATCTTTCTCATCTCATCGGACGGCTCCACGTGATGATAACATAAACTAGCAAAGACAACTAAGCAATTGGGGTATATATCTATACGGCAGATTGCAAGTGGTAGGGTGAGTAACAAGGGTGAAGAGTGAGTCGAACACGGGGGTTGTTGGGCGAGTCAAGGGACTAGGGCTGGTTTGGCATTGGATTAGAGGAATTCAGAGGCAAACACATTCAGGCAGCGATCTTAACAGCACTTTTGGTGATAGGACAATGAATGCAAACGTTAATTTGCCAGTGAATATCATAGAGTCATTACCTTGGGTTCGTTCAAAAGTGGCCTGCGCTCGGCTGCACTTGGAGCTGATCTGAAGAAGAGTGTTGTCCCAGTTGTTTGAGTCCTTAGGACACACTAGCTTATCACTGCACGCATGCTTTAGTACTCTATCCGCTGACAGAGTAAATTGCATTTCTTGCTTCTCGCAGTCGGCGGAGTCAGAGAAGACAAGAGCCGTACCATCAGCAGCCTGGCATCCGCCACGCTGAGGTGCGAGGCAGAAGTTATTTGTACGTAGTGGCGTCGGGCTTGAAGCATCGACTGAAACAAGGTAAAATCAGGCAAAACTTTGATAGTAATTACAAAACGAGGAGTAAAATGGTAATCTTAAAAACTAGACTCATGAATAAAGTATGGTCAATAGTAGGGTCTAGTCGGGTTGGGGCGGTTGCGCGACTGACAAACGCGAACGGCTGCAAAGGAGACTATACACGGTCAGGCTTATCCTGATTGCTTCACAAAGAGGACCAGGAGCACAACAATAGTAAATTGCCGAGTAGACTTGTCTACCTCCAGAGCCGGAGCAGCCGAAGATCTCAGTAGTGAGGCACATCTTGGTGCTCCAGTGGCGGGGGTTGATGCGGATGTAGCGCGCCACGATGCGGGGCGAGAGAGCGTGCTCGCTAACCTGGCCGGGGTACTCTATTCCGCGGATGATCTGATACGAAACAGGCATCACGTAAAAGACAGGCTCATAGGAGCTTTCAGATTTGTGAAAAAAAACTTGCAGATACAAAACTGAAGGTATTTAGAGATGACACGACACAACACGGTATGAAACGACACGACATGACACGACATGTTCTGGGCTTGTGGGACCGGGGAGGTCCCTTAATAAGCTTATAATAAATCAGTGTTATTGCACCTGTTTTTCGCTGTCACATTCATATCCGTCGCGCGCGTACTCATCGCCAGGACACTGAAGAGGAGAAAGATAAAAGATGGAAACAATCCGGTGTATATAAGAACACTCCGTGGCTGTGCCCACGGTAGTTGAATATATTGTTTACTATATGTACCTTCCATGCATAATATCACGGCAGATGGGCACACACTTGGTGGCAGTGCGCGTGCAGCGGCGTAGCCAGGATTTTAAACAGGAGGGGGCCCAAAAGGGACTTTCATGGCATTTTTTTCTTCTGTATTTTAGATAATGTCTCATACATTTACTGTATTTTTGGCTGCTAAAAGGGGGGCTATGGAACCTACCTGCCCAGATCTCACAGTAAAGTAACATAGAGTGTGCATATATTATATAGAGTGCTTGGCTATGGTTCCTACCCGTCCAGATTTAACCGTAAAGGGACATAGAATGTGCATATATTATATAGAGTGCTTGGCTATGGTTCCTACCTGCCCAGATTTCACCGTAAAGGAACATAGAGTGTATGCATATATTATATAGAGTGCTTGGCATGGCACCTACCCGTCCAGATGTTCCTGTACAGTACTCCGGCACGTCGCACTCGCCCTTGCTTTCTCGGCACATCTCACCCTCCGCCTTAAACTGAACACGAAAAGAGTAAACTTAAAGTACCTGGATAATGGATAGGTAGCTGTTATAGGTGAACAATTGTTACTGTATTATAGCGATCAACCGTTTTCCAGATGATGATTGTCCTGTGTAAATTTGAATGCAAAGAGCGACGCGTTTGTTTGACGCCATCCTTTCCGACTTTTGAAATATCGGTAATTTTGCGATCAAGCACGAAATTGCTTGAGATGCTTTTTACTGTAGTAAAATAATGCACTTCGACTTTAAACAAACGCCGAACTCTGCGAGAGACTCGCTCAGTGCGGCCCATGGTCCAGTTTAACTGGACGGACTGAAGACACATTTATACAGTGCGGTCCAAATTCCATTTACACCATGCCAGCGTTAACCCGATCAATAAATGCTAAAACTTTTTAATTCTTCATAATTTTGCTGGTATTTGAGAACATTTCAGCTTAACGTGAGCTCGATTGGTCTACGATCTGCTATAAGATAAGGGAATTCTCACCAAGCAGTTAGCGCAGCATCTGTGGTTGAGATCACTACACTGCGATCCCGGCTTCAGTTTGCAAGTTTTCGGTTCGCAGCATAGGTCTTTCTCTTGACAATTCTAGGTTAAACACAAAGACAATCGTTTTTTATTATTATTTTCCAAAAATAAATAATGACAGAAGTCTTCAGTGCCGCCTGACAGACCTGTTCGGTGCCACAGTCGCATTCCTCTCCTTCTTCTGCAATCCCGTTACCGCATTTCGGTTGCATTTCCTACAAGAAAAATGATAAGTTTGTTGACAGCTGATGGGCTAAGTGCTTTAGACCTAACGGGAGCAGGGGCGTAGCCAGGGGGGGTGGCCCAGGGGGCCCGCCTCCCTTCTAGCAGCCAAAATACAGTAAATGTATGAGACATTATCTAAAATACAGGAGAAAATGGATTGAAAGGGCCTTTTGGGCCCCCTCCTGTTAAAAATCCTGGCTACGCCGCTAGGGAGTCAAAACCTTTACCCCTTTCAGTGTTCTCAAGCATCTTCAAAAAGGCAAATTCTCAAAGATATGTGGATTATACCTCTTTTGGAATATTATACAAGCAGGAGTCGTCCACTTTCTGCAGAGCTTCCATACTGCAGTCTGAGAAGCCTGCAATGCGAGTCCTAAACATCGAGGAACGACAAGGTATCAACAATATTAATAACAAAACGACATTAACAACACAATAATAGAGGACTATACGTTAGCTAAGGCGACAAACATACTAGCAAACCAATAGCCAATAATATTTCGGTAAATTTCGTCACTTCTGGTCTTTCATATTATTACCTTCTGGTCTTTCATATTATTACTTGGTAATAATAAGCTTCTACACAGCCGTGATAAGCCCTTCTACACAGCTTACAAGTATCATCCTTACTTACTTGTGTCCGCCCATGATACATCCCCGAGGTGTCAGACAAGTGCAGTGACCTATCTCTACAAAAAGAAAACAAACTTTACAGTTTCCTAAGCACCTCTGACTGAAGAACTTGATCAAAGACTCGGTTCTTGGTTAGTAAAACACAATTTGGCTGTTGTATTTTATCCTATGTTAATGACAAGTCATAGTTATAGCAAGCCGCGTGCTATTTTCTGAAAGACATTTCAGTGCTTCATACCAACTTTCACGATGCTGGGCTGTGTTAACGGGACCGTAGCAGGGGGTGGGGCGATTCTGTATTATGCGAGAACTGCTACGGCACTGGATAATCCAGGATTTGTTAAAGGGGACACATTTTAAAGGGACAATTTCAGTATGGTGGGCGGTGAGGATCCAGGATTTGTTTAAGGGGACACATCTCAAGGGGACACTTTCGGGATGGTGGGCAGTGCTAGTCCAGGATTTGTTAAAAGGGGACACATTTCAAGGGGACAATTTTAGGATTGTGTGCGTCGAGGATCCAGGATTTGTTAAGGAGAAACAATCCCCAGGAACAACAGATACCTTCGTCGTGTTCCATGCCAAAGTTGTGTCCCATCTCATGTGCTACAGCAATCCATGGTCCCATGACGGTTTGGTGGTTCCACTGATACAAATGCAAATATCAAGTTCACCCTGTGTAGCCTGATGTCGACGGACAAACTTATCAACACTGGGTAGAGGGGATGATGAATCGAGACGAACATTAAAAGTATATAAATAGAATAAATAAGTTGAAGTAGCTAATCACTTTTATTACAGCTAGATGCCGAATTACGAGAGCGCAGATTTAGACGTAGTCGACCTAAAGGCATGTCTGACCACGGATCACAGCTAAGACCGAAATTGTTGGTTTTGTGGAGGGAGGAAACCGGAGAACCCCAAGAAACATCCTCAGGGCAAAGGCAAGACCAACTAACTCAACTCACATCGGAACCGGGAATCGACCCAGAGCCACAAATGGTGCAGTCTGAGGCAAAGGCACTGCTGAGCGACTCTCTGGTAACTGCGCAACCTAACCTCCCCTTAGAAGCATTGCCAATACAGTTACTTAAGAATAGGCCATTCCAGCTATAAGCATGCGCGCGCACTCACCATGGAAACCTACCTTAAATAGCGGCGGTAAAACGCCGCCATTTCAAAACAAAAAGGCTAGTTTAACGGCGCGGTACTGGAACTAGTCTTGCGTTTTTCAGCACTGTCCCTCAACTACCGGCATGCAGCGCGCGCTTCGTTTGGTGCAAGCTAAAAAAAGAGCGCTGCATTCTGGTAGTTGAGGTAAGTTTCTATGGTAATGCGCACGCAAAATTATAGCAGGAATGGCCTATTGGGGTGGATTACAATGGCAAAGCTGATTGTGCAAGGCAACACTACAAGAAACGTCGCCTGAATGGCGACAAAAATAATCCCTACCGCGTCAATGGCGCAAGATTTAGGTGTACACATGTGGTACAGGCCAGCAAGCCCCCCGATCCCGTCGTCCCATCCGTCATTACTGAAACAAACAGAATCATGCATGTTAAAACATCAGTCAAAAACAATACCCAATACCGTATCGTATATAGCATTCCCAGTGATTACTATGGTAAAACGAAAGTGGAGGCAACTTAGGCAACAGAGAAAACGAACCACAATTCAAAACTGCGAAGGGTAGGGTGGGGTTGTAGTATAAAAATTTGCCATAAGATAACAAACACGATAAACTCCAATCCAGTGAAATATGCAAAACAATGCGGTGACAAAATATCTGGCTCAGCCTTAAGCCAGCCAAATACAAAAGTTTCCCTCCCTAAAGTAAGTCAAATCACCTCTCATTCTTACCAAAGGAGCTGCGCGTTGTCATGGGTCGGAAATTTCTTGCGTAAGATATCTTTTCTGTATTTTTCCAAGTCTTCAAGTAGCGGATACGAGACATCGCTCTTTCGCTTCACTTTGTCTCTGTCAGTCCAGATCTCGGCGGCGCCTAGCACGATACGAATGTTGATGCGTTTGTAGATCTGTAGATCCAGGAGATAAAGATATTAGTTCGCTAAATAGATTAACGATGCCCATACCTTGCTGAATAAATATGCGAGTACTTTTGGAGCAGCATATCTAATTTGCATGCGGCTTAAACTGTACGGCATGTTGGAACGTGCAGAATAAAATTAAAACAAAAGGCAACTAATCGGCGTCAAGTTGCCTAAATTATTTCGGCTGGAAATTGTCGAAAACACAGAGTTTGAAGCCGATTTTCCGTAAAAACAATGAATCTAGATTAATCACTTCACTTTAAAAAATGCGCAACCTATTGTACAATATGTCAGTGCGCAGCGCAGTGCCGAGTCTAAAGCCCAGCGTGGAAGGCCTCTGGGCAGCCTCTCATGTCAATTACAGACTGTGGAAGGTTGTTCTGTTGACTGTGGAACAACCTTCCACAGTCTCAGTGCACGGGGAAAATAACTATATTTATATGTCAGTTCTAGCGTTAGGAATAGTATAGAATTCAGAGTGTTGAGTGCGGGGCAAGGCGCGAGACGGTTTCCTCAGATCTTCGAGTGGCAGGATAGAGGCATTATTTAGGCCACTGTTTAGCAGCACCAATGATGAGGTGCGCCTGCGGTCTTCGAGTGGCTGCCAACCCAGTTCGGAAAGGAGGCGCGTCATTGTGCCGGGTTCGAAGGAGAAGAAGTCTGCCGTAACAAAGCGTGCTGCACGCCTCTGGACTTTCTCGATCTCGACGATGAGCTTGCTGGTATGCGGGTCCCAGATAGCACTTGCATATTCCAACAGCGGCCTAACGAGGCCAACGTAGGCTGCTTCCTTCGCTTTTGTGTCGCAAAAGTGCAGCCCAAGTAGGCCTAGGATCTTGTTTGCCTTGCTCACTGTTTCAGCAAAATATGTCTGTTCCATCGGAGGTCCCTTGTTATTGTGACTCCGAGGTACTTTATTTCCTCAACAAAGTCCAGGGCCACACCTTCCAGATAGTACAGGTGGTTGATGTTGTTTCTGGTTTTTCCTTGAGATGCGGATCATGTTACACTTGGCTGCTTGGAAGCTCATGGACCACTGGTCAGCCCAGGACGTGAGTCTCGATATGTCTCGCTGTAGCTCTTCGCAATCCTCTCGCGATCTAATAGTGCGGTAACAAATACAGTCGTCTGCAAAGAGTCTGATCTCGGACCGTACATATTCTTGTCATTTATAAACAGGTTAAACAGGACTGGGCCAAGGACAGTACCTTGGGGCACACCTGATGTAACCCGCGTCCAGCTTGACTTTGCCCCATTGACACAAACACGCTGGTACCGCTCACACAAAAAGGCATCAATCCATTTCAAGGTTTGGCCACCGATTCCATAGCTGTATAGTTTGGACTTGAGCCGTTAGTGGGGACGCTGTCAAAAGCTTTCGCAAAGTCTAACACAAAGGCGTCGGTTTAAAAGCCACGGTCCAAGGCTGAGGCCCAGTCGTTTATGACAAAACACAGTTGTGTCACACAACTGCGCTTTTTCCTGAAGGCATGCTGGCGGTCAGATAAGATCTGGTGAGCTTCTAGGTGTCGATTTATGTGCGAGCACACAATGTGTTCTAGAATCTTGCAAATAACGCTAGTAAGAGAAATTAGACGATAGTTGGAGGCAAGAGATCAATCGCCTTTCTTGTGTATAGGGCATATTTTTTCGCAATGCGCCACTCCCGGGGCAGGTTGCCGGCGTCCAGGGACTTCTGGAAGATCTGTTTTAATATTGGCGAGATCACCGGTGCACACTCCTTTAGCACGCGTGGATGGAAACCATCAGGGCCAGCTGCTTTTGATGACGTGAGACCTGCAAGTAACTTGCGAACTCCCTCCTCTGTGACGGCAATGCTTGGAATCTGGGGGAATCTGCGCTTGAGTAATGGTATCGAGTCAGTATCTTCATCGGAGAAATTTTCCCGAAAGTGCTGGTTTAGCATTTCCGACTTTCCAATGTCGGACTCCACAAGCCGGCCATTCGTTGCTTTTAATAGTGGCATAGATTGACTGTATTTTTTTTGGGATCTGATGAACTGCCAGAAGGGCTTCGGATTGGACTTTATATCGCCGATCATGTTGTTTATATAGCCGCTTCGCGCTTGGAGCAGGGCACGCCTTAGTTTCCTTCTAATGTTTCGCCATTTATCCCGCACCCTGGAACACCCGGTCTTCTTGAACTTGGCATGGAGTCGGTTTTTCTTCTGGACAAGCCGACGCAACGTTGGGTTTAACCAGGGGAGACTGGTTCTACCAGATACAAACTTGGATGGAATGGCCTTGTCGATTGAGTCTTGAAGAGTGTCTCTAAATAGGGTACACCTCGGCGGATTTTGTCTCTGAACCGGTAGGCGAGAAGCTTTCTTGGAGCTTGGACATGTCAGCGCGAATGCGGTCAAAATCTCCTTTAGAGTATAGGTAGATCTTCCGTCGTGGTTTCCGCAGGGGAGGAGTGGAACATGTGATAGAGTAACCGATCAGATATTTGATGCAAGGCCAGGTCGGTTGGTAAACAAGAGGTCCAGTGTTTTGTCATCAGTAGGTGGGGAAGGTGACGAGCTGATCCATATAGAAGTCGCGCATTATTATGCACCAGGCCCTAAGATTCGCAAAGTTCCCCGCCATTTCTGTGGTGACGTTTGTCCAGTCCAAATTCCTGAAGTTGAATTCGCCCAATACGTGGATGGCTGGTGAGTTGTCTGGTGGATGGAACTCACAGATCTTACAGAGCTTGTTGCGAAGCCCCGATAGTTCTGTATGATGCTTGTCAGGCGGCCTGTAGTAACTGCAAAAGTAGTGCGGTTGCCCACGCAGGCGCACTTTGGCCCAGACTCCTTCGGCGGTCTTGGTATCAACATCACATCGAATAGGACTAAGCGTTGATTTTATGGCCAGGAGAACTCTTCCGCCGCCGAGTACTCTGTCTTTTCTAAATATAGAATAGCCCAGTTCAGGGGGGAAGAGTTCGGTGTCTAGGATGTGCGAGTCAATCTTTGTTTCCTGCAGGGCAACAACGTCAGGTTTTTCGGTCTCTAGGTGAGACTGGAGCTCAAGCCGTTTTCCTCTAA
The DNA here is from genome assembly GCF_932526225.1 of Nematostella vectensis. Lineage (NCBI taxonomy): Eukaryota > Metazoa > Cnidaria > Anthozoa > Actiniaria > Edwardsiidae > Nematostella > Nematostella vectensis. The sequence goes on along the minus strand of NC_064034.1, from coordinate 12,505,022 downwards.
TGCTGTTTATGTTTGCGCAGAGGACAGATATGGTGTTTTTCTTGCCGTGTTTCTCGCCACAAGTGGAGCGCCCGTGACCAGGGGATGACGTCATGAGAGGTGCGAACAAAGCTGGGGTCTCGTCGGTGGCACATTCCAGGGTGGTGAACTCGTTAAAACTTGTGAAGTTAAGCGAACTCATGAAGTGCGTAGTTGAAAAGTTTGGAAATAGGCAGGAGCTGCAGATCCACGTAAGTTTCGAGTTATTTTGGAGGGCCTCATACGATTTCGTTGTTTGGTAGATGCATTTTTTGTGATACCACAAAAGGCATTGTTCGCATTCTATGCCTGCTTGGTTTGACTTGACAGGCTTGGCGCATACTCCACAGGGGAATTTGCAAGGTCCAGGATTAATACAAATGCCTGTGTCACCAGCCATGACGAGCAGTAACAATAGGTAGCTGCTTTTAGACCGTGTAAAGATTGTTAAAAGGCCCGTAACATGGTTTGACAATAGACGATACAAAAAAATACCCTGATTTCCAAATGAAAGACTCTCTTGAACCAAACATGGAGATATAGTTACTCCAGCAGACCTGCTTGGGTAGAAATTGGTCTTGCCCTATAGCATGGGGCGGCTTCAAAGATGACCAGCGCCGAGAGCAAGAGTAGAGAGGCCGGCACAATCTCCATAGTTAACGGGAAGTAATATTAGACGGTAGAGCGCCAGTTTTCGGCTTAAAATCCACTTATACACGGGGAGACACCTTAGAGTGACGACTGTAGTAAATGCGGTCTTCCAAGAGGCCGGTGTAGTCCACAAATTGGGTTTCAGATGGAGCTCGGGCAGATACGTCCGCTCCGCTCAGGCATGCGCGTTCGAATTCAATTCGTAGCTCCGTCCCAGAGATAAACTGAGACAGCGCACGCAGTTATAGTGTGAAATCACACAAATCGATTCATCACCCTGGCTTTTTAGCGGTTAATACTGTCCATTATTCCGAGATAGCGAACCAATCAGAGCTCCCGTATATACTAACATTATTAATATTTATAAATTTATTTCATCTGTTTATCTATTCATTTATTTAATTATTAATTAAATTTTATATTGCTTTTTAAAGTGTTATAGCGCCCCCAGTAAAAGGGATACTGAGATTCCTGTCTTACTTACAGCGTCGATAGCGTTGGAAAGAGTTATCAGCTTCTGGGTCATCTTTTTAACATCGCTGCCATAATTCTTGTACTTAAAATAACAACAACAACTAACAATTAGAAAAATGTTTGATCAAAGCATGGACAATCAAGCGACTCATCAGTATAGGAAAGCATCATCCACTAGAAGGAGGATCTCGACAGCGTGTCTCCATCAGTGGTGAAGTCTGTACAAGCTTTATCATACACTTCAATGAGGACCTATCGACGACATAAAGCGTGCCTCATCAGTGGTCAAATACGTACCAATTTATTGTCCACTAGAAAGAGAAGCTCAACATAGCGTGTATCATCAGTGGTCAAATACGTACCAATTTATTGTCCACTAGAAAGAGAAGCTCAACATAGCGTGTATCATCAGTGGTCAAATACGTACCAATTTATTGTCCACTAGAAAGAGAAGCTCAACATAGCGTGTCTCACCAGTGGTCAAATACGTACCAATTTATTGTCCACTAGAAAGAGAAGCTCAACATAGCGTGCCTCATCAGTGGTCAAATACGTACCAATTTATCGTCCACTAGAAAGAGAAGCTCAACATAGCGTGTCAAATACGTACCAATTTATTGTCCACTAGAAAGAGAAGCTCAACATAGCGTGTCTCATCAGTGGTCAAATACGTACCAATTATTGTCCACTAGAAAGAGAAGCTCAACATAGCGTGTCTCATCAGTGGTCAAATACGTACCAATTATTGTCCACTAGAAAGAGAAGCTCAACATAGCGTGTCTCATCAGTGGTCAAATACGTACCAATTTATTGTCCACTAGAAAGAGAAGCTCAACATAGCGTGTCTCATCAGTGGTCAAATACGTACCAATTATTGTCCACTAGAAAGAGAAGCTCAACATAGCGTGCCTCATCAGTGGTCAAATACGTACCAATTTATTGTCCACTAGAAAGAGAAGCTCAACATAGCGTGTATCATCAGTGGTCAAATACGTACCAATTTATTGTCCACTAGAAAGAGAAGCTCAACATAGCGTGCCTCATCAGTGGTCAAATACGTACCAATTTATCGTCCACTAGAAAGAGAAGCTCAACATAGCGTGTCAAATACGTACCAATTTATTGTCCACTAGAAAGAGAAGCTCAACATAGCGTGCCTCATCAGTGGTCAAATACGTACCAATTTATCGTCCACTAGAAAGAGAAGCTCAACATAGCGTGTCAAATACGTACCAATTTATTGTCCACTAGAAAGAGAAGCTCAACATAGCGTGTCTCATCAGTGGTCAAATACGTACCAATTATTGTCCACTAGAAAGAGAAGCTCAACATAGCGTGTCTCATCAGTGGTCAAATACGTACCAATTATTGTCCACTAGAAAGAGAAGCTCAACATAGCGTGTCTCATCAGTGGTCAAATACGTACCAATTTATTGTCCACTAGAAAGAGAAGCTCAACATAGCGTGCCTCATCAGTGGTCAAATACGTACCAATTATTGTCCACTAGAAAGAGAAGCTCAACATAGCGTGTCTCATCAGTGGTCAAATACGTACCAATTTATTGTCCACTAGAAAGAGAAGCTCAACATAGCGTGTCTCATCAGTGGTCAAATACGTACCAATTATTGTCCACTAGAAAGAGAAGCTCAACATAGCGTGTCTCATCAGTGGTCAAATACGTACCAATTTATTGTCCACTAGAAAGAGAAGCTCAACATAGCGTGTCTCATCAGTGGTGAAATACGTACCAATTTATTGTCCACTAGAAAGAGAAGCTCAACATAGCGTGTCTCATCAGTGGTGAAATACGTACCAATTTATTGTCCACTAGAAAGAGAAGCTCAACATAGCGTGTCAAATACGTACCAATTTATTGTCCACTAGAAAGAGAAGCTCAACATAGCGTGTCAAATACGTACCAATTTATTGTCCACTAGAAAGAGAAGCTCAACATAGCGTGTCTCATCAGTGGTGAAGTACTTTCTGTAGAACTCGTCTATCTCTCGACGCTCCTTATAAAAATAGTGATACACAGTATGTAAGGAAGACTATCTAGTTGTTTTTGCTTTTTCCTTAAAAGGTTAAATAGTATCTGACTTTGAGGAGTGACCAATCAGAGCGTTTGCCTCTCTTAACGTTGAAACTATAATCTAGATATGGTATATGGTCTACACAATGCATCATGGGTAGAAGAGTAGATTAAGCCATGACAATAGCAAAGAATATCAGGGCTGTTAAAGGCTGGTGGGGCTGTTGAAGGCCGGGTGGGGCATTGGGGAACGTCCCTCCCCAATATTAAAAAAATATATATAAGATATATATAAGGAAATGACTAGCAGGGGCAAAGCTGTGCCCCCACAAGTTGTCTTTGTACTGTGACCCCCCCCCCTCAATATTTCGAGGTCTCTGAATATATTTAATGACGCTAATAAAATGCATGGATGACATCAACGTCTGTCACGTCACTGTGTCACGGTCTCGTCGCGTACTTTTTGTTCATGACACTGTTATTAAAGGAGGGGCGAACAAATGAGATCATTATTATAATAACAAACCTACCCGTCTTGTCTTGAAATGGGATCTTGTTCTATTTATAGCTTTCTTCTCAGTATGAGAATGGCCTGAGTAATAATAATGAAATTGAAAAAAGGGGAACGAAATGTCAGGTTGACTTTACTATTCTATATTGTCTTTTCTATATTTTAGCGTTAACATAAACCTCCACAATAATTAAATAATAAGTGAAGCAAAAACAAGTGAGATCCAAGTGTTTTCATCGAGAAGGAAGCCCGGAAGACTGAAAAAGCCTCCCTAGCATATAGTGGTTTAACGCTCACACTTTCCAAACTGGTGTATCACTCCAAGTTTATATAGTCCCTAACACTGGTGTAACACTCCAAGTTTATATAGTCCCTAACACTGGTGTAACACTCCAAGTTTATATAGTCCCTAACACTGGTGTAACACTCCAAGTTTATATAGTCCCTAACACTGGTGTAACACTCCAAGTTTATATAGCCCCTAACACTGGTGTAACACTCCAAGTTTATATAGTCCCTAACACTGGTGTAACACTCCAAGTTTATATAGTCCCTAACACTGGTGTAACACTCCAAGTTTATATAGTCCCTAACACTGGTGTAACACTCCAAGTTTATATATTCCCTAACACTGGTGTAACACTCCAAGTTTATATAGTCCCTAACACTGGTGTATCACTCCAAGTTTATATAGTCCCTAACACTGGTGTAACACTCCAAGTTTATATAGCCCCTAACACTGGTGTAACACTCAGATTGACAAGACTCCCCTAAAACAGTTATACAAGACTCCCATAGCACATTTTCGGACACAGCAAGATTCACCAGACTCCCTAACACCGGTGTAAGGATCAGGTTACTGTTATCTAGGAGCAATTGGTTACGCAGTTGGCAGTGCGTCGCTCTGTAGTGCCTGTTTCCGTCGACACTAGATTCCGGGCCCGATTTCCTGTTTCTATGTAAATTCTGCTTAGTTCCGTGGTCAGACATGAGTCATATGGAAGTTACCAAAGACCCATTTCTCCAGAACTGGGAAGAAGGACCTACCGCAATCACGTGGGGTCTGTTGGTCCAATGGTTTCACGGCGTACACCTTGTGTGCACCAGTACCCTGATAAGGATAATAATCTTGCTTTGGTACGCGCACGACTGGTGGTTATGCTCATATTTTATGAGATGAGCAAGATGTCCAGATTTGTTAAAGAATGTCAAAAGTAACAAGAAAACTTTATAACAACCATCCACGTTTGAAGACTGGTATTCTATTAAAAATATTTGATTGAACTTATTTTAGTTACTCGATTGAATTAGCCGATGGGAATGGATGCTATGCCTGACTCTATATTGAGAAAGAGCGTGAGACAGCGGCGTGATTGGCCTTCTAAAAACGCGTTTCTTTAGAAAGGCTGGGATGATTATCTGCATCGACTTACCTTGTCGTCATGTGGTTGAATGTAGAAACGGGACTTTCCGTCGTCGATAAAGCCTCTGCAAGAGTAAGCAGCTAATAATAATGCTTCAAAAAGAGATGAATTTCTCTAGAGGTACACTTAGGGATAATTGTAAAGTTGAAGAAACAGTCTTACATTCTCGTGTTCGCGCGACCGCAAATTCATTTGGGGGCATTTTATCTTAAAATAGGCCCAGGTATTTCACAATGATAACAACAAAGAATCAAATAACTTGATGTTAACAGGAAGACGAAATAGGTGCTAAGTCTAAGCAGAGAAACACAATTGATAGTTAACAATTAATTAAAGACTTACCTGAGTCCTGAACACGTGCTGATCACAGCAAGAGAGTCGGAATTTCCTCGGATACGACCATGATAATGACACTTCTCCGGGGAAACCTGTGGCAAAAACCGAGATGTTGAGGGCGTAGGAATTAGGTAGGGTCTGACAAAGGAATAATGGAAAGGCCATCTACCAGTGCGCATTTTAAGTGAACATCGACAAGGACATCACGTGATCACGTCACCTGTTTGAGGACTTCAGTGCCATCCTTCTTGAAATAGCGTAGGGTGAACGATGGGGAAACCAGATCACTAAAATAACAAACTAATATCAACCAAAAGTGAATAAAGGAGGTAAAATTGTCTCCACTTTCCTACGATAGGTAGTTTGTCTTTTTTTTTTTCACAGGGTCACAGAAACGTAGTGTTTATTACCTGTAAGCAGAATACGATTATAAAATAATAACAGAATATAAAAAGGTACAAAGAACAGACCGATTTTTCTTGAGGTCGATGTGGTGGGTTTTCCCGAACGCGTTCACGACATATGACGCTTGCTCTTCATGGCCGATCTAGAAAATAATGCAGGTTAAAATATGATAACAAATACGGTTGAATTATTGACAAAAAAGGCTTCGCAAAAAGCCTCAGCCTCATATTTTGTCATCCTGCAAAGTACACGTGAGAGCATTCATTTCCATTGTCCCTTTTTGGGATGCTGTTGTAATTTTTTCAAGATTTGGTAAATAAAGATTTTGATTCTAATAAGATTTTAATAAGATTTTAATTTTAGGAGGTTACTTTGAGATTCGTTCTCAAAGTTTGTCCTCCAACAGTCAAATATTTGTTGAAAATGACTGGTGAGGTGTGGTTGACAAGGGCACAAAAATAGAAGGTTCTCCTCACGTTCACCTCCTGGGACAGGGAGCCCGACCCGGGAGACCTTTGTTATTCTTTTCATTCCATATTGGAAAAATAGTTATTTGTAGTTGTCTCGAAAAAGCCATTTGACTTAGTTACCCCTAATCAGCCGATGGAAAATGGTGATTTCTCTCATTTGGCGTTTTGCTGTGAAGAGAAAATGGCGGCTGACAATAGACTGGCGGCTGACTTAGCATACTTTTTCAACATTGTGTTGATTTATAGCTTGTATACACCACGACCATCTAGTTTTTCTACAGGTTGCCTGTTGTCTATCTACTATACCACGTCTGACCTTTGTCCTTGTGGATAGCTCTGCATCACCCCCGTCCGCACTCAAAGAGTCCGCTCTCCTTGGATAAGTCACTTCATACGCATTCCAGTCTACCTCGTCCTCATAGATAGATGCACCTGAAAACAAGAGGGTTCTTTATGTCATTCCCTCTATCCAACTGCTGTGGGCGTGGGCTTCTGTTTAACGCGTTTGGGAGAGATTGGTGGTTTGCGAAAGCCCCCTTAACCTAACTTTCTCCCCCTTTTTATTTAGAAAAACATTGTCTTGATTTTTTACAGGTTCTAAGGGACAGTTTTACACTTATGATGCTTTCTTCGACAAATTTGTGGAATGTGAATTACCATTGGCGATATAGATGAGTAGTGTCGCTATTAATAAGCCGACGAGAGACTCCATGGCTGAAAAAGAAAAAAGGGTAACAGAGTTACCCAGAATTATGAACAAGAGTTACCCAGCAGAGTTACCCAGAGTTGAGAACAATACACCGTTTTCTCCAAGTCAAATCAAGAGTAGTTCCCCTGCATTGTCTTCGCCGTAAAATAAACTGGGTACTGACAGTGATAATACAATAATAATGATATGGGTATCACATTAAAGCTTATACAAAAATTTATTAACTTGCGGCCCCAATAAACATGTGACTGATCCAAATATAAGTTGTGTTGTGTGTGTGTGTGTGTGTGTGTGTGGGGGGGGGGGGGGGGGGGGCATGGCTTATAGACAAGACTAGATAAAAAAAAGGAAGACTTGACAAGAAGGAAAGAAAATACATTAAGACTACACCTACCTGTGTCCCTGTGGGTCTGAGAGATACAAATTCGTCTGGCGTATAACAGTTTCTTGAAGTCATCAATAAGTAATGTGCACCACGCTGGAATCTGTCTAACGGTTTAGGATCTCAAGGACCCAGATCTTGACATTTTCGGGTATACTACTGTTTATTTGGGGTGAACGGCTCTAGGACGACTACCAATTATAAGCTTGGTTTTTGCATCTTAGGAAAGGTACTTGAATGGATAATATATACCAAGCGAGTTCAAAGTGTAGCGACCACGCCTCCGTACTTATGTGAAATAGTAGGGGGAAGAAATGAGCGATTGAACGTGTGAGAGCAAAATATGTTTAAATAATTTATGTGAACGACATTCCTAGCTCAAGAAAAAAAAAAAGTAAATTCCCACAAGGGGAATTCGTTCCCATAGATCGGCCCTTTTTCTCTGAGGTAGCTCGTTCTAGCTCGTGGCGGTATACTTAATTTTCCATAATTAGGAGCGCACGGATCTTTGGTCCAAATCAAATACTGAACCATCATCATATTTTACCTAGTGGTAATACATACAACATCCAGTATCAACTCAGTTTAACCACAGAAACAGGTAAGGTGGCCAAAGAAGCACGTGGCGTATAGGTACAGAGCTAGCCCCAGCACAAGACTCAACTACACGTACGGTGCTGAATAACGTATGCGTATGCGCGTGTTCTGGCAAAAACAAACACAATCGTAGTGTTGAATCGATCGAGTGAAGGTAGGAAAGGCTGACTTTAGTCGCTGTTTTGACTAACTGTACAGCATTTAAAACCATGTACACAAGATGACAGATTTGTTTGATAATGAGGGAGTCATAAAGAAAATTATAGCCTAAGTTTGGTGTAGCATTCGCCAAAATGTGACAGTTTGCCGGTAAAACGCCGCCATTTAAAAACAAAAGGTATAGTTTAACCGCGCAGTACTGGAACTAGTCTTGCGTTTTCAGCACTGGCAACTACACGTGAGTCCGAGAAAGAAGCCCTGTGACTGAAACACACTTATCGTCAAGTAGCCCTGTGACTGTTACACTTATCGTCATAAGGCGCCACATGGCAAGTAAATTAACCTCTGCTGACGCATATCAGGTAAAGGTCTTGGGGGCGTGTGCTCTTCTGCACGTAATACACGGAATACTAGACACCGTGCAGAATTAATGTTGGAAATAAGTCAAAGATCTTTGATAAAAAAGGGGTAACATGGACCCTTCAACCTGCTATCCATCAGGTTCATAACGCACCCTTTTAAAACGTGAATAACTGCCTGTTTCTTCACTGTACATCTTGGCAGTGCAAAAGATTAAAAGGCAAGGTTATAGACATTGTTCCTGATAATTCCGTACATAGGAAGACCTGGTGTATAGTTATAGTTATCAGTAGTATAGTAATGAGCTAATTGTTCTGTTTAGACAGCAGCTTAATACTAATGGGCCTTATTAGTGGCCTTGTTTCCTAAGCATGACAAGGTCATTTATAATCTTATCCCAGTAAATGGTATTCGCAACATCTTTGGCATTTCCAGAATTAGAAAACTGACAACAGCAGCTACAACAGGCATCGCAAGACAGACCATACCAATATCCTGTTCACTCATTTCTTTGCTAGCAGAAATAGAAGAGATTGGAACTTCTCCATGAGCGTTGAGTTAGTTTATTATAAGACAAGGGTATATCATAGCCCGATCATGGATACAATGTAGCGAAGGTTGTTGTCTGCTGTGTCATTATGACCATGGTGCTGTGTGTGGTCCTACTTGACCTTGCTTGAATGTAACACTTATTGCTTTATAATGAAGAGCTTATCCCTAATCTATTGCCGCTATTACTGCAATCACTTATCGTTATCAACTTAATAGGGCATCAAGGGTTCAATGGAACGTGCCAAGTGAGATGCGCCAAGCAAATTGGCATTCCACCCCTTCTTCCCAAGTCCTCGAATGACCACACCCCGTATACATTACTTTATTTCGTTGCTTTGCAATGCCTTACTCGGACTGCGCCGCCAAATGTCTCAAGCGAAAAGTAAGGCCATGTTCAGTCAAGCATTTTCTTTATTTGCTGTCAATCATAAAAATGATTGACAGGTAGTTAGGGCACGGGTCGGTGCATCTCCCATAAGGGTGATTAAACGCGCACCAATGTCAGCGCTTGAACTCGGAGCGCGGGAATTACGAACGTGTTAATTCGTTCCGTTGAGATTAACGAGAAAATGTCCAGAGAACAATATGCATTTTTGGCTAATAATAAGAGAAACTATTATCGGGATTTATGATGAGTAGCGTGGCTTGGTATATGCCAAGGTACCCCCTCCCTCCACATATAAAGAAAACGTTGACGTTTCGAGGGACTGGTACCGAGGACACAGTCACTGTATTTCTCTTCTGATTACAAGTCATAATGTTTACGAAGCACCTGCGGTACGGCAGCCCTAAAAATGACAAGAATCTTGCAGGTTTTCCAAATAAGGAATGGATTAGTTTCCTGGAAGAGACCGCGTCTGGGAAAAAACGACAATTTTTGGCTAAATTTTCGTGATATGCCCCCAAAAAAGGCAAGTTAGCAAAACTAAAAAAAAAATTTACTCTGCATATGAACCGAATTAATAATCTATTATAATAAGAGAACGGGGTGCTCAGGGACATATTATTAGGAGGTGGTGTACTGGGGACAGCCTCCCCCAACTTCCCCAAATATAATAAAAATGTTTATAGATGACCAGTAAAAGAGTGTGTGTTCGCCCCCAATTCATCCATTCATTCATTCATTCATTCATTCATTCATTCATTCATTCATTCATTCATTCATTCATTCATTCATTCATTCATTCATTCATTCACCCCGTAGGCACTGTCCGATGGGCAAGTAGAGCAATATACTTTTGGTCACTATACAATCATCCTTCAGCCTTATCCCATATGCTGACAGAAATACGCACCTTCTCGAGAAAGGCTGCCAGATTGGGGATGACCCATCAGATGGTTTCGTCAGTGATGAGCATCTCGGGCTTAAGGATACCTAGACCCAAGCGGTAATTACCCCGATCGTCCCGGGAAAATCGCTCGCGCTCGCGTCGGATTAAAGCAAATGCCAACAAACTATATATCAATTTAAAGCTTAATTATTGTACTTTCCTCTTAAAATAATCATTTTTTTATACGCGCTTAGTTTTGATTGCTTTTGCCTGGTCCGAAGTGCGAAATCGACCACTTTTAAACATGCGAATTATTTATACACACCAAAAGCGCGTAACCTCCCGGGATCTGCTTTATATCTTTCGTTATGTACTAAACTGACAAACCGTGTCTACATTTGACGTCACACAGCCTCGTTAATTGATAATCAAGGGTCAAAGTTAGGCGTGGAATAATTTTGCTTTTTTGGCTACAACGCGCTAATTAAGTCCGTAGCAAAAAAAAGCTATTGATTATCCGCGGCACGGTGTGACAGAACAATATCTATACTAGACGCTTGCCAAGTTGCGTAGGAATCGGGCGGTTAGAAGTGTACCTTTAATTCACATATTTAGAGTAAGATGGGGTGAAATTTGATTGCGAGATATCGGGGACTGAAGTTGTGAAAACAGCGTGACAGTAATGACAGACGAAGAGCAAATAGAGCAGAGTATGGCAACCAATCACATTGCACGCTTTACACGCAGCGGGAAAACTCTTAGGCGCTCAAATGTCATAGCGCTAGTCGTGCAAGTGAAGGAAGATGCCTAGACCGAAGCGAGCTTTCTTGCACCGAAGAAAAGAGCGCGAAAAACTTAAAAAGACCGCGAACGGAGACAGCTCTATGTTTTGGGCTTTTTTCCTCGCTTAGCCTTCTTCGAAGGAAGCCAAAGATTCTAACTTAATCTTGGCGTAGTTTACAACTATGCAAAATTTAGAGTAAACGCTTATAAAGTTGATATAAATACGGGTAAATCTCGGATAAAACGTCGATAATGATACTGACGCGCTTGTATGCTAATTAGAGAGAAAAGCCGTAAAACTAAGTTCCCCGGATGTTGATCGCGGGACTTTGAGCTAAGTAAACAGGATTATTGGATTATTGACGCCTTCGAGAATAACGCTACACTCGTTCGAATTCGGTTTTTCTCGAATATCTGGCGGAGTATTTAAGATTTTGGTGGTATTTTTTGCTAACAACTTGAGTGTGCCTATTGTCATCGAATGGCATAATAAAAATTTTTTACCCGAAATGAAGACATTTGGGTCTACGGTATCGTTAAATATTGCGAAATAATGAAATATAGCGAAAAAGACGCGCACAAAAATGACGTCATTTTCAATTTTTGACAGTGACGACCTTTCGTTCGATGGCCTCCCTACTGAATGAATATCAGGCTCCTCTTTTCGTAAAAGCAGGCTAAGCAGCAATCGTTGCCATTCCTTGGTGGAGTAACGTAGCGATGCAGTGGGCAATAGGGTACGGACGCACGGCAAATTAATCTACACTGCACACTAACGAGGAAGAGATGATTTAAGGAAAACAAAAATTAGGCTGCGTCTCACTACCCCATCCACTCGTGCTTATCGGAAGGGTGTTTGGCTGCCTCTCTAAGAGAATACACGTTAACATTGACGTCTCTATAAACCCAGATTAGTGACTATAACTAGATCTATGATGTTCTTCCGTAACATTAACTACTTTGCTACTCGTCGGAAGGCTCGTTAAGCTACTCGTCGCACAGCTGGGTCTCCATTGCTGTCAGACTTTGCGCGGGTATAAGCCCTGATTATTCACACCAGTATTGACATTAGGAGGTTTTTCCGTGTATTAACTGCTCGTCGGAAAGCTTTGGTTATTACGACATGCGAGGGAAGTATTTCCTTTGCCATTTTTATCGTCAGACCTATTTCGTGAAGTGACCTTGGTCATGACCACAAGAATGGTGAACAAAGTAAAGTGGTCGGGTTTAACATTCAAATCAATCATCCCATACGTGTATTACTCTGATTTACGACAAATGCGATATTTCATAACCACCGAAACTCTTTGTTGATCAGAAAACCGTGGGAAAAAATAGAAAACAGCCATACACTTAAGTTTGTGCATTGTTTTTGAAAAAAAAATACGCACAAAGAAATATTTCCCTGTTGCCGTATGAACATACTTCCTATGTATAAACACGACATTATAGGTAATGTTTGTTGATATTTCATAGAGAAAAAAAGATATTTCATAGAAAGCTCGTGGGTGTTCTGCTTTTAAAATCGCAAAAAAGATAGGAGATCATAATTACCAAAATTAGCTGTTTTAAACATTTATCTAATAGATAAAAAGCGACCACCAATGGATGATAAAAACACTGGTATATAACAGTCACTATATGCAAATACTTTGAAGATAAAAGATAAGGAAAAATGCACACACACACACGAAATGCGTCATTTAAACATATAACAAAAGCCTTTAGTAAATCTGAATCTATTTAATTCTCTCCTATGACGCTGTTCTCACATTTGTGTGAATCCGAACTGAACCGGACTGAGCCAGGTGTGATATTTCAAGACCGGATACGAAGACTTGAAAATGCTAGTTTTTTTTGAGAGAAGAATAAGTAATAAGGGAGAATTTGAGAAAAAAGTGTGTCTAAGGCGTTAATCCAATATAGGAAAAAAATACGACGCCCTTTAGACGAATTCGCATCCTGAACACAACAACTTGACATAAATATAACCATGAATAAAGGCGGTAAAGGTAAGCGGTTCCCCTCCCCCTCGTCTTTCGCGGGTCCTTTGAAGACTCGCCCGGTCTTGCGTACAATGACATTTCCGTGCCTCTATTGTCTTAGTAGCTTTTGTTTGAGTGAGTAAATGGCCTGCTCATTGTCGTTTCCCTTTATCCGGGAGCTTTTGCCGCTCGGATTTGATTACTCGATCAAGAATCATTAGCGTAATGGTTCTTATTGCGCCTCAATTCCGCTAATTGCCTGAGTGTGAACTATCGCTTGCATCGATTTAAAAAGAGACATTCTCAATTCGTAATCCAACAAAGACAGAAACTGCGAATTTTAAATTAGCCTTCGGGTATCGCTTCTTCGTATTTGCAAATTCGGACACATTCTCCACCTACTTCGTAAACATTGACATATTCACGAAACTAGAAAAAGCTGAAACATGCTTCAATTAGCCGAACTAATTCTAATACAAACACACTCCATCACGACAGCCGGAAAATCAGTCGTATATAATTAACATACAAAAGTCGAAAGGGCAGTAGAGGCCTACACAGCGTAAAAATGCGCTTTTATCAAACTAAGAAAACTAACAAGACCAACTGCTACGAGGAACACAATGAAACACTTTTAGAGACGCGTTGTGCGCTGTGGAGGGTCTGTCTGAAGTGCGCCAGGCTTCTATCAAAACGAGCCCAGAGAGAGAGATGACGTTTTCAAGAGGCTTTGATTGGAGGAGTGAGGGTCACAATTAACACCACAATAGGCGTAGGTCGTCTTATTCAAACCAGAGTCAGTCGCCCGTAGCTTATCTGCTGTCGGAACTGTCCACATTTGCATGTGAGGTTAAGAAAGACGCAACACGTTTTTCCTAGTCTAGTAATAATCACTGCTCATATCAAACGCAGGAATTTTGCGGAAGACAAGAATAGTTTGGAGTGTTTAAAAGAGGCCTTTTGCGGCTGGGAGGTTATTTTCAGTACGGACACAATGCGAGAGAAAGATAAAAACTTGGAGTACGAACGGAGTCAAGCTCTCACAAGAGACTTAGAAGTAACAACAGAGGAAATATCACTGCTCTCACTTAAATCTAAAGAGTCGGAAAATGGACTCCAAACAGAGGATCTTATTAAGAGTAAGCTGATTGACGAAGTGGATATCAGAAAGAAAGTCGAGCCTTGTTTGGAGGAGGAAATCGTTAATGATTTGAACAATAATGTGGATAAAAGTGTAATTGACTGGGGAAACAGAGCCAAATTGCGGCGAAAGAACAGCTCGGTTTCGAAAAACAAGCGACGGCAGATTGTGAGCGAGCCAGTAATACCAGTTACACCGAGACCATCGAACGCTATTGCGAGGAGTTTGAGTTTGAACCGACAATATACGTATGTCGGGCGGACCGATACATTTTGGGAAGACGGTTTAAAGAACACTGACTTGTGCAGTACGGAACTATGAGCACACCGATAGAATGCGGCCTAGTATGTATGAGTTTGGACAGAGTCGAGCAAGGCTCCTCAATAATGCTTACTGGATCACGGTGTTAAGCAAAAGATAAAAACTCTGACGCAGAATGCATCAACAGAACCATTTCTTCTGGCCCAAGAAATCCCAAGGCCCTGACTCAGCCTTTTTGTAAAGTTATTACACACGTTAAAGTTACAAACGGCAATGTCCAGTTCCTCTAAGTTTAATCAAAGATAACTTTGCGTCGGAATTTACGGATATCATAAACATATCATTTCTTGATGATTTGGCGCCGTAAAAAAAAAAACGAAGAGGAATGGAAATGTTTCGTTCAGTGATAGATCAAGATAGCCAGGAAATCAGCCAAGTTGAACGAGCTTAATTATGCAGAGTTATTGTACTTTGCTTTGCTATCGGTCGATCTATAGTGGAGTCATTGGAACCAGGGTGAAGGATGGAATCGAACTCCGTGAGAAAAAAAAAGGAAATGCAGGTTAAGCAAGGAGGGAAGTATCTTATTTGAACTGAATAACGACGATAGGTGAACAGGAAGTTCCTTGAATACCGATGGTTATTTGGTTATTGTTTATATAAAAAGCGTCATTTTCACAAAATAACACTGTGAGGCTATCACGATAAGGCATCAGGAAACTCAAGGACCAAGGGAGGCAGACAAATCGACTTTGATGGAGGTTTGATTACTATGCACTCAATTGTTTGACCATCCATTGACTTGAAAACAGACCTTGAAAACAAAACGAACCCATTCCGAGGTCACGTCCTTAAATATAAGGGGATAAATACATCAAGAAACAGTCATAGAAAATGGGTGAGATTAAGGTGGTCCTTAACTGTTATCAATAAGCCGTCGTGTAGCTATTGCTGTTGATCCTATTGCTTTTTAGATTTGTCCTATTGGATTGTTTTCATTGTAGTTGTGGTTACCATCTAGACAGGACTTGAATATGCGATGAACCTACAAGTGTCTTCTGGGCTTCGGAAGATTGATTTTTGATTGTTTTATTTGGGTATGTGGCAAACTCGAGTATTTTTGGCCTTGATCCAACTGTCTCCTCGAGCAGAAAGAAAAACAAAATAATATTCCCCTTAAAACTTATAAAAAAGAGAGCATAAAATAGTAAGAGCTTGTTGTGAGACACATATTGATTAGAAAATTTATTTATTTATTTAATTGCACACCATTTCTTTTCGCTTATGAGGGGACACACTAAGTGTTAGAGTAGGGATAAATACTCGTAGCAATCAAGCGACCAGATGTCACTCCCACTGTACTTAGGAACTAGAGACAGGGCTAAACTGCAGAATACCCGTCCACTTATTTGCATTTTCCTTGTATTTACTGCCTCGTTCTATAGAAATCGAGGTATGGAGTCTCATTGTTAACTCTTCGTGGACGGGCCTGCAGTTGCTCCAGAGACAGAACCCAGATAACGTTAATTGTCAATATAAAATATTCTCAATATATAAACCGCCAAAATATATCCATCCAAAGGAAAATTTAAATAGATATTTAGCTAATCCAAATTTAGAGGATATTATTTATTGTAATTAAAATTGATTATCCCAAGTATAAGTTAGGAATGATATTCCACTATAATGTACAGTATTTGTCGCATCTTATATTGTGATATAATTAAACAACAGTGCATAGTTATTGTACATTGCTTTGCAAAAATGCTGAAAAATAAACAAGGCGACTAATCCAATATATGACTACATTGTTATTCTTTTATTCTAGAGAATTATCTAGCGGATATTTTTAAGTGGAAAGTCAAGTGGCGGGGTGTGAGGGCCTTTTTTCTGGGAGGTCTGAGTTTTAAGGTTCAGGTCCATAGACATCAAACTCTCCAGATCAAGAGAAAGAAAAACAAAATAGCCTGAAATAGCACTACTAGATTAGTTTAGATAGTTTTTCTATATTTAATATTTCAAGATATTTTCAATGAAGATTCAATGAGTGGCAGGGTGGGAGGTCTTTCTTTAGGGATTTGCTCCATATAAACACTTCAGCTCAAGAGAGAGAAAAATATAAACTCCTGAAATAGGCCTTTTAGATATGTTTAAATGGTTTCAGTTTAAAAAAATGTAAAATAAAGAAAGAAAGGACGAAAGAAAGAAAGAAAGAAAGAAAGGACGAAAGAAAGAAAGAAAAATAGGAAGGAAGGAAGAAAGAAAGAAAGAAAGAAAAGAAAGAGTGATCTAAGCTAGAGCTCCTAATCTCGTTAAATTTTGTGAAGAGATCTCAATTCTTGGTAGCCTGCATAGATACCTCCGTAATTCCTATCTTACACAGAAAAGGAATTACTGAGGTCTGTATACAGGCTAAATTCTTGGTCTACCTTAATCATTATCATACACTCGTTTTTTTTTATCTAAGAACGTCTAATTTTCAGTCGAGGCTGAGCCGTTTTATAAGGCGGCTGAATACGTTCTTATCGATAGTATGAGCACAATTTGATTTTTCATTTTAAGAGCGATCACTATTTGAAAAAAAATATATATTTTTTGCTGCTATCTGAGCCTCGGCATGTTCTTAGGAGGGGTGGAGCATTAGAAATTTGGTGAGGGGGGGGGGGGGGGGGGTTGGCAATTCCAAAAAAAAAAAAAAAAAACCTGCATTGCCGATTCTTTAAAAAAAAAAAAAAAAACTTTCAGAACTCCACTAGCGCTAAAAAAGCCTTTCTGGTAAAAAAAAGTCATTATTTATTCTAATCATACTAACTATCTTCTAATTAACTGATGAATGTATTATCTTTCTAAAATTAGCGCTCAACAAAACTGTGGAAATGACGTTGACAAAATATGTGGTGACAGGTGTGATGTTCATACCGTAAGTATAGCTCAGCTTGTTAAATTTCCGGTCGCCAATCTTGCGCGAACAATTCATTAATATAAAACAATAAATACCACACACTCATAAGTAACAATTGCATGTTCTCGCCATGGGAGTCTTCCGGAATCGAGAGCTACACACGCGATAAGTGGTATTTATTGCATGCTTAGAATGCTATTCAAATTAAAAAAGAAACGAGGGTCCTCACAACCTGCAAAATCCTTTACCTGGAAGCAGTACCAGCCTTCAGGAACATTTAAAGAAAATAATAAAGTCGTTGCAAGTTTATAAACAAAAGCATATCAGGATAAAAATTCTAAGACTTTTCAGCACTTTTCTACAGCAATTTGCGGTTAGATAGTCAATCGGGTGTTATAGTTTATGACATCCGTAAACACCCGAAGCGTCTGCGAGTGTAATAGTTATAACATCCGTAGATAACCGAAGCGTCCTCGAGACGTGCATCAGATCGTACGGTTGTTTGTTGTTGGTATACGTGTTGACATGGTAAGCGATAGCTGCTAGTGGCTTCTATAGGCAAGGTATTTAAACGTAATGTCCTTGACGCAGACTGGCGCCCAGGTTTTGATAACATGAAGAACAAAGCATAATAGGAATAACGTACGACATTCTGTGTCCGACCTACCCGGGATGCGTTGAAATTCTGAGTTTGTCCTACCCGTGATGCATTGCGAGTCATTTAGCCGTTTTGGCGACTAGCCATAAAAGGATGCAAGACTTTGGGTCGACGGGCCAATTAAAAACCACCAATGCTCGACTGCACTACTAAAAAAAGGCTTAATCCGCAAGCAACTCGTGAAGAACAGATGGGAAAGAACGGGTTACCTGTGAGGAAATTGCGGAGAAGTATAGCAGCGCTTCCGGTTTCCCACTTCCGTTTTTTTTGCCACAGGCAACCCAATCACTCTTTTTTTCTCTTTGCTCTTTGAGATGACTGCGGGGGAGGCCAGCTTGAGTGTACTTGAGCTAAGAGGATAAGGTGGCTCCTGTATCGATCTACGGCGGGTGCATAGCAAACCTTTGGCTTTTTTCATACTCGGACACCCACTGTCGCCTCGTATAGTGCATTTCACATTTCGTGAATCAACATAATCAATAATAATGATAATGAGCACCCCTGCGCCACCACAGGGAGACCACGAAGCAATTTGTTAAAGACTGAATATGAAGTGTGAACGTATTTATCTACCTCTTTAGAAACTGTTAGTAAGCTTTTAATTTTTTGTAATAAATTCCAACCGAGGCTATTCAAGGGAAGTCTGAAACAATGATCCCATTCATTCAATTACTCAGTTTTAATAAATTCGCAATACAATGGAACGAGCTCTTCATGTAGTGCGGAAAAAAATTCTTTACATATTTTGAACAAGATTTAAACATCCAAACAAGATTATCTAGAACTAAACTCAGAGGAGTATGGCGGAAGATCCCCATTTGAACTGCAGGTCTGGTTTTATGGCCGACTGTGTGCAAGGAAGGTTCGCCAGGCCATCTCATAAAAAGTGATCATGGCCAAAAGGGCTCCGTTTTATCACGTCCACCCAATGATAGTCACACGAGCGACACACCCCAAGAAGGAAAGGTAGGGCACAGCCTATTGTAGCACAGGGTTTTGCGTAAGAATACTCGTGACTCTAAAGCATACGTCTGAGACCAAAGCTCAGTGGAATTGGCCAAGTTCCATAAAGCCCTATGTCAAGTGCATTAAAGATTTTACGGCTACGTGTATTTTGTAGTGGGGGGCTAGTGAACGAGCGATCGAGATGGTAAATTACTTCCAGTTAGCAAGGTCTTGTGACAGGGATAAGTATTGCGCTGCGCTGTACCCTGTGTTAAGAAATGAAAGCTGAATGTCGGTCATGATCTAAGAGCACCGTAAATGTGTGATCAAACGAACTACATTACAGTTTACTGTTCTCCTTGTTCTCATTGTCCCGAATATAGAAGGCAAACCACGCCGCCATTTTTTGCTCCCGCTCCATGCCGAGTCACAGAAAGAATCAATTTCCATCGGCTTATTCAAGCGATTAACCAAGATATCCTCAATCAAATTATTTTTTAGATTGTTATTATGAAGTTTCCTTGGGAATAAACTGTTGTGTTTTCAATGATAAACGATAATGAAGTATATGGCTGATCGACATTCTTTAAGGGGTCACGTGGGTCGGCCCTGAGGATCGTAAGAAAATAAAGTGAAAATTTTTTTTCCCAGAAATATATCTAATCACGAATAAAGCAGAGATAATTTCTAGGCTAAATAAACTTGAAATGTTTTTTGTCAATTTACTTCAAATTTGAAGTTATTTTTATTGGTATCATACCGCCTTAATCAATAGAGGCATGATGCCATTCATACACTATTATCGACATGAAGAGTAATACATTTATTTTAATCTTTTTGGGCAGTAAAGCCGTACCCCCGCAAAGTAGCATTATATTGAAGAAAACAAGTGAAATGATCATAGAGATCAAGCGAGATTATCAGTATAATACATAACTTGTGTGGATTTGCACGCAACTTGCGGTTCAACAGCCACACCTAAAGTACATTTTCTGAGTTCTGTTTCTTTGTAGCCAAGTAGAAACAAGTACCTTTCGTCATTTTGTAGCCAAGCGTTGTCGCATCTTTAGAGGCGAAGACATTAACCCAAAACAGCCTTATATATAGTGTTCAAGTGAATAACACCTATCCCAAGTAGCGACTATCTGAACGCGGTTTTCGTGGTAGGAGAGTTAGAGCGTGAAGGAGCTTTCATGATAACGGCAGATAACGGCACCTATGCACGCAAAGTAACGTTACAATGCTGCAGGGTATTGAGATAACTTCCAGGGATCTGAGAGTTTCAGTTTAAGAATGTCGATCAACAACTTTTTCGTTATTATCTATATTTGAACATGCAATGGTTTATTTGCGATAAATAAGAAAAAAAGTATAAATAGCGTGTAGTACTTTTATTAACAACAATGTTAAAGTAAAAGTATATCTGTTTCTTGATTGAACTACCGAAATGTATGCTCTGTGTAGCGGGGTCAATTGACTCATCAAATGAAATATATTTTAATACATTTCAAACAACAACAAAACTTCGTCATGTTATCGCACGCACGAATAAGATATAATTACAACAATAAGCTCAGAGCAAGTCAGAGTAGTAATTTAGAATGCGCATATTGTTGAACATTTGGCTGATTTCCATTAAAAATGCTCTATTTATAAATACTCGCGTTATCAGTGATCGAAACAAATAACTTCTCATTTCCTTACTTTGAACCCAGTGTTCGTATGTGTCATAACAAGAAAATTAAATAAAAGATCCATCCTGGCGGTAAGCATTGTTGATTTTAAGCCAATGGCTACGTCAAAACAGTGGAACGCAACAACAAATATTTTTACCTTAGGCGTAAACAGGGGAGAAAATTTACATAGACGGTTATGTAAAAAGTGAATAGCCCTATAACGCAGAAAACAGTTTGTCTTTGTCGAAGAAGGTTATCCTATTTAACTATCTGTTTTATATGTTTAATGGTTAGCATTTCGACACGTACATAATAGAGATCGTTCAGCGTTATTTACCGCAGACAGGGTGGGGAGACATCCAGCGGGAACGGCGTATAGAACGCGCTATCATTAAATTATGCCGTCCCACCGCGGGCTAGACCGGACCGTGTTAGCTCCCCCTTGGTTTGCGGATGCATTTGCAATAAACCGCAGAAAATAAGAGTAGCCCAAGTGGCGTGATTACACAGAAATAGCGCACTCACGACGATCATACCTCTTGCACAACAACAGGGCTTAAAATAATCCTTATCGATAGGTATTGATGTACAAACAAATCAAGTTTCACGTTTTAGATCGTATAATCTGTACGTCAGTTAGTGCCCTTTTAGCTCGAAGAGCTAAAAATACCGAGAATGTTTTTGTTGAAAGATATAATAAGTAAGAGCCCCCCCCATCTTTTAGCAGCCAAAAATGCAGTAAATGTATGAGATATTATCTAAAATACAGGAGAAAATTCATTGAAAGTCCCTTTTGGGGCCCCTCCTGTTAAAAATCCTGCCTACGCCGCTGATAAAAACATGTTATTTATTTCGCAAAAGGCGATTGAGAAAAAGCGTGTAGGGTTTATTTTTATCGTGACAAACAACAAACGTAAGACAGGTTATCTTGATTTCTAGGGCTTACACTTTTAGCCAAGTAATCAGTTATTACTCTTCATATCAAACTTTTGGTGTTATTCAAACTCGCTCGGCCGCTTTTTTAGAGACTGAGACTAGGAGCTGTGTAACCTGGCAAATTACAAATGGGTTTTCTCTGAGCTATCCAAGATGGCGGACGAAGAGCGATTATTTTTGGAAAACAGGGCTATTTAACCTGAGATTTCTGCTTATAGAAGCGAAAAATACCTATTTTTCTCATCAAATACCCCTGTAGGGGCTAGATCTTTCTTCTGCCAGCCTAACTTGTGGAAAAAAGCCCTCGTAGGTATTTTAATCGACTACGTCCTTGTGTGATCCTGATGCTGAAGAGTACAGAAACACCCGAAGGACGAGAAGCTAAGTATTCCTTTCTAATATTTCCGTTTTTTGTTTGTATAATTTTGGCGCAATTCTTATCTAGATAATCTTCACGGGTTGTTTTTTGGGGATCATCTTGCAGAATCTCGGTAAACTTAGGCGGGAAGAGGTTCAAAAGTTTAGTCGTCTCGTTTGCTTGTTCATGATAGATATCTACTAAAATGATGGTGCAAGGGTATTTGACAAATTTTTCACAAGGTCCTCCATTGAAAAAACAAAGATTGGCTTACATGCTACCTCAAGTCCGTGAAATCGGGCTGTGTGATTCTCGGGACTCTAGAATCGAAGAGCTCGAGAATCAGCTGTCAGAGCTAAAACATCGACTCGCTGATGTTGTCAAAGAGAGAGATGGCATGAGAAAGGAGCTAGGCAAGGAAAAAAAGCCCTTTCTTCAGCCGAGAAAGCCTTTTTGTGACCTTGAGCCAAAAGCTCAATTTCACAAAAAGTCAGAGATTAAAAAATGGCTTGAGAAGCAATTTGAGAAGCTTCCAACAGATTGGAAAGTTGTTGAGGTTTGTTTAGAATTTTTGTACACATGGAAACAACCTAAATTTACCAATTCTGTTATAATGGCATTTGTTTATCATAAAATGTTTCCTTATCTCTAGGTTCAACTTGAAGTTGGTCAGTTTTGCCCTACATTTCAATGTTTCCTTATCTCTAGGTTCAACTTGAAGTTGGTATGGTCAGTTTTGCCCTACATTTCAATGAGAGGGTTGAGCCTGAGGAGATTGACCATAAAAAGATCCAAAGAGCTCTCAAGGTAGGTATTATAGAAGTACATGTACAGTACTGTAGGTTTCTTATTTTTTCTATATTTAGATTATTTTTATAATCTCAGGCCAAAGAAGATGGTGATGTTTCTGACTCAGCATACCATGAGCTAAAGATGGTAGCTGGGTCCAGCTTGCCATCACTGTATGGGATACAGAAAGAGAGAAAAGCTCAAAATGCAATCATTCCTATTACAGAATTTGAAGGGGTTAGTCTGTTGATAGTCTTAATTCTGATTTGCTTTGTGCACAGCACATTTTGCATCCTTTAAAACAAGCAAATACTGTACAAACCCAATAATTCATTAAACAAAGTTTCTCCTTTCAGAATGCAAAAGGATGTTCAAGATCCATCAAGGACATTCTAAGTTATAGTTCAGATGTCATTGGAAATGCAGGGGGCAATGTTATAACCCTTCGGTTTTCTGGTGATGGTAGAAAAACCACCAAAAAACTCGGGAGTGTTATGACAACCTTCTGCTTTCCAGCAGAAAACTCTGTTAAAAGAAGCCCAGAAAGGGAATATTGTATATCTATATATGATGGTGAGTTGGTTGCAGCTAATTTATTGCAGCTGTAAGCGAGAACAAATCTTCCTAATGATATAGTCAACTAAAGCCATATATCTGTGAACACTTTTTATTATAGGCAAGGAGTCATATGACATCCTAAAGGCGACCTTGAGAGGGGTTTTTGATGAGATGAAGGCCCTAGGGAGAACTGGCATTCTTGTTAATGGCCTTGAATACACTATTGATTGGTAGGTTTCATTTTTTTTGCAACCAATAATCTTATGATCTGGCATTAAACAGGACATATGTAACTTTTATCCCTTTTTTAAGGGTGATGTGTGCTGACTGGAAGTTCATGGCGTGTATTCTCGGAATTAATAGTCCCTGTGCCTTGTACTTCTGCATTTGGTGTGAGTGCAGCAAAAGGATGATCAGAGACTTTTCTAGTAAGTTTTTTAATTTTGTTACTTATATAATGAATGTTATGTAATGAATTAAATGATTTTTGTTTTTATGAATTATTCCATTGTCAGCTATATTATAAATAACTAGATAAATTTGATAAAAATTTCAGTCCCACAATGGCCCATAACCAGAACCTTAAACCAGTGCCGTGCACGTGTTGGGTGTCCAAATGCCAAGGGAGTTCAATGTTTACCTCTCGTGGACATTGAATTTACCAAGGTCATACCCGACACCCTGCACCTCAAATTGAGGATCATGGGAAAACTTCTCAACCAGGTAAAATTATGCTTATTTAACAAATTCAAATCTCCATTGAGCCATTTTTTAAAAAAGTTCCTGGTATATATTAAACTTCTAGGTTGCTTGCTGGGCTATAGAGCAGAATGTTAAAAAAGCCATGGAAGAAGCAATAGAAGCTTTGGGTAAATAAAAATTTCATGTATAGGGTAAATGGGTATATGGGATGTCTTATGGTGATTATCATTTTGTTTTCTTGCCATATTGTATTTGCAGGTGTGAGGTTTTGTTTCTATGATGTCCAGGATGACAGTGGCAAAACCACAACCAAGTGGAGCTCTTTGGATTGTAAGTAAATAACTGACTAATAGAAAAGACTGTTATAATAACTGAAACTAATATGAAATTACTATAAAGTTTCGTTATTTATTTTCTTTGAATCCTCTTTTCCTTATAAAGGTGATGATTTGGAAACTATCATTAGGGGGCTTGATATCCATGCCTTCCTAGGAGACATGGAGAACAAGTCCATCACCAGCCTTGACTGTCTGACCAAAGCCCAGCTAGTGGAGGAATGTAGGAAGTTCCATCTGAGGTCGACAGGCACCAAGGACTTCCTACGTGCCACACTCAAGGATCATCTTGACCGCAACAACATAGTGTTTGAGGTATGATTTTTATTTTCATTATAAAAAAGACCAGCACACCCAGGATACTACTGTGTATAAAGCTAATTTAACAATTGCTTTGTGTTTTGTAGCCATCGTCCACTCCCACTTGTGAGAAAACAGTTCTTAGCATATCAGAGCTGACACAAGTGTGGAAAAGTTTGATGGTCCTCACTGATGCTCTTGGGGCAAATCCTGGAGATGAAGCATATCTTCGAGCAGATGCTTTTCAAGAAAAGGCCCGCCAATGGGGAACCAAATTTAGAAAGGCCACGTTTGATGAGGTAATTCTACATCCCTGTGGTTAGTTGAACTGGCAGGACACAAGCCTCATTTGATCATATGTCACTGAAAAAATAACAAGTAGATATATTATTTTAATTGTGCTTTCTTTTATCTCTCCACAGGATGTAATTCCATATATACATGGTAAGATTAAAATGAGATTCCTTAATTGACTTGGGATCTCCGAGACCAAGTAATTTTATGCATTTTTTTCTCTACAGTTCTTGTTTATCATGTCCCCCAATTTTTGGAGATTCATGGCACGATCCACCAGTTCAATTGCCAGACAGTGGAAAAGAAAAACCACATGCAGAACAAGACATTCCACAGGGGTAGCCAGAAAGGGGGGAAAAATAGCAACTACACTGTACAGGTAATTCCAAGTGAAAAAAACGTCATGTTATCTAGACTAATCGCTTGCTACAACTGTGTATTTTTATCTCTATAGATCATGGAGAGGGAAAACAGAAAACTGTTCAGTAGGGAAAATAATTTGGAAAGGGTCAAGAGAAAATATCAAAAGCAGTGAAGACAAAGAAAAAATGTATTTATTTATTTATTATATTTTTGGTGCTATTTATTACTGTTGTAAATATCACTATTTATAACTTGTATAACTATTTGTACCCACATTATTATATAAAGGCATTAAAACCATCAAAACAATCTGTATCATTCCCTGGATCTAAATTCCCCCTCTTTATTTTCGACTGGAAATACAGTGAAATCGGTTGAAACAGATGTCAACAATTAGTTTATATAGAGAGATTTTAACTTACCGAGCCATAGTTGTGAAGCATATTCCGTCTACGCCGTACGAAGCTGATCTCCAAAAAGCTCAGCGGGGGATACTTGCGCTCTAGCGGTCGACACATACTAGGCCTTTCTTCCTCTGACCCATATTCAGAGATGTAAGTACAACGGGGGCACGAACTATGATCATAATTAATCCTTAGCTCGTATCCTCATGATATCCACATCTTCGAAGATGAGTCAACTTCACATATTGTACTCGAATCTGGCAGTTGCCGAGCCATAAACTCCGTACCAATAACGGTGCCAAACTCGACAGCAGTGCACGGGAACCGAATATTACGGGTCCCTGAAAAATCCAGCTTTCGTGAGGTAGCAAAAGAAAATGTCCCTTTACCAAACAAAGCGGAAAAACCCCCCTTTGAAAGTGGGACTTTCACTTGTACTCTCCGAATGAGTCCCGTGTCATTCTCGGGTGTACGAAATTGGAGCTCATCGAACAGTGCATGTCGAATCAGCCACAATTCCTTATCCTCGGAGCAAAGAATGGGAAGCTTTTCTCTTGCTACCTCACTACTGTCGGGGTTCCCAGCATTCACGGCTAAATAGCATGACAACTGCGGATTCAATGAAAGAGAAACCGTAGAATTATATCTATCGCTGTAGCCTTTCCATTTCACAAAGGCATAGTCTCCCTCAACGTTTAAAACTCTCTCTATCTCCCAGACTTTTTCTTCTTCCTCTTTCTCTTCTTTCACGTACGTATCAACTGAGGAATGGTCTAAATATTTGACCAAGCGATCCGGTTTCTTTATAATTCTTCCACTACGAGTCTTTAGGGAATCAGTGTTTGCCGCCATGTTTGTTGGAGAAGCGCGAAAGGGGAAACTCCAGTACTTCTAAATATGGGCATATATGACCATATAAGGCACAGCGAACGAAGGACACTATCCGTGGGGAATATGTTTGATATGAGACATTTGACGTCAGAAAACTTATTGGAGTCACGTAAATATCACTTATGCTCAAGGGAAAAGCTATACGCTGTCTTGAATCAGCATACACATAGGGCGAACACCAGTGTAATTTAGTAGGGTTCATTTAGTAAGGCACTGATTAGGGATAATTGATATAATGCTCCAAACCGTTACCTTCCAACGCGTGCGTTACTGAAAAAAAAAAACAAAAAAAAAAACGAGGGATGGATCTTAGTACGAGCTTTGTACGAGCTACTTTGCGTCTTCTCTTATTACAACTTGTTATTCAATTAACCTTGCGTTTCTAGTTACTGATAGCATGTTTTTGGTGACAACAGGAAAATACTAGGGAATGTCTGATCCCCCCCTCTTAAACAAATTTGAATCAAGCAAAGTTCAGCCCCTAAAAAATCGAGCAAGCAATAACTGGAAAAAGATCGAATGGTCAGTCCCGGGGATTGGGATGGGGGTGGGGGGGTTAGTTCATGTGTAAGGAAGAGTGAGAATAAACCGCATAACGCATGTAGTAATAAAATACAACATGCTGCTGACCATATCCATACGGTGTTAAAGGTTGAGCTACAAGCATTTCTTGCTGTCATTTCCTCTCATCAGGGGTTTATTGATTTATAATTATCTTTTGTTTTACACCAAGTTCACTTGCACAGCCTGAAGTTAAAACCCGTGTATAGCCTACAGGCTAGTCTTTTGAGAGTTTTGGCTAGGGCTTCCATTGCATCAACAAACGCCTTTTTTGTAACATATTATTAAAATGATGCACACAGGAAAATGTTTTTTTTTTTGGATAACAGCCAAGTATATATCCTTCAATTCCTACTTATGACGAGTTGATAATGGTTAAACTCTATCGAAAGGAAACGAGCATTTGACCTTCTGCGCAACTCCCGCCAGTCGGATAATTATTCCAAGTAAAATCATAGGTTAGCTATATTTACATGACATTCTCTAACATTGTTAAGTTCTTCATACTTAAGCTATAGGGAAGCTTCCAGGGTTTTGTTTATTTTCTTTTTTTCCCGCTTATTCTTAATTCTGTTATTTTCGTTTTGAATTTTAAAACAATGTATTATGGTCTCGATTGGACGTCGTCGTTTTCGTATGTTACAGCTCTAGTTATTGTAGTAACATGTTGCTGTCTGTTGATGATGATGATGATGTTTTTGTTGTTTTCTTAATGTTAATTAGAGAACGAAAGTTTGTCCAATTTATCTTATACGTTTGCTCTGTGTTGTAATGCCTTTTACTCCTTTTACTATTTTACGAATCGTCTATTCTTCGAGTGTTGTGCCACTATATTATGACATCAATTCGACAGTTCAAATCCCATCTCAGAAAAGAGGGTTAAGAGTCTATTGTCGATCTTCGAGTGTGTAACTATATTACGATATCAATTCGACTTGTACAAATAGCCCAAATCCCATCTCAGAATAGAGGGTTATAAAAGTCTCCAAAAAAACAAATACCACTAGGCTACCCACATCCTGCGGCGCTAGAGAACACAATGCTTATCCATGAGTGCCATCCGCGTCCGAGAAAACCCAAAAAACCCAAGCGGAGACAACAAAAGGCTAAACTTCCTTAGCGAGGAACAAACACAGACAATAATACAAAGAAGAGAGATGTATTTGCAAGCTGGGAATAGTCGAAATCCCTCAAAGTAAGGTTTCGCTTTACGGTAGACATACTGGCACCATAAGTGCGATGGAATGTAATCCAGGCGAGCTCATGAGTCCAACAGACATTCTAAGGCAATTAGGGGCCAAGTATGGAATGGCTGTAAGTAGATTTAGGCATCCGGCAACTGCACGCAATACGCGGGTAGCAAATGAACTAAGAAGGAAAGAGGCTGAGAAAGTAGTAGGGAGATTATTGCAAATATTTTTGTTAGCTGTCTTAAATGTATCGGGTAAGGAAAAGCCGTTCGGGGAACTTTTCTTGCTCTAAGGCGTCACTCTAAAATTGATGCGTGCGCAGCGATGAAAAACATACAACAAACCACTCTAGGATACTTTAATCCTTGTTTTGTACAAATTCGTTTAAATAAAAGTGCCTTCCAATGGCTTCACAAGTAAAATAACACACTTATCTTACAGTCGTTAGATTTCGTGACTGTTTTCATGAAAATACAGGTAAATTACAGTTCTGTGATAAGCATCTTGAGCTTGTCACCTAGTCGTTATCCTATCGTTATCAAACAACCCTTCCCACTAATTACCTACACGATTGAGCTCGTCACTGAAATCTAGCGTTCACATTCAAGATTTCTTCTCGAAAGACCGGTAATAACAAAGGATACGGCCGTGTTATTTAACATTGAATGGCTCTGTTAATTGATGTTGACTTTGTGCAGCAGAGTTTACCGCTGGCTTAAGGCAAAGAAAAATAAATATTTACATTTTAATGTCAAGTGCAATACAGACATTATCCTGTTATTTTCATT
The DNA here is from genome assembly GCF_932526225.1 of Nematostella vectensis. Lineage (NCBI taxonomy): Eukaryota > Metazoa > Cnidaria > Anthozoa > Actiniaria > Edwardsiidae > Nematostella > Nematostella vectensis. Next base: position 12,475,853 of record NC_064034.1, on the reverse strand, counting down.
ACGTAAGATCCTTGAAAAACGCTTCTCCTCTCTACCGGCTGTACCTAATGTTCGCTTTTTTCCTCAGTCCACAGATTATCACCCGGACGTCCCATGATCGGACGATTGTCTAACTACTAATTTGACTGCCCAGCAGAATAAGATAAGTAGGACATGTCAATATCTCGGTTATTGCTGAAAGCGGACTTTTACGCTTTTTCTTGAAGTTTTGAGGTAGATATAACATTCGTGTTTCCTCTGCGGGGATGGCGATGCTAGCGTGCCGGCGTCCTTCTTGTCGTTTTGTCGTCGCAGACGAAGGAAGTCAACAATAACGCGACGGCATGAATACCTCTGCATCCTCTTACCGCGCGAGTTACTCTGGCTCTCTCTCGCTTTCCGAGTCGAGTCATGACTCCTTAAATTGGCGTTTCCAGCCATAAAGCCGTCATTTTTGGCTTTTTAGTGATGAAGTTTACGCTTTTAACGCGCTTCACAGCTCGGTGGAACACAAAGTTGTCGACATAAGTCCCCCATCCGTCTCCAAGTCGGAGTCCGGGAATGAAGTCAAGACGCGTTTGAGTTCATCGATATCTAGAGCCTCTCCTTCTTTGATTGAATCGTCCAGATCGACTTCAAATCTCTTTAATTTAGTGACCGACCCGCGACGTAAGTCCTTGTGGTAATTTGACAGTGCAGCGCTGTCGATTTGGTCCATAACCTCAATACAAACTGAAATACTCCTTTGCCGGCCCGGGATCTTTGGACGCACTTTTTGCTTGGATCGCCTAGGAAAGGTGAAAGACTTCTGACTTTTCGTGAATTCTGCGTACTCGTCGATTCGATTATCTCTTGGTGGAGGAGGGCTTCCAAGCCCGTTCAGTGTGCCGAATACGTTAGTTCGTGGAAGCGAACGGGAGCGTTTCCGATGATGTATTGGCTCCTCAGCATATCTTTTCCCGCTAATGACTCCCCAAAGCCTCCTAAGGTCGCTTCTCATTTTGACAAATCCTCTGTAGGTGTAGTGTAACAAGAAAACAGGAACTCTGATGACCAAAGCTACCCTATACGTCTGTGTAGTTACAGCGTTTTTACCCGTGCTCATATGCTTTGCTGTCTCAACTGAGGCTCGCTACTTCGAACCCCCCTTTATATACCAGACGATGACACAAAGGAATGGAGCGGATACTGTATATAAATAGCCGGGGGTCGAGAGGGCGCCGATTGGGTTTCATGAACGACATAGCTTAGCCACTTTTAAATCAACACCAATAGCATGGCGAGTCACTTTGCGTAATGAGCGGATGAGTAAGTGAGGGTTGTCAATAGGCTAGTATTGACTGCCGTTTGAATCTTCCGCAGGATAAAGATTTTAAGTTAATGGACTCGAGATAAACAACGCTGCTTTACGCGGGGGTGTAGAGCAAACCAAATAAATTCCACACAGATAGCGATAAAAGAATAAACGCATAATGAGGCGTGCGTGACTTATAAATGTGAACTTTAGAAGCACACTAGCATACACACATTGGCACCAGTCGGGCCAAGACGGGACGCTAGCACAGTCTATTACCCGTGCAGTTCGGCAACCATGGACAGCTGTTTCGTCCTTATTAGGACTCGTCAGCATGGCATAGCCGGTTTGCCTCAGTTAAACTTCATCGGCAAAAAAACTGCAGGGCGACTTCGACTCGAGCGAAGTGCTTTAAACCACAGCTTAGATCCATGTGGGATCTAGAGCTGCGACCGGGCTAGCGTGATGCCAATTGTGCGGATCACGCATGCGACCTTTGCTAGTCTAAAACTCCGTCGGATAGCCAAACTATCCTTGCGAGTATGTATACATAAATGTGAACTTTAGAAGCACACTAGCATACACACATTGGCACCAGTCGGGCCAAGACGGGACGCTAGCACAGTCTATTACCCGTGCAGTTCGGCAACCATGGACAGCTGTTTCGTCCTTATTAGGACTCGTCAGCATGGCATAGCCGGTTTGCCTCAGTTAAACTTCATCGGCAAAAAAACTGCAGGGCGACTTCGACTCGAGCGAAGTGCTTTAAACCACAGCTTAGATCCATGTGGGATCTAGAGCTGCGACCGGGCTAGCGTGATGCCAATTGTGCGGATCACGCATGCGACCTTTGCTAGTCTAAAACTCCGTCGGATAGCCAAACTATCCTTGCGAGTATGTATACATAAATGTGAACTTTAGAAGCACACTAGCATACACACATTGGCACCAGTCGGGCCAAGACGGGACGCTAGCACAGTCTATTACCCGTGCAGTTCGGCAACCATGGACAGCTGTTTCGTCCTTATTAGGACTCGTCAGCATGGCATAGCCGGTTTGCCTCAGTTAAACTTCATCGGCAAAAAAACTGCAGGGCGACTTCGACTCGAGCGAAGTGCTTTAAACCACAGCTTAGATCCATGTGGGATCTAGAGCTGCGACCGGGCTAGCGTGATGCCAATTGTGCGGATCACGCATGCGACCTTTGCTAGTCTAAAACTCCGTCGGATAGCCAAACTGCACGGGTAATAGACTGTGCTAGCGTCCCGTCTTGGCCCGACTGGTGCCAATGTGTGTATGCTAGTGTGCTTCTAAAGTTCACATTTATGTATACATACTCGCAAGGATAGTTTGGCTATCCGACGGAGTTTTAGACTAGCAAAGGTCGCATGCGTGATCCGCACAATTGGCATCACGCTAGCCCGGTCGCAGCTCTAGATCCCACATGGATCTAAGCTGTGGTTTAAAGCACTTCGCTCGAGTCGAAGTCGCCCTGCAGTTTTTTTGCCGATGAAGTTTAACTGAGGCAAACCGGCTATGCCATGCTGACGAGTCCTAATAAGGACGAAACAGCTGTCCATGGTTGCCGAACTGCACGGGTAATAGACTGTGCTAGCGTCCCGTCTTGGCCCGACTGGTGCCAATGTGTGTATGCTAGTGTGCTTCTAAAGTTCACATTTATGTATACATACTCGCAAGGATAGTTTGGCTATCCGACGGAGTTTTAGACTAGCAAAGGTCGCATGCGTGATCCGCACAATTGGCATCACGCTAGCCCGGTCGCAGCTCTAGATCCCACATGGATCTAAGCTGTGGTTTAAAGCACTTCGCTCGAGTCGAAGTCGCCCTGCAGTTTTTTTGCCGATGAAGTTTAACTGAGGCAAACCGGCTATGCCATGCTGACGAGTCCTAATAAGGACGAAACAGCTGTCCATGGTTGCCGAACTGCACGGGTAATAGACTGTGCTAGCGTCCCGTCTTGGCCCGACTGGTGCCAATGTGTGTATGCTAGTGTGCTTCTAAAGTTCACATTTATGTATACATACTCGCAAGGATAGTTTGGCTATCCGACGGAGTTTTAGACTAGCAAAGGTCGCATGCGTGATCCGCACAATTGGCATCACGCTAGCCCGGTCGCAGCTCTAGATCCCACATGGATCTAAGCTGTGGTTTAAAGCACTTCGCTCGAGTCGAAGTCGCCCTGCAGTTTTTTTGCCGATGAAGTTTAACTGAGGCAAACCGGCTATGCCATGCTGACGAGTCCTAATAAGGACGAAACAGCTGTCCATGGTTGCCGAACTGCACGGGTAATAGACTGTGCTAGCGTCCCGTCTTGGCCCGACTGGTGCCAATGTGTGTATGCTAGTGTGCTTCTAAAGTTCACATTTATGTATACATACTCGCAAGGATAGTTTGGCTATCCGACGGAGTTTTAGACTAGCAAAGGTCGCATGCGTGATCCGCACAATTGGCATCACGCTAGCCCGGTCGCAGCTCTAGATCCCACATGGATCTAAGCTGTGGTTTAAAGCACTTCGCTCGAGTCGAAGTCGCCCTGCAGTTTTTTTGCCGATGAAGTTTAACTGAGGCAAACCGGCTATGCCATGCTGACGAGTCCTAATAAGGACGAAACAGCTGTCCATGGTTGCCGAACTGCACGGGTAATAGACTGTGCTAGCGTCCCGTCTTGGCCCGACTGGTGCCAATGTGTGTATGCTAGTGTGCTTCTAAAGTTCACATTTATGTATACATACTCGCAAGGATAGTTTGGCTATCCGACGGAGTTTTAGACTAGCAAAGGTCGCATGCGTGATCCGCACAATTGGCATCACGCTAGCCCGGTCGCAGCTCTAGATCCCACATGGATCTAAGCTGTGGTTTAAAGCACTTCGCTCGAGTCGAAGTCGCCCTGCAGTTTTTTTGCCGATGAAGTTTAACTGAGGCAAACCGGCTATGCCATGCTGACGAGTCCTAATAAGGACGAAACAGCTGTCCATGGTTGCCGAACTGCACGGGTAATAGACTGTGCTAGCGTCCCGTCTTGGCCCGACTGGTGCCAATGTGTGTATGCTAGTGTGCTTCTAAAGTTCACATTTATGTATACATACTCGCAAGGATAGTTTGGCTATCCGACGGAGTTTTAGACTAGCAAAGGTCGCATGCGTGATCCGCACAATTGGCATCACGCTAGCCCGGTCGCAGCTCTAGATCCCACATGGATCTAAGCTGTGGTTTAAAGCACTTCGCTCGAGTCGAAGTCGCCCTGCAGTTTTTTTGCCGATGAAGTTTAACTGAGGCAAACCGGCTATGCCATGCTGACGAGTCCTAATAAGGACGAAACAGCTGTCCATGGTTGCCGAACTGCACGGGTAATAGACTGTGCTAGCGTCCCGTCTTGGCCCGACTGGTGCCAATGTGTGTATGCTAGTGTGCTTCTAAAGTTCACATTTATGTATACATACTCGCAAGGATAGTTTGGCTATCCGACGGAGTTTTAGACTAGCAAAGGTCGCATGCGTGATCCGCACAATTGGCATCACGCTAGCCCGGTCGCAGCTCTAGATCCCACATGGATCTAAGCTGTGGTTTAAAGCACTTCGCTCGAGTCGAAGTCGCCCTGCAGTTTTTTTGCCGATGAAGTTTAACTGAGGCAAACCGGCTATGCCATGCTGACGAGTCCTAATAAGGACGAAACAGCTGTCCATGGTTGCCGAACTGCACGGGTAATAGACTGTGCTAGCGTCCCGTCTTGGCCCGACTGGTGCCAATGTGTGTATGCTAGTGTGCTTCTAAAGTTCACATTTATGTATACATACTCGCAAGGATAGTTTGGCTATCCGACGGAGTTTTAGACTAGCAAAGGTCGCATGCGTGATCCGCACAATTGGCATCACGCTAGCCCGGTCGCAGCTCTAGATCCCACATGGATCTAAGCTGTGGTTTAAAGCACTTCGCTCGAGTCGAAGTCGCCCTGCAGTTTTTTTGCCGATGAAGTTTAACTGAGGCAAACCGGCTATGCCATGCTGACGAGTCCTAATAAGGACGAAACAGCTGTCCATGGTTGCCGAACTGCACGGGTAATAGACTGTGCTAGCGTCCCGTCTTGGCCCGACTGGTGCCAATGTGTGTATGCTAGTGTGCTTCTAAAGTTCACATTTATGTATACATACTCGCAAGGATAGTTTGGCTATCCGACGGAGTTTTAGACTAGCAAAGGTCGCATGCGTGATCCGCACAATTGGCATCACGCTAGCCCGGTCGCAGCTCTAGATCCCACATGGATCTAAGCTGTGGTTTAAAGCACTTCGCTCGAGTCGAAGTCGCCCTGCAGTTTTTTTGCCGATGAAGTTTAACTGAGGCAAACCGGCTATGCCATGCTGACGAGTCCTAATAAGGACGAAACAGCTGTCCATGGTTGCCGAACTGCACGGGTAATAGACTGTGCTAGCGTCCCGTCTTGGCCCGACTGGTGCCAATGTGTGTATGCTAGTGTGCTTCTAAAGTTCACATTTATGTATACATACTCGCAAGGATAGTTTGGCTATCCGACGGAGTTTTAGACTAGCAAAGGTCGCATGCGTGATCCGCACAATTGGCATCACGCTAGCCCGGTCGCAGCTCTAGATCCCACATGGATCTAAGCTGTGGTTTAAAGCACTTCGCTCGAGTCGAAGTCGCCCTGCAGTTTTTTTGCCGATGAAGTTTAACTGAGGCAAACCGGCTATGCCATGCTGACGAGTCCTAATAAGGACGAAACAGCTGTCCATGGTTGCCGAACTGCACGGGTAATAGACTGTGCTAGCGTCCCGTCTTGGCCCGACTGGTGCCAATGTGTGTATGCTAGTGTGCTTCTAAAGTTCAGACTTATAAATGATACTGATCAACACTTCATTGTTCCACAGAATATTATATTTTCAAATTTCAAGTCCAGTTCATTGAATTAGCGCCGATTTTCGGGCGCAATAAAACTTAGGGAGGGGGAGGGGGAGGGGATAACAAGCATTGTTCAGAAATTGGAAAACGATACATTGTGGAAAGGACAAGATGGCCCCTTCAAATGCTCTTGATGTGTTATTGAATTTAAAAGAAGTCTCCACCCAGGCGAACATATGAAGAGACAATTACAAGCACATGCACGTACAGTTGACAAACATTTACCAATAAAAAGAATATATATTTTTTTGATGTCAGAGCATATGTTTACAGTGAAGGATTTTGCCTGTCGGGAGGGATCACGCTTCAAGTAGCCTGAGTAGCAGGGGTACCTCGGCCTCGAGGCCTCGTCACGTTAAATTGCGTTACAAATTGCGTGACTTCAGCTCGATACCTTCACGTATAAACAAGCGTGCACCACAAACCCTCGAACATCAGTTGCCACCTCAATACAGCCCTGAACCGTTACCCAAAACATGCACATATGCACAAGAGGCATCAGCTCAGTGGGAAACCTGGACGTCATTTGCACCAGTATCGGAACTGCTTTCAAATATTTCACAATTAACATTCTCACCAGCGACATTCATTCGTGTATATTTCTTGTCGCAGTTGCAAATGCTGAGCGTTCGTGGACTATAAGCCGCGTATTATAAGCGTGCCTGATTATGGGATTACTTTACCGAATGTGTCGTTAATCCCGATTGTAATTGTTTCTTGTATGACAAATAGGCCCAAGGCGATAAAAGGAGCCCGGATTCCTTTAGGCCAGGTCTGTGCACTATCTGGATGATGATGAGCTTAAAATCGTTTCCAGCTCCTTCTAATTCTAACAAATGCTAAAATTACATAAGTGGTACTATTAGCATTATAAATAACCGTCTTTGTAGCAATTGATAGAATGTGAAATAGAAGTGTATATGAAATGGAATTGGATTGGTTGAGGGATAATGATAAAAGTAGTTCCAGTTAGACGTGGAGAGAGATAAGGATGACGAAAAATGTAAAAAATGTGGTTCACATTGGTACATGCATACTCGAGTATTTAGAGATTGACAGGTATGGGGCAAAAAGGAAGTGTCCCTAATTAAACAGCTAGTAAAAAAAGAGAACAATAGAAATAATTTAGTGCGATGTCAGGCAAGTTCTCCACTCCAAAAATCATCACCATTAGTGACAATATGACATTGGCAATTCGTAAAAAAGGTCAAGCTTGGGATCGTGTTTACAATAGTTGAAATGGTTAGAGAATGTGTCTGTTTTTTTTTGTCAGTCAATTATAGTTCATAGTATGCGAGCATAACAGACCTCTGCGACACACTTTTCCAATTACCAGTTTATCTTAGGCCGAGCTGAGAGTTTGCACAAGAGCGTGATCAGTGCTTTGTCCCGTTTACCGCTCCATCTCGTGCGGTCGTGTAATTGAGGGAAGTTGGAATCACGCGAACGTTTTCTGCAAGGAAGTATTTGATGGTCGCTCGTTATGACGGTTTTAGAACTTCGCCCCTCAGCCTTTTGAGCATCCGTACCGACTAACGTGTACGAGGAGATAGCCGTTTGCCTCGGGCTTTTTCTAACCAAGGGGGTAAAGCTGTTTTTTTTTTTTTTTTTTGAGAAGGCGACTGAGGACTATTCCTATCTCAAACGCACGTCAGTCAGAATATGATTGGTATAATGCTTTGGAAGTGTACGCGTATGAAAGCATAACCATGTGAATGGGATTTAGAGAAGACAGAGTAAAGGTTTAGTCTGAACACTCCATTACCCATTCATTTCCTTCTTTTGTGTTTCTTATGTCTACCAATATAATCGTTGTTTACAAAACTTCGAAATTTGATCGTATAAGATAAACATTGACTATTTGATGTTATACTAGCTACCTTATTAGACATGAGTTATAAGAAAGAGAAAACAAACGTTTTTTATTGCTATAGTACGGTCTATAGTACGGTCGGACTATTTTTTTTTTCGTGGAAACGTTTTGACAGCGGTTGCTCAAATAACGAAACCAGTGAACAAATCAACGAATGCCACTGAGGTACAATACAATATGCCGTGTTCGCTAATATGTAACAGGCGCAAAACATTGATATAAGGACTTTCAAGGCTACGAGAATCTAGCGATAGAACAGAGCAATGTCTATCAATGCAATAGCAAACACTCACGTCTCGTCTGGACCATGGTACACTCGGTCGCGTCTTGTAATGGCTGGTTAAGTAAAGGTTAAGAACACGTAAAATAAGTGCAGACTGGGGATATAATATCTTGTGAAATGCCAAGTGCATATCAAAGTCATTGATCAAAAACTGGTACTCTGCCAAATTTTCGTCTTTTCATATAAATGTCACGGAAAAGTCACGTGATACACATGGTCGTGTCCACAGCAGCACGCCGTCAAAGTCACGATATAAAAAATCGCGCGTATACCGTATATCTATCGAAATACTGCAGCCACAGCAAAATACTGCACCGGTTTCATAAGGAAGAAGAAGCGAGATGGGTAAGAGTATCACAGATGTCACGTTAGAGTATACGCAACGCTCTCATTCACATTCACAGCACGGGCATGCAACAAGGCAAATGGCATAACACCGTTAAAGGACATCAATCAACCACTCCTTTGTTATTGTTCTTCATTGAAACTAACAGCGGTTTTTCGCAAGGAAACTTCAAAATAACAATCTACGAATGAAGTCTGGTACGTTATTGACGATATTTGATTGAGAATATCTTGGTTACTCGCTTGAATCAACCGTTGAAAATGGATTCTTCGTGTGACTCGGCATTAAGCGGTAGCATAAAACGGCTCAGTGATTAGACTTCTTTAACGTCATGGCAATGACACAGAGGTTCAGAGGGGCGTGGCGGTGTTAACGAGTCCGAAAACGACTGCAATGCACCTGTCAACATGAGGCTCACTTACAAGATGCACAAAAGTGATTTAAACACAGACCCTTTACACTTGAGTGTAGCTCCAGCACTCTTAGCTATTTATATGACTTGCTGTGAGAAGGATGCTGCTAAGGGAAGTGCTAACTGTAAGAGGAAGTCACAATAATCACTTAAAGTGGCGAGTAACAAACTCAATGAGCTTCTCTGTACACTGAAGTAAGATTTCCTGTAATAGATATTTAAATAATGTAGGTCTAATGTAGATCTAAGTGTCAGCCTCAATATAAGCAACAGAAATCAGTCCCAGCTTCTCCAACTACACTACATTTAGAAATATGCAAAAGGAAAGAGCACATGATGTTAAGGCCGGTTTGACTTGTATACCGAGTCTCGGTGAGAGGGCAGATTCCTTGAATATCTTGATATCAGGGGGACAGGGAGGATACCACAGGGCGACCGATACCATAAAGGTCACGAGCACGTGTAGTGTAGTCTCTAGGCCCCACGCGGCTGCGAAGGAGACCACGTGTAGCGAGCATCGGGGCACAGCAGTGCGGCTATAGAGTCGGGATTAATAGTGAGGGGAGGGGAGGGGGGGATGGGCACGTCCTTCAATGGCCCACCCCCTGCTACAGTCTGAGCAGAGAGTATGATCATCAGCATATAACTGCAAGTGTTAAAATTGGAAGCAATATTCACCCAAGTCGTTCTTTCGAGTTGAACACTAAGGAGTTAGATAGACAGTTCGAACATCGATTAATCGTCTAGAGCGACTCACGATCAATTTATCTGAAAAAAGTTTGATCCGCAGTGACAACTCAGTCTGACAACATAATATAGATTGCGCCTGAAAACTGGTGAAAACCAAGGAGGTTTTAAGGGACGGTTAGGAATTGAGGGCTCAGATTTTAGAATCCAGGGAACATATGCTACGGATAATGACTTATCAAATGCTGTACAAATTGTGAGCATCACTAAAGCTTTTTTTTATAAGTTAGATCATCTTTATATCTATTTCTTGAGATACAAATAATCTTTCTTTAAATCGTAAAGTGAAAGTGAAATCAGACTTGCCCTTTTCCAATCCCACCCCTTCCCTTCCCCCCAGGTGGATACTGTGCTCACCTAGTGCCTTTATAGGACGTTCTTTCTCATAAACCTTTAAAGCAAGGTACTTCAACGAGCTCGGCGAACCCGGTAAGACTCACAGCCGAGGAGACTATTCAGATTGCCCGGGGACAACATCCTGAGGATATCCGCGCGGAAAATGCTGTTCACCCTGCCTACCATTTAAGAGTTTAACACACCTATGCGTGCACAGAGGGGGATAACAGAGTTTTCGCCCTCGCTGTGGAAGGCGTAACCCCTGAAATGCAGGACAGTGCTTTGCCACAGGCTATAGTAGCAAATAACAGCAGGGTAGCTGGATTGCGCACGATATGAGTCTAGAAAAATTGCAAGATTTGACCTGGGTATTAAAGGAGGTATTTACGAAACCCGTCAGACAAGGTCTTCTTCCCAGCGTCTAGGGCAGATGAGTGTCTAAATTAGTACACTTAACTAGACGCAACACGCCTAAGATGTCTTCTTTCAGAACACAACAGATTGTTTAAATAATGTTAGAGACTTAACGACAACAAAACATTGCCCTCGTACTCTCGCACGATTACACTGACCAGTGACTCCGATATTCACGTCTATACAACCTGTGACGTAATAATTATGTCACACTACAATATGCCTCAGGCATAGGGATCGTTCACGTCTTTACAATTAGAGGCAAAATATGTTTTGCCATAAGCATAAGGAATACTTCACGTCTTTACAATTAGTGGCGAACTATGTCACTATGTTTAGCCATAAGCATAAAGAGTACTTCACGTCCTTGTAATCTAGCTACCGAATGCTACAAGACAATTGTCTCGCTATTCTCTAGGTCTGTTTTGTTCTGTGCCGTGCTCTCATAGTGGGGTGACCTACGCACTATATCAATTCATTCACTGACATTATTTTACCTATTAAATATGTCATGAGTGGCGGATTACATATAAAAGAGGGAAGGAGAGGATGCTATAAAGAGTCAACAACGGCACTAAAATTATGAAATACAAAAGATGTAACGAAGAATTAGGGGTAAATGCGAAATACGGCGGAAATTGGGAGCGACCAGCCACTCAATTTAAAATGACACAACCCAATGATCAGATATTTATCGCACACTAAAAAAGGGGTTCAACATGTATATCATTTATTTCCAGACGCCGTTTTCTAACGACCTAAATTTAGGTAATTTAGGGTATTCTCAAACATTAGATCGGAGCGGGAAACAATTTTCTCACTCAGAAAAACGACCAATCAATATTATTATTTTTCGCGGCAAAAGCATGCAATTATTTAAAAAAGTGTATCTCGAAAAGGATCTCAAATGCCCCCCTATCCCCCCCCCCTTAGTAGATCTCTGTGTTATTTGATGGGAAGGGAAATTTTAAGTCACCGGGTTTGCAGCTACACGATTTTTCCAACAGCAAGGGGAGGGGAGAGGGGGGGGGGGAGGGGAGGGTTCGAAAGTAAACTCACGCTCGACTGAAGGTCAGCTTTAATGAAGAAAAATTCAGTACCACTGCGAGCTAGGGTAAACGCCCTCCCCCTGGCTACGATTGACTGTTATGGCTAGCAGACTTTACCTTTCCCTCTCCTGAAATAATTTAAAAAAATAATGATAGTAGCAGTTTATTTTTGTCACCCAGTGCCCTACCATCTGCTACGGCCCTGCATTAAACAGCATACCTGAACATCTTGAACCCATAGTTGACATACTTCTCACAAAACCCCGTGAAATAATGATTTAAAGAAGATTAAATGCTCTTAACTGATGTTGCCTCACGTACCCCTCACGTGTCCCACTAAAAAAAGGTTATGTAATTCATTCCTGTAAACTAACAAAAGTGCTCATATGACATGAATTAATTTGCGCAAGCAGGCGAGCTACAGCTATTGCTACACTGCCATAAAGACCAGAATAAACTTGAAGACTGTACATACTGTATACATGCCTATCTAAAAAGCCTATCCACCACAAGCTCTTATAATGTGTAAAGCAGGATGCCCTTCTTAGAATTAGGAAATAGACTGGTTGGTGGTAATGAACGTATAGCGAAAGTTTTATCGGTAGAGATTGAAATTAGTGTACCAGAATTTTCGTTTTAAGGCAAGCCAAATCACAATTCAGATTTGCTCGATAAAAGATTAGAGGCGCACGAACAGGTCAAAGAGCTGAAAGCTGATGCTTAAGGTGATCATTCAGGAAAACTAAATTTCTGTAAAAGAGCGCGAAAGGGGAGAGTGGTAAAAACTTGTGGTAAAAGAGGTAAAGACAGCGCCCTCACAGTAGGTGTAGTGATCCCAGCCTGTAGATAGCCCGAGTTAATTAACAGACGAAACTTAGATTTTGAGCGTGGGTCTGTTAACTCAGGCTAGCCTATAGGCTCAACAGTAATATATGATAGATTATTCGAGGGGTAAACCAGAATTGTTACCAAATAGGCGGGAATAAGGGACGGCCAGCTGCCAAATTTACAACCCAACGATCACATTAGTATTGCTCGATAGCGCTTAGTAGCGCACGTACAAAATGATGATGATCCTTTCAAGAAAACTAGAAAGTATTGTTATGCTTTCTTGGGATTTTTCACAGACGTTAGTCAGATTAAAACCCTGTTGGGTAAGCCAATACAAGGCCAAAAGGCTAATAACGAGTTATGCTTTCTTGGGTTATTTTAAGCAGTTAATCGTGTGACCCACATCAAGGTCACGATTAGAAATACTATAAGTAGTCAAATGAATAGAGTTAGATATCTCTTTCTAAGTTTAGTTACGTGAATAAATCTTATTTGTTTTGGTGATACTAAAATCAAGGATATCCGATAGGAGTATTACGATGGCTTTGCATACCACAACCTTCGAGAAGTAATAGCGCACTGTACGGGCGGGGAGCGCTTTGTGACTCCGACCGCTGGGGACTGCGAAGGAGACTACAGGACCAGAAATGATCCCAGAACGATCCCACGACCCGAAATGATCCCCAAAAGTACCCCAACTGATCCCGGGACCCGAAATGATACCGAGATCTCCGAAATCAACCCCAAGGAATTGCAGTAATGGACAAAGGGAAAGCATAAGCAATTACTTGCAATTCTTAAAGCATAATTAAGGGTTTACAGCGACTCTTTCTAAACAACGTGATTTAAAAAACTTAACTACCAATACAGTACTTCTATTTATTACATTGCCCCAGCTGTAAACCCATAAACAGAATAAATGCTACTGAAAGGAATACAACATAAATATAGCACAGCCTTGCTCAAAACAACCAAACTTTTGACCTTCCATCACACTTTAACTTTAATTAAACATTTGCAGTTCCGACACATGACTCTGACACTATAAATCTCGATTCCGGTAAACATCACCCCTAAAAATCTACGCACGAAATCCATGTCCACACGAGCGATTATTTACCGACACATTTTAGGCTTGGCCGAGAAGATGGAATGACAAAACGGAGAGTTCGTCCTATATGCGGAGGTAGATTTTTGCAATTATGTTTTTGACATAACTGGGAAATTGAGGGTTCACCCCATAAACGGAGGTTGGGTTTTGCAATTATGTTTTTGGCATAACTGCGAAATTTCCTTTATCGAGAAATGATAAGAAAACACTAACAATCCTCTTCATAGTCTATTCCTTACTCGGATAAGTCATAAAACGAAATCGGACGTTGGGAGATTCCATTTCCTTATTCGCGAAAACTAACTTGGAATAAGGAACAGTTTCCTATCTGCACTAATCTATTTGTTTTATCAGAGCCTTATCTAGTAGCCAAAGTGTTAATTGACAACAAGCAATATCTGTCAAATTTTGTTAGCAAGGTCAAATCAAGTAAAGCGTGAATATTTCTCCTCTAGATATATTAAAGCGTTTGGAAGGAAAGCCCAATATACAAATACATTTATTAGATGAGAGGCAGATTTCCTCTCTTTTCCTAGATTCATTTGTGAAAGCGATTGTACGCATTGCGTAATTTGACCTTTTGTAGCAGATAGTCTCATGTTCACAGCTCCGTTTAGCAGCAGAGAACGTGAATGCAACTAGAATTATCCGACAAAAATGCTGTTGGACTTATTCTGAGTAAACTGTAATGTCTAAATACTGTTTCAACTCGAATTAAAATGTATCATGTAAGTACCCCTCCGGATTTGAATAAGGAACTGAACGAATAAGGAAACAGACGAATAAGGAACTGCGAATAAGGAACCAGAATCACACTGATCTCTGGAACCAGGGTACCGTATATAGGGTGAACTCTATGTCAAAAACATAATCGCAAACCCCAACCTCCGAATATAGGGTGAACTCTCAATTTTGCAGTAATGTCAAAACATAATTGCAAAAATCTACCTCAGCGCATAGAATGAACTCTCAATTTCGCAGTTATGTCAAAAACATAATTGCAAAACCCAACCACGGTATAAGGGTGAGTTCTATATTTCGCAGTCATGTCAAAAAAACATAATTGCAAAATACAACCTCGGTATATAGGTTAACCTTCTATTTCGCAGGTACCAATTATACATTGGATTTAGCTTATGTCATAAATATAATTGCAAAATAAATCTCGGTATATAGCTCAATTCTATATTTTGCATTAATCTTTTTTATTCAGAGAAACATAATCGCAAAAATGTACCATTCTCTATAGAAGAAGTTAACCCGTCTTATCTGCGGAGACTTTCTTTTATGTCTGGTTATGTATAAATAATTTATTCACGTCTGGTTCTTCAAATTACTATCACGGGAATTGTTATTAGACCACAATTTCTGACTCAGACACTCTATTTCCCGCGCAGTCGTATATTAAAATCTTAATACTATGGTTTTAGTTAATGTAAATTTACTGATAGTAACACAGATAACGCTAAAATGTTTCATATTTGGAGCCATTTGAGCCGCCAATCCTTCCACATTCCTTTTGTTTGTCCATTACTGCAATTCCTTGGGATTCATTTCGGGGACTTCTGGGGATCATTTCGGGTCCTGTGATCAGTTGGGGTTCTTTAGGGGATCGTTTCGGGTCCTGGGATCATTTCGGGTCTTGTACAGCACAAACAGGAAAAAACATGCTTAAAAGCATGTTTTTTCCTGTTCGAAAATGAGTTTTAAAAAACTCATTTTCGAACACATCAGACTAATAAGCATGTTCTTAAAATTTGGTGAGATCTCAGCCTGGACGTTCTAATAAAAAGGTTCTTATAAAAAATGTGTATCAGGCTATCGATATGACGGCGGGTGGGTAAGAGTTGTCGCCATTTTACATGCGTAATCTCTTTTCATTGTGTTTACAGTTTGCATGTCGTCATTCATAACGTGGCCTTTAATTACGCAGTCTGTTCAGAACTTACAGGAAAAATCACAAGTTTGCAATGGTAAACATCTGTACTCTGGCCCACAGGGATTAGGGTTAGGCTTAGGGTTTTGTATAAATTGCTGTTCAAGATTAAAAAGGATCCTACCCTTGGCGGATGAGTGGGACAAACAGGGGACAAAGCTTGTCCGATAAGTTGGGCCCTTCCCATCGCAGGTGCGCAAACGCGGGGATCAAGGATCATTGGTGCACCTAAATCATGAATAAGGTCCCTGTTATGAACATTACCGTACAAGACATATCACAGGTTGTCGTGTCCGCCATGCAAAGCGTGTACAAAGACTGACAGAAAAGTGGATGAAATCAGCTTCGCGAGAGCTTTTGAGCCATGTAGTCCAGACATTTAAATACTCATTCCCGAATCGCGTGCGATTCCTGCAGGGTGAAACTCGGGGACCCTGACTCACAGAAGCCAAGATCACGACGATATGGATAAGAGCACTCAGTGAGAACGTTTCTCTCGAAGTTTGTCTCATTGCGTTCTTTGTAAACCGGCTGCTGCCCTTGACAAGTGGCTGTCCTGGGACAATCCCTTATCGAAAGGGGATTACGCAGGTAAACCCGCCGTCATATCGATAGCCTAGTATTTAAGGGTAAGATTATGGTGCGTTTGCATTATGCATAATGCAAGGGAAAGACCAAATAATGTGTAAGTTTTGCCCTTGTTTTTTCGCTTTCGTTCTCTATACCGACTAATCGTCACGCATAAAACACATGCTCATCGCTGTAGAAGGCCTCAAATTTCGCGCCCCGCCCTACAGCCCTGCTCAACAAGTTGCAATAAAGTCTAGGCGTAGCCTAACACCACTTAGAATTAGGGCATTAATACACTCCTAATGTACCTGAAATCTAAGCATGGACAAGTTTGGAAATTCAAGTCGTATTCCGTGGGACGGATAATCCATATAGATCCGCTAATACGCAGCTAAATAGTAGTGTTGGGAGTGGAATGCGTGACGAGCCAAGGTCAGAGCAAATGTAAGTCACAAGATTCTCAGACAGCTAAACTAAAACGCACCTAGAGTCACAGTCTCGGAACTCAGTCATAGTTACAGAAGCACGAATGTAGCACGAGTCGAAAGTTAAGGTAAAATTCCACGAATAAGGAAGATATTTAAATCTAGGAAGTACTCAAAATAAAATATCCCATTTTTGCTATGCAGGTACTTAGCACTTTCATTCTGAGGACAGGATTTTAAACAGCCCTGTTTATTTCTATGTAATCACGTGGTAATCACGTGTTGTGGTATTTTGATGTTGAGGTTTTTGATTAGCGACGGTGACTGGCGTGATGCAGAGAGGATCGTATGGGTTGAGGATACGGTGATTGAATACGTGGAGAGCATTAGGGGTGAAAATGCTGTCTGGCAGGAAGTGACGCAAGAGGAGACCGTTCGATCCCTTGCTGTCTTGCAAGAATAAGCTTTGTAATTCTATAGTACGGGGGTGGCTAGTGAAAGGCAGAGTTTTGTATAACGGTTTTAGTATTTAAGTATAACGATTTTAGTAATTCGAAGGCAGAGAATATTTAAGTTACTATAGCACAGGGGCTAATACTGAAAAGCGGAACAGTGCGCTAACCCATCAGGAAAGAGACAAAAAATCGAGTGGTGTTAGAATCATTGCGTTCATTATTTTAATAAATATTTTTTGATAGTAAACTTTGTTCCTTATAAATATAGCAAAGTATCATTGTGTTTAGATATTACGTGATATCCATAAAGTTGTACTTTCCGTGTACATTCTAAAGGAGTCACGATTATTCAGCCCCAAATGTCTGAATAAGTAAAAAGTTTACATTTACGTAAAGTAATGATGATCGACAGCATGACCTAAATATCATTTTGTCTAGCTTTAGCGTGACCTACTCCTCAGGGTTCTGTCCATAAGGCATTTATACAACAGATGGGTACCCAAATAAAGCCATACGCAAGTATACAGTACTGCGCATTTATAAATACGATTTTCTATCTACCACTAGCAAATTGATACGCAGCACATTTCATAGCGCACATTAACTTCTCGATGCCTATCTATACGGAACTTCAAGAGCATAGTAAGTCTAACTCATATTTCCAGCTTGACCATGGCGCAGTTTAACTGTAGTAGTCTCATTCAGACATGGCGTGGTTTACCTTAACTGCCCTGTTAAATCCCTCGGTGTTCCTCTACATACTATCCATGATCCTGTCCACAGCCTCCCAGTCGATGTTACTCATGACACTTCCGCTACTCTCTGAGAAGTCGTCGCCAACGGCTTGCTTTGCTTCCGCCTGAAACCAGAAATAACAGTAAAGAGAAGATGAAATACATTATACTGAATCCCACAGTTTCACTCTTACTCGCGCGCCACGGTCCACCCCTCTTATACCTCCTTGCCCTTGAGAAATGAGTTTTACTTTTCTAGGTGAAACGTAACTGAATATCTTTATCGATTGGGCTCTGAAAATTAAGTGAGTTCCGCGCCCATAACTAAAAAAAATATATACCACTTTCCCTGTTTTATTTGATCCTTTAAAATAGAATGTAGGATGGATTGAAATTCACCGTGATTCAAGCGGATTTAATTCACTACTGAGGGGTCGTCCACACTAACACGGATTCAAAAGTATCCGGATTCGTTTTGCCCAAAACGCATCACTTGATTCGCGTCCACACTATCGTTTTCGCATCGTATTCGCCTGGATCCAGCCGTCCACACTAACACGGATTCAAACGTTTGAAAACGCTGAAAGGTACAGGGTGATGTCATTTTTATGATATGCGCATGCTCAAAGCAGCGTGCGCCGCGATATGATGCGGTCGTTTTCATTTTGATACGGATTGGACCGTCCACACTACGGACCAAAGTATACGGATTCATTTCGATTCACTTTCGACAGAGTTTTCAAAAGTATCCGGATTCGCTGGATCCAGCGCGCGTGTTAGTGTGGACGGAAGGCCTAAACGTATCAAAAAGTATACGGATTCAAACTAATGCGTGTTAGTGTGGACGGCCCCTGAGATGAACCTTTTATTGACATAGGGTTACGTAGCCTACGAAACCACGCGTCACACAAGTCGGGTCGACTAGCTTTCAATGATGCTTGCACCGAACTGCGCTAAGTGCACCAATCTGCCTTAAGGCACTCACCAAGAGTTGTGCTATGTCATCCGACATCTTCAAGCTGTCTCCTGTATTCCAAGGGCTGACTTCGTCCACATCAAACACAAGCTTGTCGTCATCAGGCAGCGCGACACGAGGTTTTCTTTCATTAGGGCGTGGTTTACTTCCTGTGACTGCACCCCTTCCGCTCACTAATGCTACCCCTTTTCTATTTGAACTTGCACCCCTACCACCAGCTGATGCACCCCTGCCATGCCCGGATGCACCCCTGTCACGCCCTTGAGATCCCGATCGCTGCCGATTAGCTTTATTAGCTGTTCCTCTGGCAATAGTAACTGTGGTTTCGAGTGCTTGTGTGCGTGACATCCCGCGTGGTTGAGCCATCCCTCTTGTTGTTATTTTACCTCGTCTATTCTGTGCTCCAGCTGATTGGCCACGTCTGCTGAGGGAAGTGGCGCGTCCTCCTCGCGTACCCTGCTAATTAAAACATATAATCAGAAACAGTACTTTCTAGCGGCCACCTCGATCGACCACTTAGTCCCTAGGGTGACCGCTTAACAGGGGTACCTCTTTGATGTCAAAGTTGGAACTTGATAATCACGAACAAAAAAAAAATACGAACCGAAAACAGTTAAAACTAAAAAAACAGCCAATTATGCCATATATACAACAACAACAACAACAAACTTTTCTTGGCAAAAAACTTTAATGTTTGAAGTAAATCTTCCCCCACATATCACCACATACTTTGGATATGGTCATAGTCCTCATTCCCACGTTGTCGCGACCACTGTCTTTTTCACGGTTCTGTCGCTCACGGCTTGTGGCCTGGGAGCTAATTACGTCAGCGAGAAGCTCTTTAAGTTCGCTGTCATCGCTTAGCAAGCTCTGAATATCTTGGAATCGATCTTCGTCTATGGTGGAACCATCTGGTATCTCATCTAGAATGTGGTCGATCTCAAGCGACCTGGCAAACAAAAGAATGACATCGTATTAAACAATTGGGTATGAAAAATGACTGAATGAGCAGCGATGTGCATTGTTATCAGCATTGTTGGTGGTTAGTGATGGCAGGGCCGTAGCAGGCCTCGAAGTACTGGGGAGGACTGGGGGAGCACAGCCATGCCTGGTCATTTTCTTATAATGTTTTGAAAAGGCTGGGGGAGAGGAAGGGGGGGGGGGGAGCTTCACTGGATGGTGATGCTGTTACTTTGTTGTTGGTAACTCTGTTTTGGCTTTTGGTGTAATTGAACATGATGATGCAGAATCTCCTAAACTTATATATATGTTCCATCATGTTAAAACAAATCTTGTAAGGAAACGAATTAAAGCGTCTGGCGTTTAAAAATAATACATTATATCCCTACCTAAGTGCAGGGTTCCAGGTGACTGTTGGCGATTGATGAGACATCCTGGACAGTTCATAATCCATCTGTCTCTCAAACTCGTGAGACCGTCGAAGTTTCTCCTTCTCGTGCTGTCGGTAAGTTTTCACGGTGACAAACTCGTTAGGCGACACCGAGCGAGTAGTCTCTCTACCGCGCGAGAAACGAGTGAATTCATCGTTCGGGTAAACAGGGGCATTGTCTTCTGATCGCGGATCAACTCGTCCGCTTGGCGGGTAGATTGGACTACTCGTCAACGGGTGCTCACCTATTACACCCGCTCTGTGCGCCTCAATACCTCTTATGGCCTGGGCATGCCCTGGCATCGGCTTGACGTTGCGGTTAGCTTGTCTAGGAGACTTCCCTCTCTTATTTGTGGTCTTTGTTTCGTATCTGTCGTTGGCTACCTTAGTAATTGCTTTCGTTTTCGGCTTGGGTGGAGTGTAGCGTATCTTGGTCAGGGTGTCCGCTTTTGGTACTGCTTCTGACAACATCTCACTGATCATATTTGATGCATCTTTCACCCTTTCGTTAATATGCCCTTGTTCACGATTTCTAAGAGTAGATAAATATGAGTGAATAATCATGGCCACAAGAAAAATCCACGGGTACGGTTTCCGTAGAATCTGATAGATTCTTGTATGAAAATCATGTAGAGGATAAAAATGAAGAGCTCAAGTACTAAATTTACCTGCGTTTGGTTTCTCGTTCCTTTTCAGCAAGCTTTATCTTCTTCAAAGTCGAAGGACCCTGCGGACAACAGTTTGAATTATTCCTGATTCCTTGAAGGAGTATGGTATAAAACTGATTTTTTCATAGCTTTAGCAGGCCTCAAACTATTCGGGGATATGATACGGAAACATTGGGGCACAGTCACGTCCCTACTGTTCATTTCCTTATTATTTTCAAGAAATATTGGGGAGGGGGGGGTGG
Organism: Nematostella vectensis; assembly: GCF_932526225.1. Taxonomy (NCBI): domain Eukaryota; kingdom Metazoa; phylum Cnidaria; class Anthozoa; order Actiniaria; family Edwardsiidae; genus Nematostella; species Nematostella vectensis. Next base: position 12,454,850 of record NC_064034.1, on the reverse strand, counting down.
GGGCGGCACGCGCTCCCAGTGCCCCACCCCCTGCTAAGGCCCTGTTTTTTGTTATTGTATTTTATATCTAAGAAAAAAAAAAATGTGTCGATCTTCACTTTAAGAAAGGACAAGGATTCTTTTAACTTACTGAGGCAACCCTGTAAGGTTTAGGGTAGAAAGCTGCATTCTTCAGTGGTAAGAATCGTTTGCTTTTTATATGTCAATTCATATGACGCGACTCCTCCTTTAACAGATAGTGAATAGCATTGAAGAAGACTATACCTCGTTTGTTGTGACAAATGGCTTGTGCTCCTGGGATCGCAGCTCCTCCACCTTTCCTTGCCACTGGGCGTGCTGTTGAGTCCGCTTCCTCGCCATCCATTCGCGAATCTCTTTTCTTTTTTCCGGCGACCGCACATTTCCCCTGAAGTAAAGATATCCAGAGGATTCCCTGATTTGTATCTTGGTTTTGCGACAACAAAATATTTTGCTAAGGAAGCATGGTTTTGGATAATCACACGCCATGCTAGACGCCCGAGCTTCACTCTGATCTCTACATAAACTATCTTTTTGAAGAGAATTAAAAAAAAAAAGAAAAGAAAAGACAAACAGGAAAAGAAAAGAAAAGAGAAACGAAGACGTACTTTGTGGTGGCTTTACTGTCGTCGGCAAATATTTCTTTGAGCGCTTTTGGTGTCAATTTTATGCTGCTCAGCGGATCATCAAAGGGCCCTTGTTGCTCAGTTCTGTGAAAAGATTAGAGGTAGTTATAAAATAAGAAATGACTAGCTTGTGTCTTGTCAACTTATCCCAGAAAGGCAAATTCACAGTAGAAACTACTGCACCCAAAGGCAGAACTCTCCGCATAACAAAGCAGTCAAGTAAACGCTAAATGCTAGAACATTTTGCTGTACTTGAAGTAAACAAGTTCAATAAAAAATGACGAGTTAAAAATAAATAAAAAAACAATTTTTTTGGTGTTATGGGACAAGGTCCATGAATACTGTAGTCAGCCAAAAATTGTATTCTGACTGACGAAATGCGTCTACCAAGAGACATATAAGATCCTGTCTTACTTCTTAGTTTGAGACACATGTTCGTTGCCGGATTCTTGGGAATGCCTCGACAGCTTGCGACTAGAGGCTGAGCCACGCGATATCACAGAAGATTTGTGGTCACTATCTGACGTATCGTCGAGAATTGTACCATCACTCTCCTCCTCATCAGATGTCCGGTCAGGTGTCCGGTTTTCTGTCCGGGTATCCTTTTCCCGCGTAACCCCCCCTTTATTTTCGCTTCCCTCGTTTTGTGCCGCATCAGGTTGGTCTGTAGTATCTTGAATTTCTAAACTTGTATCGTTTTTGCGCTCTGTTTCACTATTATCTACTGTGGACTGATCGACTGCATCTGCGTATCGAAACCGAACAATTCTACAAGTTAGCACAGCAGCACGGCAAACTAAAATATTCTACAGGGCACTGGGGAAGGCGGTCAGTTTTTGTCGGCCAATAGGGGAATTTCACTAAGAAATAACGTGCCTTTTTGAGTTGCAAATTCACGCCAAAACAAACACAGAAAAGGATGCCGTCGTTCCGAAAGGGAGAGACGAAAAAATAAATTGTAATGAAAATAAGCTTTTTCTGTCACCCACAAAGTCACGTGATTTTTAGTGCCTATCTGGCCATGTAAACAAAAATGTGACCCACGTTGTTTAAGATCACTAGCGCGCAGTAGACCGGTCGTCTCGCGTCTCCAAGGTGTAATGTCACGCTGGATTCTAGCAGGCTTCGTAGTTGATCCAGAGCGTCCTCGGCGATCGGACAGCCTGGGCGAATGTCGAACAGCTACTTGATGGCGACTTGGAGACATCACATCGCCAATGTTTTCAATAGCACGCAGTAACTAATGAAAAAAAGGCAACAACTCAAATTTACAGAGTTTTACAAGTTGCCAATATCAATAATAATATATCTTGAAATACAATATTTATACTAGCCTGGGCTGAAAATGTTTCCATAGCGTGTAGACATCGCGCAAGTTCCTAAGTCATAACTCGCAAAGCGCCAAAAAGATTACGTTATCATTATGTGATAACCTTAATGCAAATGGAGTTGACCACGAAAATTCTAATACTTAATGACTTAAACGAACTAGTGACCCACACTAGCATTTTTTTCTTTTGGATTCGAAGTGTACGTTTCCCAGAACAGCCCATGACAACAGATGCAGTAATTCTGGATTATTGTGACGCGTTTGTATTTGGTTAGATTTAAAGCTCACATTTCTGGATTTCCTCTAGCACCCAGGGTGCAAGAGAAAAGCCCCTCAGATAGGAGGAAATAAAAAATAAGGAGGGAAAGGAGGGGCGACAAGAAAGGAAAGACGCCTTGGCACTTTCTATCCTTATTCCTTTTCTTTTTTTTTTTTTTTGGGGGGGGGGGGTCGTCTCCGAGGTACCCTCGGCTCCATTCTCTACCCCCGAAGGTGATTTCTACGCGTCCTACCACGTTTGAGCTCTGGAACTCTCTGTCCATGTTTTGAGTGATGCGCTCAATAGCGTCAAGCTGCTCCGTCATCTCCGAGAGACGGGAGGCTATAAGTTGTTTGGAGACACCTCGCGGGTCATCCGTGTGTTTTAGCGAGACAGGTAAATGGAAACGTGGTCTGCAATGAAGAAAATGCTAAAATGATGAAAAGCTACATGTACATACTATATACAAGGCCATGATAAGGGAACACCGTGTATTAGCATGTGCCACTTTTAAAATGGACGAGAACGAATGTTGTGAAAATTGTGTCATTGAAACGAAGTCCCTTAGATGAAATCTCAGGCCTGTAACCAGAAATTTTCTCGGGGGGGAGGGGAGTGCGAAATCCAAAAAAGTGGACCTAATTTTTCTGGGGTGGGGGGAGGGGAGGGAGGGAGGGAGTTTTCTGATAACAAAAAGGGATTTTTTTTTGCCTTTGCAGTATCCCCACGGGACGCTTATTGTCGGAGTTGGCTACAAATACAAGTCTGACTTATGGATTAATGACATACCAGAGTCATCTTGCTTATGCTTTATAGTTTTCTCTACAAATAGTACGTCTATTGAGAACCGAAAATGGACTTTCGGCCGTTGTGTGTGTGTGTGGGGGGGGGGGGGGGGGGGGAGGGGGGGTACCCCTCTGGGTACGGGCCTGAATCTGATGTGGATGCAAGACACCCATTTAACTTAACATATAGCAAGAGACTATATATATATATATATATATATATATTATATATTATATATTATATATTATATGTATGTATATATTATACATGCATACATATATGTATGCTGTAGTTTGGCTATATATGCTGTAGTTTGGTTTAGTTTAGTTTTGGCTATGTATGCTGTAGTTTGGCTATATATATATGTATGTATATATTATATATTATATATTATATATTATATATTATATATATTATATATTTATATATATATATATTATATATTTATATATATATATATTATATAAAAATCATGAAACGCCCTGACTGCTTACTTTGGCAATGGGTGTTGAATGGATTCCATGACTTGTACGGTGACGGGGTCGTGGGATTGAATGGATTCCATGACTTGTACGGTGACGGGGTCGTGGGATGAGTCGCGGTGGCGTGGTTTAGGCTCAGGTGGGGACCTGAGGTGGCGTGGCTCGGGTTGTGGTCGAGCTGGCCTGGGGGAATCACTTGGAGGTCGAGCTGATCTGGGCGTCGCAATGGGTGTCTGAAGGGTATCGACGGCTGTTTCGGCATCTGAACCTAGGCGAATTGAAGATGTAAAAAAAAACTTTTAAAGAAAAAAAAACTTTTAAACTTGGAATTTTAGCGAAAAAACTCGCTTTTAAGGGGATTTAAGATGCACAAAAAGATCGAATGTTTACCTTTGATCGTGATTTCGTCACTAGATACGCCGTGTACAGATTCTTCTTCAAGTCCTTTAGATTCGTCAAGACCATCTTCTACGGCAGGGTGCTGCTGTTCAGAGGACGCTTCTGGACCCGCCCTGATGTTCTCCCATTCCTCGCCATCAATATCAGCCACGCTAAGAAACCGCCGACTTTGATCTGTCTTCGTCATACGCGATGGCTCCTCAGCAGCTGACAAGCGTGGAGCTGAAGGAATTTCCACTTGAACCCCTTGGTCGTCTAGCTCTTCTTTGGAGTACCTCAGACCAAGGAATATATCTGGGGGAAGCATTGGTGCACGCCTTGAGGTTTCTGTATCAGTCTGAGCGGCCGATGTTTCTTTTCTTCGAGTGATCTTTGGTATGTGAAGCTCATCTTCAGCTACCTGAATACCGACTTGGGCATATGTTGGAACGGTAGGCGTGTATAACTCTTCTTCCTTCACTTGAGTACCGACTTGAGATCTCTTAACAGATTCGTCCTTAGTAAACATTGGATGTGTTCCTCGTTCCAAAGGTCCTTCAGTCGGTAGAACTTCAGCTCGTTCCCTTAGCTTCGCACCAACTCGCTGTCCCAGGTTCTGAGTTGTCTGTGTTGTTTTGGCGTTCTTGGCCTCTTGTTTTACTTGGTCACTAACTCTCTGTGATTCCTTCTCTTGGAGTTCTTTCTCCATTTGTCTTCGAATACGTTCTTTGACTTCCCGATCCACCTGTTCTTTCATCCTTACCTCTAAGTCTTTGTTGAACTGTTCCTTGACTCGTTCTTCTAGCTCTCGGCAGTACCTCTCTACCTCACGATTCGAGACTCTGGGCACCGTTCGCGGATGGAAGTACATTTGTTCTTCAGTCGACATGTTAAAGTCCTCAGATATCTCAGAGAGTTCAAGGTCACTCTCGGCGCTCAGGCCAGTCTCGTTAATCTCCACAGGAGGCCTGGGTTTTGGTTTAGCTTTTGTTACGTTGGATCTCTGTTCATTGCTGACTTGCGGCTTCACATTTGTTAGTGTCGGAGGTGTGCCAGCTTGTCGTGTCCGCTGCTTTGTTGTCTTCATCGGCTTTACAGTAATTGTCCTAGGCTGTTCTGGAATGTTCGAAGGTTGGTAAACATCATGTGGTGCAGGTGTGTCGAGGTCATCTTGACGCTCACGGCGCCTTTGCCTGAAGAAGAGTAGCAGACATTTAAGACACACTAGCTAGAAACGCGTGTCCAGAAAATCTTCAGATTATTGCTAGGACATGAACGTTAAGGTGGGGTTTTAGCCGCTAAGGCTATACCTATAATATTTAGCCTTGGTTAAATAGCATGTAAGCCAGTAAATATGAGTAAATAATATAAGTAAATATGTGCACCTCACATGTAAGCAGTGTATAAGAAAAGGCAAGTTATTAATGGAGAGTATCAACTACGTATACAGACCTTGAAATAGTTTGTCGAGCATTGTAGGCTTGGGACATATCGTGATTACACCCGTTTCCATCAGGTTTAAAGTTCTCTATATTTGGGTGTTTTTCTGGAAAGTGAATCTTGGACAGGTCTGACATCGCGCGCTCTGGCATTCGAAGAAGACGGAGGTCTCGATTATGTGCCCCTTTACTCGGTTTTGGCTCCACCTGCGCAAATTTGATCTTGGATAAATCAGGCATCCAGCTCTCATTTGCTTGTGGCATTCGTAGAAGGAAAAGGTCTTTTGCATCAACTGGTGTTTTTTTCGGGATTTCAGGAAACTTAATCTTGGAAAAATCGGGCCTCCAACTCTCATTTGCTAGTGGCATTTGTAAAAGGAAAAGGTCTTTCGAATCAACTTGTGTCTTTTTCTGGGTGTCAGGAAACTTTATCTTCGACAAATCGGGAATTCTAGTTTCTTCAGATTTCGGTGGCATTTTCAGAAGCTGGAGACCTGCTGGATTGTTCTGCATCTCGAAGAACCTAATCTTCGAAAGGTCTGGAACTTTAATATGCCTCTTGCCTCCGTTTTCTGGTATGTGCAGTAATGGCAAGGGTGGTTGATCCTGAGAAATCGGAAACAATCTCATTCCATCTTGCAGCTGAGACGTACCAGAAAATGTAGTACTTCTAGGTTTCTCTGGCAAGTCAGGAACTGTTTTGAAGAGCCCATCCTTATCGGCAAGTATAGAGGTGCCAGGCATCCTTAGTAGGGGGATTCCAGGATCGAACTTCGGGGCGTTCATGGAATCACTTTCCTCGTCCAGTTTTGGAACATGAGCTGTATCAACTGACAGCGGTTGTTCCGGCTTGACGTTTCCTTGATAAAGGCTATTTAGCGGCCCTGCAGGCCAAGCTTCTTTTACCTCATGTGCCTTGTCAGTGTGATCTGCTTGGGTAGAAACACTCTGGCTTGGTCCTTGGTCTGTTTGGCAACCAGTATGTTTACTTGGGGGCCCTTGAATCACAGTCGGCTCTGTGGCGACTGTGCGGTTGAAGCCCATAGTTCCTGATGACACGGATGTATGTTCGCCCTGATCGCTATGCCTAAAACGGAAAGAGCTTGGTAAAGTACTGAAATGCACATCATGCATGAAAGCTAATGACCGAGCAATTAAAATTGTAACAACACAGTTTTTATGTAATTCTGTACATAGCATCAATATGAGTTTGAGCGAAGCATAGAAAATCATCCTCGGAAAGGTAACTCGTCAAAGAGCATTTGAATACCTTAAGGCGATAGACAATAGAATTTCCACGCGATTGTTGGCAGAATCTTCGTTTACCACGCGCACAGGAATAACTGCGTCTTGCCTATCACTTTGTCTTGACATTTCTACTTGTCGAGGCTTTTTTCTCAGTTCTCTGCTGCTTATGACTGTGTCGTCTGGATGGCGGGAACCTTGAGGGTCTCTAACTTGGAAGCCAGACAGATTACCAGGCAGTGCTGTAAAGTCTTCCGGGAAGAACGCTGAATTGACGTCAACTTCTTCAGATCTTGACAAGTTACGTGAACGATGTGGCGTCGATGTAGATCGCATAGTGCGGCGCCTCTTTTCGGTCTTTGACTTTTGTAAAGTGCTAACATTATCCGCCTTTGGCTTTGCTCGCTGAACATAGGGTGGTGACTGTAACAACACGTTTCCTAGAATAAGGAGTATATATCAAGGGTAATGCTCTATCTTTTAATAATAAAATGTTGCGAAACACAATGTTAAACTGTCTGTATCCATCGTTTAGGGTAAGACAAGGATATTATACAACCAATACTTATTCTTTATTCACAATGGTGATATCACTATTCTTTGAAGACATATAACTGTCGGTGTTTTCCTTGGGAAGCGATTTAGCGAGACGAAAGAAGTTGACCATCAATTTTTCATACGTTGACAAATATCACCCTATTCCTTCGGTAAGCAGTTACTGTATACAAGTATTTCGATGACAATTGCATTTGAATCCCTTACCTTTGGGTAAACCTTCAGTCTCGGCTTGCACGAGGTCATGTGGTAGGTTAATAACGTCCTCAAACGGGCGCTCATTCTCTTGACCCAAATCAAGACGTAGTGTCTTTCGTGCTTTCTTCTTCTGAGCTTTTTTCTTCTCCGCCACCTGCATGTCTTGGGTATGGACTTTGCTTGTCAACGGCGATTCTAATGACCACAAAAAAGGAGCTAAATAAATTCAGACCCTTTTTATCTTTGTTAGTATAAAGGTACATATGCCAGTCCTACACGAAAGCTAGCCGTACAGATCGGGAAAACAGACATACCTGCTGTTCTATTGCCACTTGCTGAAGGCTTTGCTCCCCCGCGTCTTGTCGCTGAATTTGTATGTCTCTTGCTGCCATCCTCCTCCTCTGTGGTGGGGCTCTGGACCATCACGCGGGGAATGTCAGTGTCACTGGCGTATCTCCTAATTAGGGTTTTTTCGGGTTTTGAAGGTGCTGCGGCTTCCGTGTTGAACTTGGCAAGTGATGGATTGAACATTGCCTTGGGTATGGGCTTTAAGAACTCCGGGTTTACCTTTTATGAGCCAATAAAGAACAAATAAAATCAACACATACTTTCAAGAACACTAATAAGCACAGCGTTGGTAACACTGTCAAAAGGAAAAGGAAAATATTAAAGGTAAATCTAAATAACGACATTAGGCACACATGAAACAAATTACCTTCTCGTCCCGTTGCCAAGGGATGTAAACGTTCTTCATTAGCCAGATGCTGTTGATGAGCAGTTGTAGTTTGACCTGGACTTTCATAACAGGGCGTCCCTCTGATGTCCTAAGCGTGGTCACGTCCAGAGTGTGGGAAGAGCCTTGTGAAGACCATCTAAAAGGCGACACAGGCGAAATTAGAGTTCAATTACTTTGCAAGCTACTGGATTAATTATGCCCTCCAATGTTCATAAGAAGTTCCAATGCGATAGTCAATATCAGCTCACCTGCTGAGCCAAACAAGCTTGGGAAGAAGTTTCATTATCTCAGCTCCAAGAACAGCAATACCTGAGGTATTACCAGCTTTACCCAAGTCATTGAGGCTACTGCTTCGCTTATAATCACTGGGACCTTCCACACAAGAAGCAGTGGGACTTTCTAAGTGCCGAGCTCTGGGTCTCGATGAACGGACATCTGCGAAGCTTTGGCTTCGGATGAGGCCTATCTTTGGTAGCGGAGCTTTTCGTTTTAGGGTGCTAGCCTTCGCTTGAATCTCCTTCAGCGACTTTGTCTCTGGCGCTGTGAATACTTTTTCAAAAGCAAGCAACAGTGGTGTAGTCAATGATTGGTTGTACTGAGAAGTCTTGGACACAACAATGATGAAAAACGTATCTAAAAAGCCCAGGTACGCTGAAGACGACTCGAGCATCAATGCACCAACTTGGGGGCGCTCTTTGTTCAACTTGAAAGAGATTTTGTTGGATGATATCGGGTATTCATCAGCCAATTCTTCCCGCTCAAACACTTTGACCTGCACAGGGCCGAAAAGCTCTCTCCTTTCGATGAAATCGTGTTCGCACTGAATACACTTTTCTCTGTAGTAGACTGACAAGGGTGCATCAGGGTCCTCGGCATCGTCACATCCGGCATCGTAGAGAGTCACTCGGCGGAACCTTGAGATCAGCCTCTTCAGCTTCGCCTTGCCAGCTGTGGTAGGAATGATATCAGGGTCGTGGAAGTGTTGGGCGGTGATCTCTGCCGTAGTTACAGAGGGCGTCATCTCTGACAACAGAGTAAGAAGTGTATCGTACAGTTGGGAAGTGGCGCCTAGAAGAGAGCTGAATGGCAGGAGACGGAGTGTCCACTGCAGAGTCTCCCAACACAAATCTTCCGCTGAATACTGTAAGGAAACAAATGCTATTAGGATACAGTTCTTATCTTATACTTGCCTGTTTTCTTTGCCACCTTCTTGTAACCGAATAAAACGACAACAGAAACATGAATTATGTACTATTTGAAACACGAGAAGGAGTGTTTTCGCGGATATAAAATCCCGAGGGCGAAGCGAAGTCCAACTGGCTAAGCAAAATGACCCAAGGTTAGCACTGTACATATAGATTTGTCGGTGTTTATACTGTTTCATTCAGGTCTTTCTGACTTCCTTAATTCTCAGGTTGAACATAATCATGCGAGTCGAAACTGGTCAAAGACAGCGTGACGACGGCTTAGAAAAAGAATAGGCGATTGTTTGAGCAAAATGAAGCTGCCATCTGGTAAAGGGACTCTTGGACTACAAAACAGCTAAGTCACTTTTAAACACTGTTTGATTATGGAGTCCGTTTATGATAGTGTATCTAAAACATACCATAAAGTAGATTGTAAACTATGCTTTTTACTAGGAATAAAGTAGTTTACTGTTTGTGATCTTACGTATGTCGTTACCTATTTGCCAAATCTACTGGATGCAACATTATATCAAGCTTCATTACGTCATGAGGGTTTTATATAATCCTTCATGACGTCATGATGGCTTTATATAATGTTTCATGTTCGTTAGTCTGTCACTGTTTTTCTATTGTACCCGAATATTTCCCTGGAGACGATTTCAATTCCCTCATCGTGCTTCAGACTTGTTGGCTGTATTGCTAGGTATAAAGCCTATTCACGTGTCCGAAGAACTACATCCGATTGGTCAACATGCCTATTGAATATTGATGAGTGTTTTAAGAATTATCCCAAAACATCCCAAACAAGAATGAAAACGTTATATACACCTATTTCAAAAAAGGGTGCACTTTGGTTATCGCGGATATGTGTGTCGTGCTGAGGGGCACCATGAGAAAAATAAACTGTGTTCCAAATACTGCTATCTTCCAGGACAAAGCGAATCAAAAGAAATTACGCAACAGTTTTATCGGTCTTTCCAGTCTTTTCGGGATCCTAGTAAAAACCAATCTCCAAGTTTGCGAAAGTAGAATTTTTTTCCACTCACTAACATTTGTGAACTTTTTCAAATCCATAAATCTATTTCTGTCAATCTCAGACTTTTTGTTAGCCGAAAGAATCTTGAGGCAAATGTTGACGGCTGCCATATCTTCAATCTCTCGCCTGTCTGAAATTAGATCCCGTGATACACCGCGGGTTGCGACACACACATCCGCGATAACGAAAGTGCAACCTTTTTTGAAAAAGGTGTATATTGAACAGTCTGCAACTGGGGTCCCAATATCTACTATAAAGAAACTACATTTCATATTCTCAATTTGTAAATCGCCAATAACATTCTGGGCAACGGGAATGAATCAATCGTTTTCTCCGTTACTCGTAGAGCGGGATTAAGTTCTCATTAGCTGACTGTAATGTTCAATATATACTTACCTACTATAAAAGTCAAAACACGAATTTTCTCGTTATTCTCAAAAAAGTATTTTTATTTTTGCCCGTGCATTTTACTGGTGCTCGATATGCTATATCGAGCACCGATATGCTATTTGATGGTCCTTTGTATTGTGCTAGCATGCTTCACTTTATTACCTTGGCGTCTGCAGACGGCTCGTTCAATTCTCGTCGGTATCGTCTGGCGTAATAGCTCCTCTTGTCACGTGCATGGAGCAGCCACGTTATAAGACAGAACTGCTGGAAAGCGCTTAACATCACATCGATGGAAGATGATTCGCCCGTCTGACTACCTGCTTGACTAGGCCCAGATCGTGGAGGAGAGCGCTTATCTAAACAAAATACCAATGACAAAGCAAGATAAGGAAAAAAAAAAACATATAAAAACGTACATATGCTGTTATGTAGTCAACTGTCATACAAGTAAACAATAACTAACTTCGTGTTCTTGTCAATATTTTTTGTCTAGTCAATATTTTTACACTGAGAACCTATTACAACACATGATCTGCAAAAGGAACAAGACCAGTGATTTGTTCTTACAAGAACTTTGGTCGTCTTACCTTTACCCTTGGTTGATACTTTCTTCAATGTTCTCATCATCTCCTGTTCAGCTGCAGTGAATGTAACATCACAATCAGCATAAGAGATAAGCGACTGTGGCATCTCGAACTCTCCATCGTCGCCATACCACTTATCGTTTGCTGCCACAAGCTGCTCCACGTACCACTGCGTGCAGGGAGTCATACACCGAGAAGCATGGAATAAGGTAAGGATCTTCTGAACAAGTTTGGCGGCTTCTGATCGGATGTGGCGCTCTTGGTACACACGAGGCAACAGGAATTCCTAAAAAAAGATTAGATATTGTTTATATATATTGTTTTATATTTTTATCAATTTTTTTTTTCATTCTAATATTTAATATCGTCCGAATATCCTCCTGGTTAATGGCCCTTTAATCAGATATTAGTTAAATATCAGTGAAATATCATATTTTATATATCAGTCTATTAGGACAGAAGAGTCCGCCGATATATAAATGATGGTACAAAAAGAGAAACGACTTAATAAATGCGTGAGCCTGAATCTCTAAAAGAATGTCCATTGTCTTAGAACAAGGGAATCCCATGATATAGTGTGCGATAGTAAACTGAAAAGTATGATGCTAGTGCCTTTATCGTGCACAGTGCCACACAAATCGCAGAATGCGTTTGGTACCTTACCTAGAGACTAACTTCTGATTAGTACAGTGGTGCATAGAAAAGGAGAGGAGGATTTATTGATGTTTGCTGCTGCGTTTACCTAAGATAATAGCTTTTATCTAAATAGTTTAAATACGAAGATGTAGTAAACAGGGTACTATACATACGGTCTGGGTATTGGGCGGCTGGGGGCAATAGAGGGGAGGCGATGGTAGGTACAGCCCTTCAGGGACGATCCAATCAAGCTGGGCTACTAGTCCAAGCAAGTCCTTCAACATAGTCCACATCAACACGGGCACAAGGTCAAGGCCGGCTACCACTCCTGCTTGTAACACATGACTGACATGGCGCACCAAGTTAGCGTCTATTTCAGGCTCCAGCGTACCAGGGGTGGGGTTCTCCTTGACAAGTTTGTCACGAGTAGGGGAATGCGCTTCATCTGGAGCTTCTTCGCCAGTCTTTTGAATACTCGGAAGGACAAGATGAGGGGTGTGAAATATAGGTGCCAGCCTTGAAATGATAGTCTTCTCGGGATTGTCATGAACGGAAGGAAGAGACCCTTTCGGGCTCAGTGACGTCAAATTGTCGTTAGATACAGATAGGAAAAAGGAATTCTTCCAATCGCCAAGATCTCTGGAGAGTAGAGCAGCCTCTCCGATTAATCCAGTTACTAGCAAAAGATCAACTGCACTGTTGGCACTCCAGAGGTCAGACAGTCCTTGTTCTCTAACTGCGATGGATAACCTTTCTCTGTTAAGAGGTTCTACCTCAGCTCCATGCATCAGCTCGAAGGATTCATCCGAGATTTGACTTCGCTGCTCCCCTTCTGCGGGGTGAAAAGGGGGCAAAGGCTCAGGCCTGTAGGGTGGAAAAGTGAAGAGGGGAAGGTCAGAGAAGTACGCAGCCATAAGCCGGGCCAAGGATTGCACAACGGGCAAACCACATTTATCAGAGACTCGGATGATAGGATACGACTGTAGAAGAACGCTCAGTAACTGGCTCGCTGATTGGTCTTGACCGGGTGTTGCCATCCCATGCGCGATGGGAGTAAACAAATCACTCAGTGTCGTTTCAATCTCCTCCAGTGGCAACACCGGCTCCATTAACGAGTACACTAGCTCTAATGCTCCTTGTACATCGTACTGTTGAAGGTTCTGATACAAGATAGACAGAAGTGCTCTTGTATCATTTTCAGGTGGACTACCCGCAAGACTCTGAACTCGGGGGCTCCCGATGTAGCCTGGGCTGAACGCAAGAGATGGTTTGCCAATCGCTGATAAATCTTTCAAGTGGTCCAGGGACCGAGAACGCTTGCTAAGGCCAACTGGTGTGCTTTGCTGTGCAGGTGTTTGAGTAGCTCGTTTTCTAGCAAACATTGAATCCTCGAGAGCCTCAGTGGAGAAAGCTCCAGAAATATGAGCCTGTTTTATGATACTTTCGTGGATTTTCTTCACATCTGTATGGGAGCCTGAAATAATAGAGGTTACAAAAAATGTCTGAGCTTTGTTGGAAATTAAAAAGGGGCTTCTTAGGTCCGCTTTTAAATTTACTGATTTTCATGGGGGTTGATAGTACCTGGATCGGCGTCATGATAATCCCGTTAGATAGTTTGTCAGTATCAATTGGTAAGATAATGAAATGCTTCACTCTGATCCTCAACGCACCTGCAGTATTTTGTGTAGCATCATCTGCCATTGTAGGGATTTTTGCGCCAATGTCTTGCAGCTTCCTCTGAACACTACACATTAGTTCCATCAGATCGGCATGATCGTCAGTTCTCTCTACCTGGTCTCCACACATTGACCTGTCTTCATGACCTTCTGCAGATCTCTTGCTGCACTGCGCTGTATAGTTATACAGAAGTAGCCATGGTGCAGCCAGGTCTTGAGCTACTTTACTGCCTTGTCCGTGGACGTCTTGTCCTGAAACGTCCTGTTGAGTATTCCCAAGAGGTACATTTTGTCCAGACATCTTGGTCGGACTAAAATTGTCTGCTGACAGACCTTGGCCACTGAGATTCCAAGAATACACTGTGTTAAGAATTCGTTCTGAGAATTCTAAGAATTGAATAGAAGTTGTGATCTTGACTGAATCTGAGCACCCTTTGAATGCAAGCAACTCGTTGATGACATGATGCACAAGTCGTATTGCCCAAGAGAACGCGTTCCGATATGAATCCCACTGAAAGAGTCCAAGCGCAAGCTGGAAATATGCAAAACTTTTTTTCAGTCTTTGACCAGATCGTTCAGGTAGACCATGTAAGGGTTCGATTGTTTTGATGGACTCAGGTATGAGTTTAAGCGAAGTCTTCAAATTCCCATTTTGCGTCACTAAGCTTTTCATAGAGACCCCAAAGAGCTTGGCTATTCCACGTGTCACGGTATTCGCTGCATTAGATATGTCTTTGGTCCAGTGCTCTCCCGCTGAGGTTGCAAGCCCAAGGGCTTTGAGAGAAGCGAGCTGAGCTTCCAGGATACCTGACACATTTGCGTAGTGCTCGTCTGCAGCCTGGTCAGCCATGGGAGTGAAGCCCGCTAAAGCGACACCTTGATCACCACTGGCCAGCCCATAATCTACATAAGCAAAGTCATATTTGGAGATAAATTACATATCACATCACAGAAAAGAACACGCAAAAAGCAAAATAAGATATATTAAGGACATTTTCGAATCTAACACGTGCTGAAGACGGCTGTACATACCTTTCAAATTACTGGACCCCGCACTTGATGCTGTATTGTCACTGATATCATCGCCATTAGCGGGTGTGGCAGGCTCGGCCTGGAATATGTTGATCTTGCTCAGAGACGAGGAGCGTGATGGTATCTGCAAGTCCAGCTCTATATCTGGAACAAGTCTAAAGCACAATCTAGAATAATTATATAGAATTATACTGCAGTATGTATCTACACACTGAAGACGAGTCAAGACAGTAACACGTGAAGAGCATTTGATCATGTCTCGCGATATTGATTTCATAATTTTAAATAATGTGGTTGTCAAGAGTGGAGTGGAGATAAGGTCAGGAGTTGAGATCACCTGTCGCGACACTAGTAAGATATCATTGGAAACAGCAGAATGGGTCACTTTAGACCTTTCTAAGATGAAACATTTCTGTGAAACAAAGTAGTTGTTAATTATTACCTCTTGACATCTGACATAAGGGCTGTCATCAAGCCGGCGTGGCTGACATTTCCAGGCAGCTGCAGGACTGTGACCAGATAGCCATCAGAGATAAGAAAGACTGGGTGGTGTGGGTGCACTGCTATTGAAAACCGCTGTCGTAGCGCTGACTCAACAGTGGAGGAGAGGGAAATATCATCTTGATCTGTTCCATTTGATTTCCTTGAGGCATGAAAACAGAATTTATTAGCTGATTATAGTTCAACGTGTGCTTACAATACAAAGTTTAAATAACACTTAGCAAATTAGCATGCAAGGATCTCGGTTTTGATCGATACAAATTTCATATTTAGGGGATTCCAACATGCTATGTGTGCACTATGGAATTTTAAGACTGCATTAAATAAAACCCAAATCCAACATGGGTTTTCAGCCTTTAAGAAGAGAAGTTGTTCTGATGAAACAAAATTGTGATTTTTATCAGCGAAAGCCTATGCAATCAATTTATCCCTGTACCTAAAATAAATTCTGGGATGAATAGGCAAGAACAAGCTTGGGCCCATATCAATGGAGTTGCCCTTTGTGCTGATGAGGAGTGGTGTTCCAAGCTTGGTTAACATGAGGACAGATCCCGCACGAGTAACAGCTATCAGAAGCAGGCTGTCACTAGTCCACTGCAGGTCTGCCACCCACCACATTCTACAAGCTCAAGCAAGAAAATTGTTAAAAAAAAAAAGAAAAGAAAGAAGTCACTAACATCAACACTATATATTGGTTGACTGACTGAAATACTGAATGATGTTGAGTATAACTTGACAGGCTAGCATAAAATACAACTAAAAAGACAAAAGAACACAAACCTATAGAGAGCAGTGGAGATCCAGGGTAAGGTCCAGGGTAAGAGAGTGTGGGGAAGGGATTGAAGACCAAAAAATATTACCTGCACAATTTAATGCTTCCAGAGAGATGGATGGACAGACAGATGCCTACAGTAGCTTACCTTCCTGAAGGTTTGCTCACACCAATCTGCTGGGCACCACACCCATTTAAATCATTCACCATGGCAACATGTAAACTAGCAGTAGAGTAGAACATAATCCTGTTGTCAGATGCATATTTCTGATTCATGGCAACAGCTAGTATCTGCCCATCAGGAGAGAAGTGGCCCAGGTATGCACGCTTGGATTTGACGACTCGTGCAGCTGGAGTAAGGCCATACAAGGGGTGTCTGAACATGTACCACTTGGCAGTGAAGGGTAAAGACTGCCCTGTTCCACTAGCATTGTTTGACCAAGACAGCCGTAGGGTTGTGATGATTAATGTGTCTTCTTTATTGAATACCCACGACACCATAGCACATAGACCAAGCATCTGGATAAAGTATCAATATGAGGATTTGGCTAAAGATTGCTATTCAAATAGGAGAGTAAAAATGTTAATACAGTCATTATCATCATGCTAATTTACCAGGTCATCATAGAATATGGCATCTATTGCTGCCTCCTTGTCACCAGCAGTCGGTAAATGGTATTCACCACTTTGAATTTGCATCCATACTCCTGTGAATGGCTCCCCTGGAAACATACACAAGAGAAAGTAACGTTCACCTGGGTTCAACTACATGACTTACCTGCCTACCCTTGCGTGACTCCAAATAATGTTGATAATATAGGTACTGTATCATGAACTCTACTCGAAAAAATACTCAAGACTTGCGCATATTCATCAGACTACCTGTCTTCTAAGAACTTTCATCTTTTTTATTAGATTTTGCTGTTTTGAGTCATTATTATAAAACAAAGTTATCAAATGAGAGGTGCGATTTTTGTGAGGTGGAGTACCTTTGCTCTTGATTGCCTCATTAAAAGTGAGACTGTTGGTTATCGAGTAGCAGGTTTGTTATTAAGGCTGGAAACTCAAGAGTAGAGGTTCTCGTTGCCAGTGCTTTAACTACATGTACCAATTGTATAGTGATTATCAATGTTAAAACATACACAGTAGTTATAAAAATATCCTTTATGATCAATATCAGCATTTACAGAAACATACAAAACCAGCATTAAAATAAAAAAAAAACATAAAAAAAACATAAGGGGCAACTGTAAGGGGCAAACTGACAGTTTTGTTGATCGTTGATTCATCATTAGATAATATATCATAAAAATACTCTAGATGGCTCAAGCTATGGTAAGTGCAATTTGACAATATCCTTCACAGTAAATACCTAGGTACCACTATGCCTATGATATCTTTATCATTGCTTTCAAATGCATCCATACCACTATTTTTACAATCATCATACAACATAACATCCTGTACAACATACCATGTGCCCTTTCCTTGCCACTTGGCTTGGACTCCCACAGGAATAACTGGTCATAGCCAGACAGCAGCAGAATCTTGGTGCCACAGTTAGACACGAAAACATATGCAGGCTTCTTATCTAGAACGACAAGATTATCAGCATGTTCAAAATCAGTTTTTAATTTCTCAATGGCTAAAAAATTGATACTACTAATGACATTACTCAAGAAATATTTGTGGCCCAGAGGAAACTAGGATTTTAGCTAATTTTACATTTCTTGTAAAAAAAAATCCCCCCCCCACTAAAAATGCTGGATTCACCACTGGGTCATTAAACAAATAACCAGCATACCTGTTCCTAGAACACTTCTTATCTTGTCCAAGATGGGAGTTGTATTAACTGTATCTGATCCCTTATTCCATACAAAGACTTTTCCAGATTTTAGTGCTCCAACAAGAAATTGTCCTAAAAATAGTATAGGGTTAGGGTTACACATCATGTGTTACATCCCTTATGGACTTCCGGCATTGAATCCTTTGACAGCTGGATCAGTAAATTTCAGCAAAATAAATGACCAATAATCATGCTGTAATCTCTGAAACGTGAGAATAGTTTAATAAAAAAGATATGCAATTTGTATGTAAAATAATCACCATTTGCTGAACAGTTCAGAGCTTGTACATCCACCAGGAACGGCTGAAGTGCAGGTATCTTCTTCCTGGTTTTACCAGAGGGAAGGAACAGCTGGCTAATACGACTATTATCAAGCAGAAATAAATCATGTTGTTCCTAAAAAGACAAGAGATTGCAGTATGCCTTTGAGTTATTATAACAAAACATCAGGTATCTAAAGCTGTCAACTCACCCGCATTAGGCGGGTGTCACAAGATTTTGGACCTCATCACAAGACTAATTTTTGTGAGAATGTTCATTCATTCTCTGTATCCACCCACCTTGCTCTATCGGGTATTTTCACATTTCATTGTATTTCACCCGATTTCACAAGGTTTCTGTCCAAGTTGGGTTGACAGCTATGAGTATCATAAATTTATCCTGCTTGGTATGAAAATTTACCTAACGAGACATCGCTACTTATCAACGCTACTTACGAAGAAATGGGTGAGAAAATAAAGAACCATCAACAAGGACGAAAACTAAAGTTAAAGCTACGAGGCGACATAATAGGCATATATCTTAAGTACTATAATCCATTAGGGGGGTTTTCAAAATCCCGTGAAACAAAATGTGATTGTTAAAGTGTAATAGTCAAGCTAGAACAAAAGATAACATTACAGTGTATAAGTACTAAATAAACTAAATAGAATTTCACGGGATTTTGAAAACCACTCTTATAAACGGCCGTCAAATTCATTTAAATTATCTAATGCCTACCTTCGTCTTTCCCGCACCAAGCCATGCGAGTTTCGACCAGGGCTTCTTGCGCTTTATAGACGTACTAACGAGGATACTAAGGTTTAAACTCATACTTATCAAGTTTTCTCGTGATTCGGAGAAGTACCGAATCCCTTGTATAGAGAACAAACGCTAAACAGAACCATTTTGTTTACCACGGAATTTCCAGTACAAAAATCCCTCCGACCGCCATTTTGACAAAAACATTCAGCCCCAGACCTCACGCATTCACCTTTGACACAGGCAGACCACGCAAAAATGAAATGTCGCAAAACGCATAATCTTAAAAACAACCGGCTATCCAGAATAAATGGCTCGGAATAATTTCGTTTTTTTAAGACTCTACCACAATAATCGTGAATGTTGTTTACTCGAGGCAGCCTGTAGAATTTCTTAGATTTTCGGGAATTGGCGAAATGATGAGCTGAAAGGCCATCTCAGGATTCTAACAATTGATATTCTAATATTCAGACGATAGCTATTTTGTACCCATTCCTCTTCGTCTAGGAAAGGCTACAGCTCGCGGAGTTTAGTCCTCCCAAACCACCAGTACGCTTTTATCTATATCATCACTTTCGCCCCAGACTTCGAGGGTGCTTTTATTCTAATTGAAACAACTCAAAAACATAACTTTATCTTTAAGCATATTTCTTTATTATCTCGTATATTTGCATATCATACTATGCCATCCTACCTTCCTATGCAAATCCTGCCTACGCGCTCTAAACTTAATTAAGACAGCCTACGAATCCGCTACGATGCAAGACTACGAAAGCGTAGTGTGTAATATAGGGCTAAGAATGTCTTAGGCAGGTCGCATGCGACTAAATTGTGCTGTCAAATTGGCCTTAAGTTTTTCCAAGACAATCTTGTCACATGTTTTTTATCTCTTCAATAGCACATAAACATTATTTTTCATCAATGATCCGTAAGAATAACGATAATAATTTCCACAATGTATTGTTTATATGTGTCGACTTCTTTCACACCCTGGCTTCCAGAGGTTCTCGTACCGCCGAAACACCCGAAAGCGTAACGAACGAATGCCGAGGAGAGGTCGAATGGCAGCGTGCGCGAGCACGTTTAGCGACATACCACTCGGTCGAAATTTGATGCCTGATGGGAGCGACGATCCTCTCGTAGCCAGGGCTCCCCTTTTATTGCGCATTATGCGCTGTAGCAGCCCTCTGTTGTTTCAGCTTTGAGCCTGTGTTTACCATTACACCTAATGGTCTTATGATAATGTTGACTTTCTGCGTTATTTGCGCCACGATAAAGCGCGTCAGGGCGCTAGAGGTCAGTAGAGCAGAGAATAGTCATTCGTGGCTGATCACATTCCAATCGAAAGAAGTCCTCCGCAAGCACTGCAAAGTCCGTTATCTCGAAAGTTTCGCCCGTTTTCTCATTATTGGCATTCAAGTCTGTTACAAAAGTAGATTTTTCTGCTTTTATCTGTGACAGTTTCTCCTCGCATTGTTCAGAATACACATTTGTTTGCGTCCGGCGTTTTTGTCCCAATATTTCTACTCTTGAATGGCAATAAACAATCTCGCTAGAACAGTTGGCAAAAGCATCCGATCCCATATCAATCTGCGGATGTGTGGTTGCTTCTCCATGTTGTTCCAGCCGTCCTCTCAGGCTACATTTTCGCTTAAGTGAGGAGTACCTCTGCTCCAACTTTGCCGCCAAGCCGCAACCTGTGTTTTTCATGAAGAAATGCAATTTTGACCTCATGATGCGTTCAGTTCATTTTTAGAAAACGGCCGAGCTACCTAGTACACCCTTCTATCTGTCTGCTCTTATATAAGCACTGTACTGGTTCCTTTAAGATTTTTCCTTCTACGTATGTGTGGTGGTCTTTGTATTTGCTTCGCACAAGACGTGACCGTGTTTATATAGTATCCCCATATCGTGCACGTGCACCCATTTACAATTACAGCGCTATGTTTACGTAAAAGCGATTTGCAAGGGGCTAAAAACTGAAACTAGATGCGTAAATACAACGGGGGTGTTAATCTAGGGACATGAGGTCAAGTAGACGTTAATGGAGTCAACTTGTCTTATTTCCTCGCACGATTGCGAAAAACACTGCTCTTTGCCGCGTTGTAAAAGGTATCGATTACGGCATTCTTTTACCACAAATGAGAGTCGTTAAGAAAGTGCTAATAAAATGCAGTCTTTACTCGATACATACATTTGGAATGGCAAGATAACCGTGTCGTTTTTATCTCGTTGATGTATAGGACTGCGTAATGTAGGTTGTAAATGTCCCAAGATTACGACTAAAAAAGATAAGTTACTTTGGAGGGGGCGGGGTCGTTCAACATGACCCATGATCATGTTTTTTGAGCTCACTCTATAGCCATGAAAGAAATAACTAATCGGCTCAACCACACCGTCATGTACTTTTTTTATGGTCTTGCAGGCTATACAAGCGCGCAGCATTAATTTCGACATCACTCGTTCGCCTTAGAAAATCTCTCCGACATCCATTACCCCTTTCTTGCATTTCCTGTGTTAAATTAGACGCGCGCGGTCCTTCAGGAAATCATCTGTATATTACTTCGGTAAGGTCTTAGGTGCAATTGTACAGAACATGACAAATGATATGTCAAGTCCGCGTGCCAGGTAAACATATGAATAGTGGACTGTAGCTGTTGTATACAACATAGTATAACACTGTGTTTCGATCACATATTTCCACTGGCTTTGATTATTATAAGTCAGTAAAATACACTGCATAGGGGGATCATGCTGCCGTTTAGTGACAGATGTCTTTTAATATCAACTATTCGATAATCTGCGGTAAAACATGGGTTGTCTTACTTTTAAATAGTGTCTGCAATACATATTATGGTTCAATGAACGCATTTTGAATTACACGTTACATTTGCGTGAGGTTGTCTTAATCTTAAACAGTTAAACTATAAAATATAGTCAACAGTGTTCATATGACATTGTTATATGGAAATGCACGCACCCCTCCCAGTATTATTCCCCTAACCCCTTTCCAGACACAAGGATTCCAATACTTTTATCCTTGGCCGGGAATGGTTGGCTATCATCTCCATCTCTCATCTGATCATGGTAGACGTGTCATCTTGCTGTGGGGCATCTTACAGTCTGTAAAGTCTTTAATCGTCTAATCACTTCGTACGCTATAGTTAGCCTAGTGATTTGAGATACTATAATTTTCGATCAAATCCATTTGAGCGCCTGAGTTTACAGTCACGTCCGAAACCAATCAAAGAATTCCCCAAACAAACGATAATCAAATATATAACGGTGAAGAGCCAGCCGCTTGGTTGTGTCATCGATAGGTTGCGCCCTTATCTGGCTTTACTAATGTAACTACTATAGAGCCTGCTATCAGGCGGTATAGCCTCTCTGATGCAAAGGGAACCGAAACCGTGGCCTCTTCAAACCGTCTTCCAACCACAGTATCCTAAGTGCTCTTGTGTTAGCAGTTATCAGTAACCATTATACAGCAGGGCAACGCCTCATGTAACACTTATGCAGAGTGTTTGAAGCTGTTGAGTTATAGCATGTACTATTTGTTAAGGACAGGACAAAGTCCAGAATAAAATTCGTAGGACACCATAACGGGCTAAGCAGGCTTGTCAGCTTTATCGTGCTGGCAAAAGCCTGGACTCGTCTAGCCTCTCGTACTCACGCCTCATTTTTTCTCAACAATAATTGTTTTTCTCTAAAAGAATGCCCTTCTTAATGTGGCCACATTGACAGGGATGATGCAGTTACTGTTAAGATGTATTAATAGAAAAAGCTTAGCTCAAGGTAAAGTACAATGTGAAGTGTTCTAATGGGATAGTACTTCAGCCCTCAATAATAGCCACCGTGCACATATTTCGCTTATCTGGAAGACCCCTGGCAGAGTGTTACATCAATAGCAAGGCGCTAACGTGCGGCTTTCGCTTACTATATTGTCTGGATAAAGAGTTATTGCTGCCCAGTAATCCCTCTTGAGTATACAAGCTTTTTATTATAACCGTTATCACGCATGTGAATAATGATCTTCAGAAAATCACGTCCAGTCGACCCAATAACTCGTACTCGAATTCTAGAACAATCATAGCCGTAGCAGGCCTCTAATAAGGGACCTCAAGCAACGACGACGGCAACATGGACAACGACGGCCGAAAACAATGGGATTTGATTCAGAATTCAATAGTAGCACGTGAAAATGCGTTCTGTCTGATACATTTTAGCCGTTTTGCCTAAAACCACGACGTGAAAACTCCAACTTTCACGGTCAGTTGAGGAAGCGGACGTTTGCCGGGTAAACTCCTCTAACCACGTTCGTTACTGTAGAAGTAAGGTCCTTAGCCTTTTATCTATCTCTGACTATAATGTTTTGCTGATTTCATTGCAATTAACTTATATAATTGATTGCCAAGCGCGAACACATCTTTTTCGATTTCGTTGTCCTAGCCGTCGCCGTCGTTCTTGCTTAAGGTCCCTATTATTGGGGGGGGGGGGGGGGGGAGGAATGAAACAAAAACATAAAGGAAACATTGGGGGGGGGGGGGGGGGGGGGGCACAGCCAGTCCCCCACTGGTCATTTCCTTATATTTTCGAAAATATGGTTGGTGGGGGCAGTGGCCCAGTGGTGGGGGTGGGGGGTGGGGGCGTGGCCCAGTGCCACCACCTGCTACGGCCCTGACAATTTAATATCGGAGCCCCTGCGGAGCCCCATAGTCATAGGAAAGTGGTATATAGCTATACGATAAAGTTCCTGTGGTCACGATGGGATTCCTGTGGATTTTTCCCATGTCGGTGCCTCGCTCTCTGATTGGTCGAAAATTGAATGGCGCCACAGTGGGAACGCGCGCGTACAGAAAAATATTTTTCAAACAAAGCCAAAGCTTGTACAGTTATAGTACTATAAAACACTGTGAAAATAGACAATTAGTTGGGAGGTGAACTGCAAGTCCTAAGGAAGGTGAACTTGTAAAAGGCGAAAGCATTCAAGAAACCCTGGCATTGGTACAGAACTACGATTTGGGAGTGTTGTTTTCAACTCTGAATGGGAAACCGAAAGACGATGACACAACTTTAGACACAGGTAGCCCAAGCTCTTTATTTGTCCCTATTGATTTTACAATAAACATAGGGCGAAAAACAAAATTAGTGAAAAATAAAAAAAACAGCTTGTTGAAAAGACGTGTGTTGTCTAGTGTTGTGTTTATGTTTAATTTTTGCGTGTTCTTTGGCCGTATTAAAGCGCCTTTTTTTAAGATTCAAGATTCACGATTTGAAATTTTAAACGAACATTCGTTTAAAATTTCAAATCGTGAATTTTGAATCTTGAAAAAGGCGCTTGAATATGTATATGTTATGTTATGTTAATCTGTATAGCTTTATGTGAATATTTAAAAAATAATGACACATCAAATTATTTGAAATCTATTTTACGGCAAACGTCCATTTAACCAATGCGCCCGGTTGCTAGTGTTTTTGATAAATAATAACACACTTTTCCCGGTTGAAATATTTTCCTTTTACTTTTGAACAAAACATTATTTCAACGAACTGCCCTCCCCAATTAATTTTTTCCTTGTTGAGAAAAATCATTTCGACCCCATAACCTTTAGTCTAATCTTGGTGCAAGCTTGTGTTGCTGTGATCTCTTTTGAAATGTTTATAACTCATGAATCAATGATAAACATTAACAAGCCTTTTAATTTTTTGTTCTTTACATTATACTTGAATTTTACAAATACACTTAATACTTTAATAGTTCTGAAATCACAAGGATTGCTCAAACGTAACATTTTGGTATTTTGTAAATCCATTCACTATTTTTTGTTAAATTTTTACTCGATGTAAATTGCGAAATGCAAAGTTTTTAATTAAGCTATCTATCTATCACACTTGTGGTAGTTTCAGAAATTAAACAGCTCTTGTACATCTAATCCACAATTGTTTTGTACTTCATAAATAAGAACAATAAGTTTGGGGCTTCGCTTTAGGCAGTGCCTAAATATATCTAGTACTTTTTTTACGTTATGGACCTATTTGTCACAAAGAGTTCCTATTCTTCTGGTTTCTCTAGTTAAACCCTGGTTCTGTACAAAGGTTTTTTTATCCATATTTATACTTTTCAATTACAAATTGCTTTGACTCTGTGGCCATATAGTGTATAATAATAATGGGTGGTAATATGTACAGGGGTTACACAGAGTCTGGAAGATAAACTCAGGGGACTTATTAGCCCCCCGAATGGCTGTCTCAAAATCGAGAGCGCACGCTAGATCAATGATCGCATGTTTGCGTTGCTTTTAGCCGTGTTCTCATCGCATCGGAAAGAAAATCGTTTGCTGAATTTTCCTTATAACATTTGACATAACTTTTTTTTCTTTAGTTGGCAGGGAAATCACTGCCAATGCATCAAGCTTATCTATTATTGCGCTCAAGTAAATATATCTCAAAGAATGATTTAATGCTCCAAATAAAAAAAAACAATGTGCTGTGGCTCGAATTTCAAATCGACACCTGCACCACGAAAGGTTACCCTGATCTTGTCGTGAAGTGAAGACCCTCAAACGGTGGTATACCTGTGGTGATGCGTATGATAGTTCCAATCTTCTCTTAAAATGGCGGGAAAGTCGGAGAGAAAGGGCAGCCATTTCCAGTTGCTGATAGATTGATATTTAAACTTTTACCACTGTATCACATGAATAAATGTGATACAGTGCCGAATAAAGACCATTACAAAGGCGTTGCAGACTAGGGATCTTTGGATTGTTTAATTAAGGCCTCTCGCGGGTAAATGTTTTCAAAAATTTGTTTAAATTGAAACCCACTTAGTAGCCCCTTTAAAGCGTTGTTGCAAGCCACTCCATTATGCGTATATGAGGTCAGCTGTACTGGATGTCTTATATGGCAAACGGATAACGAATCGATTCCTTGGAGGTATTGAAGAAAATCGAGAGCGGTATAGCTAGGAAAAATCACAAAGAGAAGCAGTTTCAACGAAAAGTGGAAAATGTTTTTGAAATAAGTTCTTTTTTACCCTAAAGCAGCATGTCTGCTTCCTCCTTCGCGTGTTTGTGTGTAGTGTGATGTGTATACGTATTCGTAAATGTAAAAAAGAAAAAGAATAAGAAATACAAAAAAAAAGGAAAAATGTAACAAGTATAATGTAAAAAAAAAATGTAAAAAAGGAGAATGTAAAAAAAAAAAAGATATTGTAAAAAAAAAAAAAAAAACTTGTACACGGAACAATAAATATGTATTAAAAAAAAAAGAAGAAGAAGAAGAAAATCGAGTGTCAATTTGTAACTTACTCTTCAATATTTCAAAGGAATCGATTCGGTTGACTGACCTCATATACGCAAAATGGAGTTGTTTGGAACTACATACAGAGTTTGAGATTTTTTCCAAACCCCTAAAGATTCCATTTGCACCTGTGTCGCGCCTCGCCAATTATTAATATCTAATTTTTATTTCAGAATTTGCAAACTAGAAGCATTTGCGATTATGTTTGCCAAAGATCAGATCAATTGCACGTTTTGAAGAGGCACCTCAATGGATTTCAATTTATCTACGAATTTTTTAAAACAATCACCCGCGAGAGGCCAGCAGGCCTCGAAATATCAAATATTAACAGATTGAGAAGATATTGGGGACACAGACACGCCCTACTGGACACGTAATAAAATATCAGGGTCGCGTAGCAGGGTGGGAAAATGGGGTACGTACCCCCCCCCCCCCCCCCCCCCCCCCACACACACACACACCCACCCCAAATGTTTTAGAAATTATAAGGAAATCATGACCTTATAAGCCTTACAACGTGCCCCCAGTGCCCCATTCCCTGATATGAGCCTGAGATTTTATGACGTTTTCCTGACAAGACTTGGATTAGGGCACAAGGCGGGGTACGGTAGGTACTACCGCATGCTCGTGGATCCTCGAGCATGGCACTACCGTGGTCTAAGGGTTAGTCTCAGGGTAGGGGATTTAATTCAATATCCTTTTACACCAATCTTGGTATCGCGGTAAACGCACCTTGTTTGACCACATCTTGAGATAATTGATGTACTTCGACGGAGTAAGTACAGTTTGAAATAAATAAACGGCGACATTAATGAAATCGTTGTGTGTTGAGATAAAGCTGGCGTATGAATTAAATCGAAGTGCATCAGATATTCTAAACATTCCTCTATAAAATGCTGTTACCCTCGGATATCATAAATCTACTATGCTATCAGAGTAAATGTTGTAGCACAAATGACAAACACAAGAAAAAAAATGATATCATCTTGTTATCATAGATGGCACGCGTAAGTATTCCATGCTCGGAATGCGTCTTCTAGCAGCGGATTTCCTTAGGCAATGCGATGCCAATCACTAACAATATAACGTCATGTGTCCTATTCCTAATACATTCTTTTCTATATTTAGCTCGATTGTGATTCTATTTCCAGCGGGCTCTGCGTGATTTCCATTTGGACAAAGAGCATGAATTACGGTTAATAGCAAAGTCAGTCTCACACAAAAAGCGCATACATGCGCGCTATGAAGTGTCCGGATTAATAGAGGAATGTAGAGGATGAATCAACAGGAGCTTCCTATTTTCAACCCCGACCAGCTGAAGATATGGCCAAGTGATTTTCATACCTTTATATCCTCATACCGTAATATTTCTATCCTAGAGATTCTCGATATTTTACGGCGGATTATAACTATAAGTTGTGTCCACAGCGTTATTCTGACTCCCGTTTCTCGCGAAGTAAAGGGCGCGAATGTGTCCTCTTGAAGTGGCCCAGGGGTGGAAACGAGGCCTTAGTGTCTGTGGGACCTGATTGCATTTTTTTTTTTTTGCGCCAACATTTGCTAAGATGTTTTTAATATCCAGACGGAATATGAGACTGCCACGTTTAATGTGCATTCACGCCAACACATTTTTATACTAATAACCTTATAATAAGAGGGGTGATAATCTAATTAGACAAAGATTGAGCTTGTCACGAGAAAGTTCGATTAGGCTTCGACTGCCAAGGGCACTATTGAAAAACAATAATTATCAATTGTGCTCTTAACCATAACCAAGTCAACCGAACTCGTCACACGATAACACTAACAACTTGCATTGTATATATTCCTAATAACCAAGTCAACCGAACTCGTCACACGATAACACTAACGACTTGCATTGTATATATTCCTAACCATAACCAAGTCAACCGAACTCGTCACACGATAACACTAACAACTTGCATTGTATATATTCCTCAAAGGTTGCTTCTCACTATAGTAAGCAAGCGCAACGCGCGTAATTTCCCTAATCTCACTTAATAGCAAGATAGAGAACGCAGCGTAACTTGAGCTCCCGTTTGACTGATTCACAACGTTCGCTGGCGTTCTATTTAGTTCTATTTCAATATCGCCATTAAAGGGAAGTGTTCCTGAAGCTTTGTGCAATATAAAAACAAGTATCCTAGTTCTTGAAGTTAAGGCAGCTGGGTTTACCGGTAATTAAGACAAAAGAACATTTATAGCAGTCTCACCAACATTCGCTATTCCTATTAACACCTAACCAAAAAAGATCGCAAAAACATCTTTGCTCTTACTAATTTGCCCGGTGACATTAATAACGGTGCATCGCTTGATATAATTTTAATTTTTGATAAGTCAAGAGAATAAACAAACATTAAAATGCACTCGCTACTTTATCATAACACTCTTATGTAAACAAGTGCAACCGAAATCAAATCAAATTAATCCAGACTGATTGATTTAGTCCTAGATGGCGAATACTTTCTCGTAAGTGTTTTATTTTAGGGGTTTCCATAGCTTGCAGTCCTATATTTATATTCACCCCCAGGCTAGGCAGACAATGGGTGTGAAATGCATCCCCCTCCGACTGAGACTAAGAAACGTTTATCTTCTGTTTTCTGCTCCTTGGGATGTAAAACGCCTTGTAGTGTTCCTTTTACATGGTGACTTTCTATACTTCAATGGATCGCAACCACGGAGACTTGTCTAACATGTTGCATTTGAGATTCGTTCAACACAAGGGCTCTGCCTGTGGAAATTAGCGTTATTTCTCGCTCTTACTGCTACTTTGGCATGTAAGCACAGTAAGGGTGAGCTCCCCTGGATTGCGGAGCTTCGTTTATTACATGCCGTTTTTGTATACAGCCACCACAAGGCCGCAAAAAACCTTGGCACAATCTCTGTATATATCCAATATTAAAATCGGTTTCCCTCCCTTAAAGCTCTGTCGAGCAAAGTGTTGTCGTTAGAGTCCCGTCTACAACCTCGGTCTCATTCAGCTCTGTCATAGACAGTGCCTTTCGTGAACTCATCTCGGGAACAGGAGGTTTTCTGTAACGAGGTAGATTAGCCTCAGAGTTTCTGCGCCTTTCTCTCGCTCTGTTTGCGACAATCGCCAGCATCTCATGCTCCTGCGTAATCCCCGAACACGCCTCAAGACTCGCAAAAGAGATGGCACTTCCACCTGAGCTATTACTACTCGATGATCCACGGTAGAAGCGTTTAATGGAAGCAGACGAAACTTCTGTTCTCTCAGAATCGGAGAGCAATCGTTGCCGATGGCCTTCTTTGGAATCTAAGTTTGAACCAGACATCGTCGTCATAATATCAAGATATGTTGTCTTCATATCAAAGAGCTGATACACTGCCCAAGGATTTATTCGTTTGCAGTCTGAAGGCGATTTAAGTGTAACACAGTAATTCAAATTTAGTTGACCTCTCTTACTTTTCTAAATATCTCGGGCATTTCGCGGCACGCTCGCAATCTTGCCACTAACTGTTTTTGATGAAGCGCGACGTCATAGACTGAAACCTTGTGCGCAGCCTCTCGTACGGGCTTACAATTTGTTACAAGCAAGCATGCAACTCTTTACAGTTCCTTTAATGACCATCCAGTTTGAATAAGCCCATAATCGCTTCTATATAAAGCCCTTTGTTATTATGACAGGAGAACAGTGCTTTAAGTCGAGTGCTTTTCCGCCCCAAGCATAAGACGGCTAGCAAGTTGGCCAATAAGCAACCGCCATCTTATCTATATTAGATCAAGCCCTTGGTTCAATTGCCGGTATTTGAACACCAGTTAAATGACGACAACTCGCCTGCAATGTGACCTTCAGTTCCGTTGCAACAAAATTTTAACCCCACGGTTAAAATGGATAGTTATTGCAGGGAATTTGAGCCATATATTACTTCTTTTACTCTGTCGCGAGAGGCAATACAGTGCGCAAATAAGATGAAGGGTTGTCGTGATTGATTGTTTATTTAAAAACAAGTGATGCGTTGCACATATCGTTTATCGCGTCACTCAAATAAAAGGAAACCTCCCCCGGGATCCATACCCCTACTGTCAGACTCTTTTGTGCGAGATCCCTTCAAAAAATCCTACGAACGCACCAAAATGCGCATCTCATATTGCTTCTACCATTCCCTCACACAGAGGTGTCATTGGACCAGCATGACGATCGATCAAATGGTGGACGCAGAAGAATAAAACCACCAAATACGTATTATTTGATTCTCACAAGTAGCGTCACGTTATGGGGAGAAATTTATGTAACATTGGAAGACTGACATTATTATGATTATAATACTTGTCACCGAATAATATTTGTAAACTTTGAAATTTTGTTGATGAAGCTCTGCCCCCGAGAGTACCTCGAGCGAAATGCAATGAAAAGGCTAGGTCAACTCCAACGCCTTGAAGATGGCACCGAATATGTCCACTAGTCTTCTTCTGGGGCGAATATTTTTGTTACGTGAGAGAAAATCCAATATCAAGACAAATTTCGAACGCAAAAAAAAAAAAAATGCTAAACAGCGAACTAAAAAAAAAAAAAAATGCCGAACAAAACTAATATAAAATTGAATTAGTCATGAGCATTGTGTTCAAAATGCGAAAAATGGAAAAAAGAGTTCCATTTAACTTCGCTGAAAACTCAATATGAGATAAATAATGTTCGGTTAACTTTGCGATGACTTTTGTTGGGTGGCCAAACAAGACCCAAATGTTATCATGATTCCCCGCAAGCCGGCCACGTGACACAAGTTGTTGGTCAACCGAAAGTAGCTGGTCAGCACGCAGCTCTTACAAGCTGCCATTGGGCAAATAAACAATCTGCACCTCGACACAAAGAACGAGAAGAATAGAGACAAAAGTACTCCTTTGTAGAACAAAGATATAATGAGACAAAGCAGCTGCGTACTTACTCAAAGTAGCCGAAAGAAATAGCAAAATTTGCGTTCTACATGGCGGGCCGATTATAGCAATATTCAATAAGGCCTGGTTCAAATGTTCTATAAAATTTTCAACACTATTCAACTATTAAAATCAACCAATCATTCTTATTTATTCAACCGCTTTATAAAACAGTCCAAATCAATGACCTCATTTAACCATTTATTCAACTATACAACCTTTTATTCAACTATTCAAACTTACATTCAACCATTCAACTCTGCATTCAAATATTCGTCATTTAACTATTCAACCCTTTGTCCAAACCATTCAATCCTTCACTGAAAAATTCAAATATTTAGTCTGTTATATGTTTGGGTGGGTCCATCCCCTATCCCCAAATATTTTAAATGTTTCTGTACTGTCTCCCCCACCCCTCCAATTTTTTGTGCGCATTTGTCATAGAGAGCTGGAGTAAAGCAAGTGGTCTGCCTGCTATTGGTTGAATGAGTAGTTGAATGGTGAATGAATAGTTGAATATGGGTTGAAAAAGCCATTTAGAACAATTGATTATAGTATTAAACATTTGGATTGGGCTGAGAATATTGCTCCAATCGTCTTGCATTCCATAGGACTAAAACAATAGGAAAATGCTGCTGGGCTTCCTGTGTTTGGTCCCCCCCCCCCCTCCTGCGTATTATTTGTCATTTTCCACAGGAAGCCCGTATTAAAACTATTTTTTTGTATATCTTCGCTTCTTTCCGGATCAAGATGTCTGCAGATGGCTACGTTCACTACATGCACACTACATCACGCCACATAGAAGCATGCCGTTTTCAATAATTTGTAATAACATGGGCTGAGAGTCAGGGCTGCTTGCACACATTGGTAAAACATCACCACACTTTATACGGAACTGTGTGTCATCAGTCGCTAAGATACGATTGAAGGTAATAATCTCATGGATGTTTAGGGTGATAAATGAATACATGGCACCCCTCTGTTTGGGGAAATGGAACTATTCATGATATTTAGCTATAGGCTTAGACCAAGGCAGAGTGACACAGAACACGCAAAGCTACCGAATAAATTATAAATACACACAAATAACACATCATATTCCATTCACATAACGGTAAGGATTGCATCGAGATGAACTGCAAAAGGAAAAAAAAGAAATGGTATTGTCTTTCTCCTGGTGTCATGAAACTTGCATGCGTGTGATTATAATCGTGTGCTGTATAAACAAGTAATTAGGAATGTTCCACTGTAAGCAGCGATTAAGAGATTTAAGATTAAAAACGGTCAGACAAGCCCAGCAAACAGGAAGCGAATGGAGAAAGCTTACACTTTGGAACAGGTGTTTGCTTTTACAACGGAAATTGTTGATGTTTACGTAGAATGTGCAAAAATCTGAAAGGTCAGACACGATTTTAACAAAACTGCCGCAAAACAAAAGCGAGAAGTTGATATGTAAGGACGCATGCTGAGCAAAAGGCACATCGTGTTTACCAACTATACATTTGCATTCTTCATCTGTTACCATATAATGCTCTATTCGTATTGTAGAGAAACGTTGTGCTCTATCCTATGCAAAATGTCGGAGAGATGGATTTGACTAAATGGCTGTTTCACGAGAACATCATAACTCGATAAAGGAGCGAGTGCAAGAAAATATAGGTTCTGCATTCCATCGCCTTGGAAGGAAAATTTGTAAACTTGGAAACATTCGCAACAGACATTCGTCTGTTGATCATGCGTTCGAACAAGATCATGTCTTCCACTCGAATAGAGATGGTCTCAGGCGACAGGGCTCGCTTCCTGTAAAAACGATCTGTAAATGTACCACAGGTGGAGGAGAACATCTGTTGTCTAATGCAAAAAACAATGACCTGGACTCGTCAATAAAGCGACAAAGATTCCGAAGAAGCCCTCAATCGATGCGTGAGAAAAAGGAGGGAAGATCACGAAGTTTGTCGTTTGAGTCTAGAACAATGCCCCATGAAGTGAAAAAACCGGTGAGCAGATCAAAGTCCTTTGCTGGAAAAGGGAATAGAAAACTCGTCATCATCGGAGACATGGCATGCTTTGAGGAAGAAGATACGGAACTAGAAGAAGGGTTTCTTACCACTACATTGTGTTCAACGGAGCTATGACTGCGCGATGTTTCTCTATATTGAAAGCAAAGTGCATCAGTTTCATAATACAATCTTTTATGAGCGTCGGAGAGCTGAGATTTTATAGAGGCATGCAAGAAATGTATTGGCAATACCCGAGTGGCCTTAACACTATACACTAGGCAACAAATGAAAGTACCACGATCAATACCAAAGCGATCTCAAAGAATGGTCCCGTTAGTAGACTAGGAAAAAAAGAATACAACTTGAATGATGATCGAGAAAACCCTACGAACTTACGGAGGGGCGCTATTATTGATAAATGACGAACATTTTGCAAACAGCCGACTCTCAAGGAAATGGCTACTTAAAGTTTAATCGTTTGATTTAATCGTTTAAACATCAATGTCAGAGACGCGCCCGTAGGCCACGAAAAAGGAATGCAGTGATGTACGTTAGCAGCGGCTTATAAAGTTCCATGATACCTATATGGTATTGGGTATTGGACTACCTATTCGATTATATTGCAAAGGAATGTCTTCAATGCACAGTATTCCAAAAGTATGTAAACTTACCTACGTAAATGCTAAGCGGGAATCAGCAATCCAGCTGAGTCTTTGTCTCAAAGCATTTTTGATGATTTATTTTGCAACCCGACAATACACCTTGCAATGACCATTTAAGGACAAACGTATCATTAAATGCGATCTTAAATGTTTTATGAATATTCTTTGGTATTACCTGTATGTTTCTAAGAATAATCTCATCAAACAAATTAAGCTAACAAAATCCTTGGGAATGATGATATATTATCATCAACCAACTTCCCTGAAGGATTTTTGCTGTAACTTTGTTCAAGACATTAAATCAGGAAGCAGATGAAGATGAAGAGCATATTGCTCTATGAAATAAAAAACATTTGGGAAGAAGAAGATCAACTTAGTTGAGCTTAGGAAAAACGAGGGCGAAGATACAACTCGGTGGTGCTAAGGCATACGATGAGGCGCAGTGTGCTACCAACCGCGACTGGATTTGACCACATGGCTCGTATTGTAGAAACCACGTATCAAACCTAGCCTTACACATCAAAAGAGTGTTCACGGTCTTGACAGAGGAGCCTGTTGGTGAATAAGGATACCACAGGAACTCAGAAAACTGCCCCCCTTTCAAAAGAAAATATATGTCCTTATAAGGACAGGTACACCAAGCGCGGATTTTCAGCAGTATAAAACAAAGTGCAAAAGATGGATTGATTAAAATTAATTGTATCGCTGTACGCCACCTGACTGTGTTTGTTATAACTTAGTAACGATTATAGGTATAATGACTTACTCGATGGCGTTCAACGCTCTTTTGCCCTTCTCCATATCGTCCTTTTAGTTGACCTACTTTACGCCTTTCTTGCGAACACGTGAGTGCCGTAACACAGTTGTGTTGCTGTTTTCTATACGAATCGATACGAAGCAGTTTCCACCCTCTCATCTCATTAATGCATTAATGCTTATCCGTTCACGCACAATTTATATAATATTCTTACACCGATTCGATTGTGCTTATTTGTTTACTATTTACACTCCACTACTTTGCTTTGTTTATCTAAGCATATCCTGGATTTATTTTGATGCATATTAATGAGCTCTTCCTGTTATAGTGGCAGTACTCACAAGCTAACTGAATGCACGCAAAGCCTTGGTAGTTTCTACTGATTCTTGTCACTAATGTAGTAACGTAACGATTCTTTTTCATATGCATTTTGTAAACGAGAGTAAGTGTTAATTTTCTAGTAACTGAAGGCTCATTTAGTAATTACGCTCTTATCTTTGATTGTACAGCGGTTCCTAACGCTCACAAATTAGCTAGTGAGTTTAGTCCTGCTTGCATTGTCTTGGGCCCAGCCCGATGTATTTCATCAAAATGTTTATCGTCCGTCCGGACGTCGCGATCTATTGCCGACGATCTGGGTTTCCTTTTATTTATCAAATTCAGTTCTAACTGCCTTAATCTGCGTTTACGCGTCCCTTCATAAGTAAAACGCCCTATTGAAGTAAAATACGTGTTGAAGTAAAGAAGCGTTTTTTCCCTCTTGATATTGGATGTCTTACGGTACAAACCATGTATGTCATGTCTCAAACATGGCGAACAGCTTCTTTCGGCACCATGTACACACAATTTACTTAAGGCGTCACCATTTGGCCAACATGCAAAGAGTACGGCTTTTTCTCAAACACCGAGCTAGCCTCACTTTCTGTGATGACCTTAACGCCAAGATCAGAGGTCAGTGGAGCACAGAGAAGTCGTCAGCAAGCCATCCACATCGTCAACATGAGTCTCGTGCTGGTATTTACGTTTCCCGGAGTAAGAATGGTAGCGTCGCAGCTTTCCTTTACGGTCTAATTTATCGGAATCATCCTTTTCGCCCCCTTCTGATGCAGACCTCGTTAGTTTGTTTAGGTGTCCAAGTGATACGCTGTATTTTCGTTCAGGCATTGCACTCAAATGTTTAGCTTTGGCATTTCCTGGGATCATGGACTCGCCTCTGATCTCTCTAGCCTCTTTATGATCTGTGACATCTTCTTGCAATCTCACCACATTCTGTATCTCATTTTGGCAATGTCCAGAATCGTTTGCGTCAGTAAACACGTCGTTGTCTCCGTCACTGCATTTTGCACTGCAATCCTTTCTGTAAATAAAATCGTGTTTTGGTCGAATTATAGAGCTGAGGTATTTACTCCAGTTATGTGTCATTTCAAAGATACTCTTCGTAGGTAAGACAGCATGCAGTGGTCAAAAATCTCCCAAAACAAATGGCAAACTGTTTAAGACTTGCTCTAGGCAAAAGCTCGTTATGTTTTCTGCTCTTATGTAAATTGAAAATTCGGCATGGTTTGTAGCTAAACAAAAGGTCGGTAACTTAATTACCGCAGTGACAATACTGGTCTGTCTATCAGGCGCTAATGCGTTCAATCAGAATGCTATTGCCATATCGATTGATATTCTTTTAAAAACGCCGATCCAAGTTTTAAAATGCTGCGATTCCCAGGAAGCCATGTTTTGCTGACTGTTTATCTTGCTATCTGAATAGAGAATATTGCATATCAAATAGATTACTGGTAAGGTATAATTCACCAAAGACAAACAAAGAAAAACAATAAACAAGTTATTTGTGTTTCTCTTTAGTGGATTTTAGTCCATTGTGCAAAATTCAAATTTAATCAAATGCATCAAGTGGAATAAGTACTGGTATACATTACCCCCCCCCCCCCCCAAAAAAAAAATCTTTCAAATATCCAAATTAACCTTAAAAATGAACCACGCTTTCTATGTTTCCCGCGTGAAGCAATAGTTACAAAAATGATAATATACCATCATAATTGATACGAACCACAATAAAGTGTCTCCGCAACTTTGCAGCAATCCTAACGTAATAAGAAGAGACGAGTCGATGCATAGGAAAAAAATATCAGAGAACCGTATTTAACGACAACACAAACAAGATAAACAAGAAGATTTAGCCGCCTGGGTGATATCATAGAGCGGATCAGGAGAATTGGCGTTTAGGTTTGAAAAACAGTAACGCCCCATACATTACTGAGAGGTCAGGCCGGCTTTCATAGTATCCGGTAAACACTCTGCAATGGAATATGAAAGTAAATGTAGCAATACTATGTACCCATAGTATTCGACAATTTGGGCAGACTGTGTGCTTGCAGGCTCGCAAACACACCTTTAACAAAGGCTTGGCAACATTCAGTCACCCTTTTACCCCTCCCCTCTCCACCACGTACATACTTCCCACTGTGCTCCACCGCCCTTGTTTCTGAAGAACAACAGAAATGCAATAAATTAATGCCGTCCTAAAAGAATCAACAAGTCTGAATTTGAATATCGCTTTCGGTGTTCATGGAGCTTGCCTTTTCATGACGCTAGACTTTTATAGTCTCAGGAAACAACACCAGCTGCGCTGGGAATTAGCCAGGATTTAACTCTAATTGCACTGCACTTTTTCTATCAGTCGTGGTGGTCTTAGCGATATGCTTCCCACTAATTCGACAGGACAGCAATTATTGTTCAAGAGAAGTTTTGGTCTTAAGAGTCAGAGAAAGAGGACGACTATGGACAAAAGCTCGATTCTCTGTCGCTTTTCTATGTTTAATTGTTACTGACACTGCATCCTTTCCTAACAATTACCGTCTATGCGCTATCGTTATCTTAAACGTTTCCGCCAAACGCGCAATGTCAGTCTACCGGATCAATCGGATTTAGTTAATTTTACCGCAACGTGCGCAAGTCTCTTTTCAGGCTGATTTACCCTGTAATCCATATGTTATCGAAGGCTGAGGCCCATGTTTGGTTAAGGATGGGGGACCTGGGACATCACCGAAACTTTGATGTTAAGTTTGAAATTGTTGTTTAAATTCTTGGGCGTCTTCGTATATTGTTTTTCTAGTTACCACACCCGTTAATGCGTCTGTTCTTTGTGAGGACTATCAAATAAAACAATCAATTTACCAGCCGCTTCTGTTTGTTTAGGAGTCCGTGGCTTTTTCGCGGTGTTTAATAGAGAGGTCACTGACTGTCGAATTCAATTGATGACACGTCACGGATCATTTAGATTTCAACGCTCAGGGCAACGTAGGTGGTGATCTGATATAATCGTAAAGGATTCAGTAACTGTAGCGTTTTCGTTGCGGGAGATAAATAGTCACCGAGAAACACACTGCATCGGTGTAAGCCACAGATGAGCACGAGGCGCGCAAAATCTGAAGTCAAGTAGGACATACTCAGCTAAAGTGACACGGAGCGCGCCGCGCGATTAATGGACTTAAAATGTGTTGATATGTGCGAGTGTTTTGCGAGTAATTCCACATTCTGTGAACCTATTCACACTATCAACTGATCCAAACAATGAGCTCGAATTCCAAAGGAGAAAAAATAATCGAGG
The DNA here is from genome assembly GCF_932526225.1 of Nematostella vectensis. Taxonomy (NCBI): domain Eukaryota; kingdom Metazoa; phylum Cnidaria; class Anthozoa; order Actiniaria; family Edwardsiidae; genus Nematostella; species Nematostella vectensis. The sequence goes on along the minus strand of NC_064034.1, from coordinate 12,416,863 downwards.
GAAACACTAAACTTGGGAAAACTGCAGTTACAAGGGACGTGCCGAAAAATGTTGCATCTCTTAAGAAGACATGTATCCCTCAACTGTGTCTTCCAGAATTATCTCTGTATGATTGTAATGGAAGAGTGCAAGAAGCGCCGGTAAAACAAGAGAATCAGCAGCAGACACTAGAGAAGCAACAGGTCCGACCACAGGTTGTTCGTAGACGTAGTTCAGGCTTAAAGGCAAGGATGGCAAACGAGCGTAAGAGCGAATCGTTCTTGACAGTAAGCGAGCTTGATAATCTGTTACAGAGGAGGAATTCGTATGGTGGAAGGTCTTCCAAAGAGGAGGAGGATACCGAGGTCGATGACGATGGTTTTCTAACAACTTCGCTTTGCTCTACTGAGTTGTGATACATGTTTGTCCGTCCAAAAACAAGTCAGTGTAATTATTGCATTACTTAAAAAATCAAACAAATTAGCAATCTGTTACATCCAAGAAATTAATTTTGTGTAGGAATGTAGACCTGATCGTTGTTTGAAATTGGCTGGTTGGTTAGAATGATACAGACAGAAACTGCAGGATTCGCGATTAAGACTCCAAACAAATTACTCGCCCATATAAATCCTGATAAGGATACTCGAACCTTAGAACCTTTTCCTATCACAAGTGAGACTTGCCAGATAGAGCAACTGTGCCAGATAACATTTTACAACATATGACTTTCTTCATTAGAACCATATGAGAAATAACTAATCTTATTAGAAACTCAGAGTAGGTCACATGCGATAACGATGTTATGTTGTATAGATTTTAAAGACACTAGAATGTTTTGCATATGTTTATTTCAACAAACCTAGAACAAAAATGTAAATGCCGAATTAGTTGAATTGGATTTAATGTAGGCATTCCCAAGAAAGCACAAAGTAGAATTTTTGTCGACAAAAGGGTCGTTATTTTATTTTCCATTCTTATAAATCATGCACGAATTGTTCGCGTGATACATCGCGAAACTACCCTAGTTCCAGAGCCACTAAATAGGGATACGTTCGAGGCTTTGGAACCAGGGTAGTTCCGCGTTTCGCAAAACATATTTTTGTCGATGGAAAACCTCATTACCGCTACTAGATTAAAGAGTACAGTTAATGACTAGTACCACTGCATGAAAGTGGTTACTGGTACCTCAATCTGGTATGTTTCAATGCCGATAATGACTTATGGATATATTTCCTAGCGATGTAATCTAGCTTTTTGTGTGAATAAGTTTCCTTTTAGTATCACGTGACATCACTTGGTTAAGGTCGTGATCACGTGACTAGTGCCACATCACGGAGTTACTGTAAGACAAGGTGGATGCACAGTAATATCATGGTTACGGTAATATCAAGTGGTTACGCAATATCACGTAGCCAGGATAAGTTATGTGGTTACAAAAATACCACATGGTACGGTTGTAGCCCAGGCAAGCGATAAAAGTCAGCTTTTATCATCATATCACGACATCATGTGACACGTCATCGATATCAGGTGGAATGGCGATCGACAGCACGTAGAAAGAAAACATCACGTGAAACCTTAAGATCACGTGGAATAGTTACATCTTGTGAAAAGATGACATCAGCAGGATAGGACTAACAATAGCTGGAATATGAACATCACGTGGAATAGTAAAATCGTGTGAAACGGTGACGTCAAGTAAACGGTGACATCACGTGAAACGGCTACACCCAGGCGGAGTGGTGACATCACGTGAAACGGTGACAACACCTTGAATAGGAACATTACCTGGAATAGTAATATCACGTGGAACGGGGATACCGTGGAAAGGCGACATCACGTGGAACAGCGACATCACGTGAACGGCGACGTCACGTGGAACGGCGATATCAGATAGGATGGTGACAACACGTAGAAAATTGAAATCACGTGGAGTGGTACATCGCATGTAATAGTAACATTACGTTGGACCGGCGGGTGTTATAGGGATGGTGTGTAACGAGGTCACCACCTGGTACACTTGACCAGCTCTCTCACGCGACCAACAAAAAGCTAGGAAAAGAAACTACGAACAATTTCGCGTATAAAAAACTGCTCTGAAACCCGATAAAACCGCGACAATACTTTTTCCAAAATGTTTTTTTTGTTTTTGTTTTGTTACTGTCGAATCCGTTGTATCGCGACCCGCGTTTTCAAAACACGATTTGTTTTGGTTTTCTGTTCCGTCAGTAAAAACCATTCTGAGCCAATCAGAGTTACGCTTTGTGCACTTCCCTGGCTATCCTCTGGACGAAAACCAGACAGTGTCGCGACAGAAAGCTAGGCAACTGCACTAGGCGAGAGATGGCAAGAATTTGATTGGCTTAGAATAATTTGACTGGCGGAACAGAAAATCCCAAGACAAAAACAAATCGATGTTTTCAAAATGCGGCGTCGCGATACAACGGACTCGACAGTAATTATGACTATTTTCAGAGGATGGTAATATGTATTATGTTCAATACAAGACTAGTCTGGCGTAAATCGCTTGTTAGATTTTCTCGACCTTTATACATATATCGACATAAAGCAAAGGCCGCCGGATTATCCGGCTTAAAGCTGCCATTGTTTACAATAATCTTCAACAGTCTGTGGAACCCTAATCCACTCCGTAAATGGTATGCAACCCCAAGCCCCTTGCACACCTTATGCACTGAAGTTTACGTCACACAGGCGAGGGGCAAGCTGGCTTTGAAAAAGAAGACAAGTATCATAGTCCCTTACCCTGTCAGCGAATAAAATGCAAACAAAGCATACTGCACACACTACGCACTCAAGCCTACGTCACAGAATGGTTAGGATGTTATGAGACTTAAAAAAAGAGTAGACAACTACGAATGCATAAGCCCTTAGCTTGTCAGTGAATGGTGACAGACGAAAACAATGGCATGAAATTTTCCAATTCTTAATATATAAGCTGAAGATTCCGCATACAAGGAGTTCCTCTGACCAAAAGCTTAATCCCAAATTTTAAAGAAATTTAGAAGATAGGAAATTTAGATATTTGCGAGCAAAGTTGGCTTAATTTCTGATCAGAGCCCGATTTCTTCCTAAAAACGAGGAGAATTCATATTTTGAACATTTGAAAATTGCACTTCAAGCCTCATATCTCGAAGACGAATCCATAAAAAAAAACTACTTTTTGATATGTTGTTTTACATAACATAAGGAACCTCTGTGCAAAAATTCAAGCTTACCGAAGTTAACCAGACCTTATTTTGGGAAAACTTGCCATTTTTTTGCTCTGTCGTGAATGTAATGGTATAAACAAGGCCCACTGCACACTGGTGACTGAAATACACTGCGCGCAATGCCCTCTATACCCTGTCAAGGTTGGTATAAAGACAAAATCCCTTGCAGACTCTCAGCCTATGTTTGAGTATAGGGGTGCCGCTGGGGGTTTTGAAAACACCTAGGACAGGACAACACCCTTGATTTTAGTACCCTGTTTAGGACACCCTCAATTTTAGGACCCCGTTTTAAGGACAAATAAAAATGACACAATTAATTTATAACTTCTTTATTGGATAAAAACACACCCTAAGACACGTTTCATCAAGCATTAAACTCGAATTACTTACGCTAGAAAAATGCTGTCATTATCTATTAAAAGACAGTGTAGAAAATAGAACGTCAAATGATCAGTTTGATAACTGGGTGCAAAAACAGTAGTTAATTAGTGCAAGGTTGCTACAACAGAAACGCAAACTGAAACTCTTAACATACTATTAAATGTACATCGTATTATACACACTAAATACAATTTGATATCAATAACAATTTTCAATATCATAACTAAACACAGTGAAGTATAGCTATTTCGACATTACTTCCGACTTGGTTACTTGGTCTCCCTGAATACTTCTCGCACAACACAATTCTTTAGGCGATCGCATAAAACCGAGGCCAGGTTTAAATTCGTTCGATACTTTTTTGCGGCAGTCTTTTATCTCAAAACCGATCGCAAAACCAAGCACCCGGTTAGCACGTGAGAGCAAGCAAGGCAATCAGATCGGCGGCGGGATCAGAGGTTACGAATTAAGGCAGCCAAATTGGTACCATGTTTTGGACAGTCTTGCTTAAAATTATGTACCCTGTTCAGGACAGAGAGGCCTAAATGTGTAGCCTGTTTAGGACAGAGGTCAAAAACCATACCCTGTCCAGCGGCACGTCCCCGTATAGCAGGTATAAGGGAGTCCCTCCCGGGGGGTTAATGTCACAACATCTTCGTGACAGAAAAAGAGCAGTCAAAGTTGTACTCTATTTTTTTGCACAAACTTCGCACCCCGTATACTACTACGTTCTAGAATATTACTTTTTATTTGGTCTTCATAGTGTTGAAAACGTCACGTGTATTTTTGGGGGGGTTATCATCTTTCTGTTAACGTGAACAGAATGTCGTAGCAGGAATGTGCCGCCGTGTCGTTGTAAAATTGGCAAAGCGTTGATGTGTAATTTGGAAAGTTAAAAAAAAGGTGTTTTGGTTATAGACTTTTGCGTCGGGTATTTATGTTGTAATTTTTTGGTATCAAATTTCGGCCACTGGCCCCTCCCCCTTCTTGTTTGGCTGAGTTCTTGTTTACGGGCATACAATATTAGCGTGACTGCTGTGTCGTGACTGTAAGAGCGACAATCGAGTTCGTCAGACTCCACATGTTATAAGGCACACTCAGCGTGACCACGCGTCTAAAGATCTCGACCCTTTAAGCATAAACATTCTTTGCATAACTTGCAACTTTAATTACCGAAGTGAACTTATAATTAGTTTTCGCTAAAACGGCGTATTACTGTGTTTATATCATAATTAAGATATACAATATCGTGATGTTTCGACTGGACTACCGTAAACTTCCTATTAAGGAGCGCATAAGTACTTAATCCATAGTATAATCGTAATAATATTAGCATGGGCCAAGAATCAGGTTCGATATCTAATCCGCGTCTCAGACATTGTTGGATTATATTGCTGTACAACTCGGTGAAATTCATTTTATTTTGTTGGCTCTATCACAGCTCTGTGGTGCAAAGGTTCGTCTCTAGTGTCCCATCATCATTCAGATGTGTATCAGACTCGGAGAAGCTTGGCATTGCGTCACTTGATGAGGCAATCCGCGGCATGCACACATCGAGATGAGCCGGAGATGGCTTTGCGGTTAACCTCTCGAAGGAGTTGCTCCTTTTCCTTGTAACTCCTCTGTGTTTTGCTAGCCCCCTGTCTAAACTAAGGAAACCCACATCAGGCGAAGCTGTACCTATCTTGGTATTCCACTCTAAGCGTCTCGTTTCAGACTGGTCACTCATTCGTCTCTGGCTGTGGTACCCATTAGACGGGACCAAGTGTTTATACACTGCAAGATCAGAGTTTGCTTTAAGATGGAGTTGAGGCCTTGGTGATAGCAAGTTCTCATCTTTTAAATTCTCACTTGAATGTTTTGGATCTTGAAAGTGTTTCGTTTGGCCCCTGTTAAGGAATTTAATCCGCGATTTAATTTTTTCGCTAAAGGAGCCGCGACGTTTAAAAGATTGATCCATGCTGTCCTCCGTAAGCCCCGTATCTCCAGCATTCTGTTTGAGTTTTGTTTTATTGCTAAGCCATCCAGAAAACGACTTACTGCGTTTAATATTTGGTACCTTTAGTCCACTTTCATTTGATATAGACCCATGGCCGACCATGTAACAAGGAAGAGTTTTATAAGAGGTTTCTGCTGAAAGAGTATTATTTGTCTCATTATCTAATGGGTTATTTTTATTAAGAGATGTGTCCAACACTAATTGTCCTTCCACAAGTATTTTCATATTTACTCGTGTTAACGGAGTGAGATCCGATTGACTTTTCTTGTGAAGCTTCGGGCGAATAGGTTTACTTTCATACGGAGGCGGCTTTTTGGGGATATCCATTTCGTCAACGCCGCTACAACCATTCCACAAATACTTGATATCGCTCGCCATAGAAGATGGCTGTTCAGTAAAATTATGATAGTTTTGCTTATGTGATCTTATCTCCTTGTCTGTAATGCAAGACAAGTTTGGCTCCAGAAATGGCTTCTTGAACTGATGTTCTGCATCTGAGTCTGTTAGTGCTGTGATCCGTGATCGAAGACCCAGCTTTGTCGTGAATTCGTGTCCTAACTTTTTCATCGCCGACTAATTAAAGCAACAGCTTGATAGAATCGGTCAGCGAACAGAACCATATATTTCACGTAAATCGGTCTTAGCCCAGTAGACTATGGCGCCGCCTTTTCAATGTTGCAAACGTAATTCCGAATGTATACTCAACCCCCTCGCATTCTAGCCACGGATGTAGACTGGTCGCATGGCTGTTTTTTCTCTCGGCCCGATCATTCATCTTACGTGCTGATGTACAAGTCTTGAGATCCGAACATTTGTCTGCTTCTTGTCATGATATTACTACGTATACTCGGTGAATGTCGTGACTTTCCGTGGTGACGAATGCCTTCCCAAGAAGAACTGTAAGTCGACAAGCTAGTGCAAGTCGTTAGTGTTTCGGGTATTGCTGTTAAGCCAAGCACGAAAATAAATACATTTCTAAGCTGGAATCGCTTTCGCTACTTAACCTAACTGATATTCACCTATGACCTTCGCGTTAATGAAACATTAAGCATCCCCTTGCGCGAGGGCCATTACTTGCACGATATTTCTTAAGAGGTAACGTCGAAATTGTTGTGATATGCATTTTCCATCGAATACACTTCTGAATTAGCAACCGAGATAAATAACGGAATATTTGCACACACACATCGGCCTAAATTCCGAATAGAAGCGCATTCGGGGCATCTGTCCCACACGTGAGTGTAATTATAGCTAGGAACAATCTTAGGAAAATGCTAGATACGATAAGGTCATCCTTATCAAACACTCGTCACGATGTGCAACATTACGCTTGACAAGTAAACTCTAATGTGTCAACATGCATTTGGTGCTATTTTTGAAGGTGCAACTATTTTTAGAAGAAGTAAACATCTAATTAATCTAATCCTTAAATATTTCATTATATGTATCACGCGATTTTTATTTAGTAAAGCTCGTTTGTACAATTCTATACGCTTTACTTTCACTTGTAAAAAAACTTGATATAACCAATCGGAGCGACGTACAGCAGTTCACCACGTGAAAGTTATAACCAATCACCTGTAGAGTTAACGCGCTCCGACCAATCAGATTTGAGCATCAGAAAGGCTTACTGATAATTTGACAGTGATTGATTAGTGTCCAGAGCACATTTAATTACGTCTCGAAGTAAAGTAAGTATATCTGTCCAAAGCAGGCAGTAAGGTAATGGTACCTATTATCGGACACTTTAGATCTACGCTAAAATATCTCGCGTACAAAACACAATTGAGTCTTAGGTTTTACAGCTAGAAATCACTGACTATTAAACATAATAATTCGACCAATTTAACAAAAATTCGATGGTTAATTTTGGGAGAAAACAATCGTTCGTAAGACGTGTTGTGAAGCCCTATTATCGGATACCTAGCCCTATTATCGGACACCCTAGCCCTATTATCGGACAGCAGATTTCTTCTAAAAAAACAACAGGAAAATCATGCTGCATTTTCATTAAAATACTGCAGACAATAATTGTTGACATATAACTTTGCAAAACTCACGATAGTTTTTAGTTTGAGACTCTTTCTTCTCCGTAGCAAGCGATTCATAACATGCATTGCGCGCGTAACAAACTGCACGGCGAAATGTGCGTTTGCTCATCGATCGCTCAAATTTACGTTAAATCGTTCGATGATTGCTCGACTGTCCGATTATAGGGCACTGAGGTTAGGTACGAACAATTCGAGCTATCCCGAAGTGTCTACGGGAACAGAGGCCAAATAGCATCCTGGGAGATCAACAACAAAATGGCGGATTCGCCGAGCGACTTTCATCACGATCGGTCAATCTTGGACTTTTTTACGGCTTCTTTTCGTCCTCGCGTATTCAAGTCAAAGAGAGGATTTCAATCGCCATTTTGCGGTGCGTGAGAGAAAATTATTTCTAGTTTTGTGAAACAATAAACACTCGTAAAAAAGCTTCGGAATACAAGTTTTCTGAATGTTGTTTTTTCGACTCGATGGGTAATTTTCCGGCGTGTTTTCCTATTGTTTGAGATATTTACATTTTTTTCGAGTGTCCTATAATAGGGCACTGTCCGATAATAGGTACCTAATACCACTACCTTAATTCTTATCTCGAGCCTAAAACGTGTGGTCGGGTCGCAAATGTAAACACGAGTAAATACAGCGAAATCAATCCAGCTTGAGATGATTTTGCACAATTACTTGGTAGAGATTGAGACTATGGTAATACATGCAGTAGTGAAATCGCGAATCTGGCCTTTAACTGCACAAATAACATGGATTTGAGAGCTGGAATCTCAAAATCAAAGATGGCGGCGGCCATGACACAGTATACAGAAGAGATCGACTATTGCGCAAAGGTTCTTGGATTATTGCGCAACTTTAGCCATATCGCGACAGGTATCCCAGTAAACATGGCGGAAAGTGAGCCACAGTTTATTGCGGTGATATTAATATTCAGAATTTTATTAGTGGACAACAGAAATACTTTTTTTTTAATATTGTCAAAGAAGACAAGAGAGATAGAAGCCATTGAACCTACAGAATTGGATGACTACACCTTGCGAAATTTCTTATTCAATTCAGAAAAAAAGATTGGGAGGAGTACGAGCCATCGTCTTTACCCTCGTTCATCTCAAATTTCGACCGACACTTAAAGAACAAAGACTTCTCCTCTACAATCATAGAGAGCAAGGAGTTTAGGAAGACATTACCTCTAAGCAAAGGTTGTTGAAAAAGTTAGGCAAAGGAAACAAACAAAACGCGGCACGAGTGCTAACAGACGAATAAGTCGACATTCTCTATGGCGATAAATCTCCTCGGTCTCTCATCCGCAAAAGCCATAATAAACATGCTATGGCGTAATAAAACGCTGTTCTTCGGAATAAGAGGATGTCAAGAGCGCCGAGACATGAAATTGGGTGAAGTGGAGAAAACAATCTGCGGATTGAAACATTTTTCTTGAGCACAGCGAGCGACCAGACGAGATGAAAACCGCAGAAAGCCCGTTCAATCACACGAACCTCGACAGCACAAAACCGTGGTTCAAAGCAGCGACTATGGGAATAAAAATATCAACTTACTCATGAAAACAATGGCTGAAAAGGGTGGATTGGATGCTCACAAATCTTACAAACCACAGCGGCAGAAAGAGGATGATTCAAAAATTGAACGATCAAGGAGTTCCCCCAACTCACATCATGCAAATCTCCGGTCACAAGAACGTGCAGAGTCTGAATAACTTCAGCAGCATATCAGTACACCAACCAATTGTAACACGATTCTACTCCAGATTTTTGAAAGCCAGGATCGTGCCCCAAGGATTTCATCTCCGTCTGCGTGAACTACTGCGCATGTCTGATTACGACTGTCCAGGTTTCCAAAAATGTTTCTTGGGGGGGGGAGGGGGGGGGGGGCTTGGAGCGTGCACAGATCCTGTTTAATTTATGCGGATAAATCAATGTTCACGCAGGTGTGGGCAGTGGCGATTGAGACTTTTGAGGGAGGGAGGGAGGGAGGGAGGGAGGGAGGGAGGGAGGGAGGGAGGGAGGGAGGGAGGGAGGGAGGGAGGGAGGGAGGGAGGGAGGGAGGGAGGGAGGGAGGGAGGGAGGGAGGGAGGGAGGGAGGGAGGGAGGGAGGGAGGGAGGGAGGGAGGGAGGGAGGGAGGGAGGGAGGGAGGGAGGGAGGGAGGGAGGGAGGGAGGGAGGGAGGGAGGGAGGGAGGGAGGGAGGGAGGGAGGGAGGGAGGGAGGGAGGGAGGGAGGGAGGGAGGGAGGGAGGGAGGGAGGGAGGGAGGGAGGGAGGGAGGGAGGGAGGGAGGGAGGGAGGGAGGGAGGGAGGGAGGGAGGGAGGGAGGGAGGGAGGGAGGGAGGGAGGGAGGGAGGGAGGGAGGGAGGGAGGGAGGGAGGGAGGGAGGGAGGGAGGGAGAAAACGTTTTAGATGATACCTTAAGTGTTTGGTGGTTGTGATAATCTTATTCTAGTAGAGCTGCATTACTTTTGATAGTAATTTTGGATACCATTCGTCGAGTTACTTTTTTTATAAGAGATCACACAGAGAGTACAGAAAACACCTTGGCTGGATAAGTGAGTCCCTTCTTGCAGGAATATGAGAATTAGATGAACAGTTCACTCTTCAATATACAGTTAATAACAAATTACATCCATATTACGGTGGCGTATCCTTTTGTTCCAGTACAGCATGTTTCTTATTACGTGAATAAGATATTTTAGAACTTTAAAATTTATGTTTTGCATTCATTAGGAATGATAAAAATAGATATTACATCATTAACAACATTCTGTGTCAAGAGATAGAGTTCGTGACGTGTGTTTACTTAAATTAGTTTTACAATGATTAAACAAGTAGTCCAAGTTAAATGAAAGACTTTGAGAGAGTTATCTTTAAGGGGATTCGTCATCTGCAAGAGAAAAATAAAAACAGGTTTGGCTTCCACACTTGTTCCCTGTCCCTTACCGTACTCAAGAGCCACCATATTTTGGCGCCCCATATCCAGTAAAATTGTGCACTATGTTAGCGCTAATTGTGTGACAAAGAGACCACCCAAGCTCCGAGCATTCCTTGTCAACACATTACCTGACATATCCTGTAGCCATCCTTGATTGGCATGATCCAGCACCTGTTTGGCCCATTCGTCCACATCCTTACCACCCCCGACGGAGCCTGAAAACCCTCTCTGCTCGAACTTCAAGGGCTCTTTCTTGGGTCCGATATCCTCCAGGGCTTTGTCGCTATCAATACGTGGGAGAGTGGGCGATAAGGTATGGGTTTGTCTTAGTATGGAGCGATTCTTGATTGAATAGTTGCCTCTGTATAAGGTGTTTGGCTCAGGGGTGGTACTACTTTGTGCTGGTGGGTCGACTTTTCGTGTGTCTTTAGAGGACTCTTTAGACTGTCGTGATTGGGTTACTGCGGGAGAGCTGTTGTGTTGAAGCACTTTAGGCTTATCTTTGGTCTGATCTTTCTGGGATTTTGATTTGGTAATTTTACCCTTTCTGCCCTTTTGCTTTGCCTTCTCTTCTTTTTCAAAAATAATGTCCCTGCAATAAAATGAATATGACAGGTTCACATAAAGTTGAGTATTATATTTAATTTTAATATAAACAAAGATGCACTCCTTCGGATAACTGGTATTCTGCATATTCGACTTCAAAATTCAACAGACATTATAACTTCAGGTCATTTCTACCCGCATAACTATTGAGGGTTCAAGCTATTGGGGAATTCAAGTTATTTATAAGAGGAATCCTTTTAGAAAGAAGGAGGATCCACCACTATATAAGATTGCTTACTTTTAAATACATCATGTAGATGACAAATGGCTGTTGAGTAAGCAGTGCTCAAAGGAAAAATAATGATAGAGGGGGCAGAAGCCTAAGGTCCCCTTTTCCTGACGCCCTTGTATATCAACATGTCCTCTTACTTTGCAATGGTGATCTGGTCGGCGAGTGATCGGCGCCGAGTCTGCGTCTTATCACGAATCATGTCTCTCTTCTCGGCCACCCAGCTATCCCGCTCCTTGTCTACGCCCTCATCCATGATAACAGCTTTAGACTGGCTGATACTGGACAACAACGAGCCCTGCAAACAAGCGGAAGGTACCATTAACAGAAGCACCCACAACATAAAGGAGATGCCAAAGTTACACTTTACAACGAGCCCTGGTGTTATATGTGAGGTCTTTTCTGCTCACTAAAATGTGTCTGTCTTAAAACTACAGTCTTATAACACTACGAAAAGGCATTGACAAATATAATTGCAGTTAGCCCCATCTACGTACTATTTTTCATAAGCGAACCTTAGATTCAAAGTAACAATGTCTCTCATATAGTGTAAGTAAAACTGGGTGCCGCGATGGCAATGGCGTACCGACTGGGGGAAGGGAGACGGCTTACCTTGAAAATACCGCTGCTGGTTAGGCCCAGTTAGCTCCATTTCCGTACTATTTTTCATAAGCGAACCTTAGATCCAAAGTAACAATGTCTCTCATATAGTGTAAGTAAAACTGGGTGCCGCGATGGCAATAGCGCACCGACTGGGGGAAGGGAGAGGGCTTACCTTGCAAATACCGCTGCTGGTTAGCCCCAGTTAGCCCCATCTACGTACTATTTTTCATAAGCGAACCTTAGATTCAAAGTAACAATGGCTCTCATATAGTGTATGTAAATCTGGGTGCCGCGATGGCAACGGCTAATTGACTGGTGGAAGGGCTTACCTTGCAAATACCGCTGCTGGTGACTTTGTTGATTACTTTTCTCTTCTCCGAGACTCTCTTCTCGCGCTCCTTGTCCGTACCCTCTTCCAAGATAACAGATTTGGCGATCTGTATCGCCTCCGCAAGGGACGACTTTCGGCGCTTCGGTGTTAGCTCGTGAATCACTCGTCTCTTCTCGTACGCTTTCCGATCACACGACTCTTCCGCCGGATCATATAAAAGCTTCGCGTCTTCCGAATCAAGAAAGTCGTCTGCTTGTGACTTCGGCTGAGCTGCATCGGATGTTATGTCAAGTTTTTCGAGATCACTGTAGTCGATGGTTGAAGGTGGATTCTCAGGATCATGGTAGACAAGGGGATGGTATTTGGCTTTCTCTTTCTCTTTCTTTTCGAAGTGATGTCCTCTGAAAATGACGTTGTTTTTTAAGCTCTCGTGATTGAATTTCCCTGACATACCCATTTATTATCCGGACCTAGGAACCTTTTTTACACCATAACTAGGCGCGCACCAAGTAATTGCTGAGGGTGATGTCAAGTCATAGGTATACTGATATTTTTGGGTACATTGCTGAGGTGGGGTTTTGGCGATATGGTGGTTACGTTACCTTTTTATTAAAATGCTCTATCGAGATATCTCCACTAAGAGGCTAACCTCTGTTTGGTGGCAAACTTAGTTCAGGCCCGAGGGTGGCCGGTTGATGTAGGCACCGCTGTATTTTTTGTCTTACAGATCGATTTGAGTTCCCTACTGTTTTGACCGCATGGCAAACCTTATGATTTAGGATTTTCGTTCTTTTTGGAATGAGTTATATTGACAGTTATTTGCTGAGATGGAGAAGATTCAATCATCATTGATATGTAATCAGTAAGCTGCTCGCGTGCAAAGGCTCACTTACATGCAGATGAAACAGCAGCAGCACGACGCTATCAGGAGAATACCAAGCACACTCCCAAACGCAAGTCTTCCGTAGAAACTCTTGAAAAAAATCCGTGCCCTTCCCGTATAGGTATCAGTAATGTTCTCAAGGTGAGAATGCCAGTGAAACCCCTTGTTTACGATGTGCTCAAACATGCTTCCTTTAGAACTATGTTGGGCTGCTGCAGCAGGCTTTTTCTTAACTTCTGGGGGGCTAGTGGTGAGTGGTACTGAAGGTGTGCTGGTGGTTACTGATTCCTCTAGCTCCTTGCATTTATTATCACATGTGGTTCTCTCCGTTTTCGGTCCCCTGCAACCAAGTGCTGGCTGGCCTAGCTCGGTGATGCAATGTCGTAGACGAGATTTGATGCCCTCAGCCGAGCATTCGCCCCATTCACCCCACTTGGACCAGACAATTCGGGCTGAAAGTCACAACACACAAATATAACAAGCAAATGTTATAAGCCTAATAAAAAAGCTTTTGTCAATGCAAGCGGCGAATACGCCGAATTACTAATTATGGAAGGACTGAGGTGATAAATTAACTCCTTTACCAGAAACATACATTGTTCGCCTTAAATGGTGATTGATGATTGATTTGCGTGTTACAAGCAGGCATTGGTACCATGGCACTTGGGGTGGGATGGCATGGGATGGGATGGCATGGAATGGGATGGAGGGAGCTTATATACAGACGAGAGAGCAGCGGGCATAAAACGGGAGTGGTCTACAAAGTGTTAAGTAGCGATGCAATTAGAAAGGGGGAGGGGGAGATTGGGAAGCAATAAATTGTGAGATAAATACGTCCATAACATGGCACAATTTATAAGAAATTGCGAAATTATTGCCATTTGCCGATCTACATCATCCGGCCGGTAATTTGTTAAAAGATTGAAAACGCTTTATTTGATAAAAATGTCCAGAGGGATGGGAATGTGGATAAGTGCCCTATTCTCGCCAATCCGTAATGGACAGCCTACCCAGTTCATTTACTCCGACCCGTTCCCGTGAACGACTGCGACGTGACGACAAGGCCAGGGCGCACAAGCCAAGTCAAACTATCTATACTCGAGAAGTGAATGCGAAACGATTGATGTTTGATGAGCAGTATGTTAAAATCATGACGTTGACCTCTTGTGGAGACCAACCAACAAACTAAAATATCCTAATGTCCACCTATCTACCACATTTTGACTTTTGTGTGAGTCCAGAAAAGATCGCATTTAAAACACGGATACTCTCAGAGCAAAAACTCTCACCCCCTAAACCTAAGATACCCTGGAATCGATAAAAAAAAGTATTTCTATGAGGGTTTTTTTACCACCCCATTCCACCCCACCCACCATAATTTTTTTTCACAAAAATATATTAAGAATAAATGTAGAATCTGATGTAATTAGTCATCACTCACAAGTAACATGTAAGTGTACACTGTAGCTCTCCTCGCCCGCAATATCGTCTGGAATGCTTGCTTCACAGCGGTAAATCCCAGAGTCAGCCATTCGCAGTTTACTCATCACCAGGCCTTTTCCGGGCACTACTGTAAGACGAGAGCTGGATACTATTGGACCATCAGACTTGTACCATTTATAAGTGACATGCTTTTGTGCCTTTGCGGCGCAGTGGAGGGTAAGGTTACGATTTGGCATAATGTAGATCGCTTTGGGTGACGTTTTGATCAGTTTCATCCGTTCTAAAAAAAAGGAGGGAAGCATTTCAATTAACATGAGCAATTAACCAGAACTAATAACTTTGCAACATCCTTACAGGGCCGTAAGATGGGAAAGAGGCCGGACAAAGCTCCCCTCTCTCCTTGCCCTATAACTATGGCAATAACTAATAACACGGCCAGAGAACTCAACAGTCAGGTCTAACGAAGCATATACGCTTAGTTTGGGATTCGCGAGTTTGTCCGTGAGAAAGGCCCGTGCTGAACATCAGTCATTACAAAATACAACAGCATGCACAGTAAAGAGGTATCAGTTATAAGCATAAACACTATCATAAGGGGATAGAATATTTGTTTTGAATGACACATCATTTTTCGTGACCGGAGTTGTTTACAATGAGGTCCTAAACTCACAGGTTTACATTCTGTTATCAAAAATATTAAAAGCCGTAATTAGTTGAAATAAGACCTCACCATAGACTACTATGTTAAAAGAGCAGGTGGTGGTGAGCCCACTGCCGTCTTTGAACGTGTACTGGACAGCGGACGAGCCAACCGGAAATTGCATGGGCGTATGCAGGTCACGTGGTATTGTAGTCTTCTCAGGCAGGACTTTAGAGTTATCTACTGCTGATGGCTCGTCCCAGTACACCCAGCTCAGATCACTGTCGCGGTCAGTAGCTCGCGTGATGGACTTGGGACAAGGCACCTTTAGCTCAGGTGGGGTAACATCTACGATGAGAAACAGCGCCGTTCAATGAATGGGTATGGTCATGCCGACTGCCAAGGGGAAGGGCAACATATCGCTTTTTAACAAATAAGTAATAATATATAAACAGATTCAGGTTCTGATCACAAACAAATAAAATCAAATAATAAATCTTGAATAGAAGACGCAGCATCATCAGCAGCAGGAAAAACAACAACAAAAACGTTGGTTATCGTCATCATCATCGCGATCACCACTAGCTTTTTATTATTAGAGAAGTTATGATCATCATTCTTACAATTATTATCACCGCTAACAAAAACATAATTCACTTTTTTCCTCAGAAAACAGCAAACAACAATCATTGCTATCAGTCGCCACTCAAACGAGCCACCGCAACCAGTTTTACCAGTCATACCGTGGCAGGTTGGCCAGCCCTTCTCGATGCCCGTCCACCGTCCGTTTTGGTCGCATTTGGACACGAAAGCATTGTGTTTGATAGCAGGAGCACCAGGGGCTGCTCGCATCTGATAGCTCTCCTTGCACATCATCTCGCACTCGTCGCCAGGCCTGTAGCCGTGGCCTTTCTTGGACTTGACGCAGTGGAGTTTGTCAAAGTAATGCGGGGAGGGACATCTTATCTCTGCAAAGCAAAAAAATGTTTTTTGTTTACCTTTTACCATCGCACAACTGCATCTGGAGCCAAACATAATGCATATTGTAGGAATGTTCAAGTGTAAAATATATTCATGCAGCGCCCAAAGCAGCCGTATAGCCGAAACACAGTCAGGCAAAAGGCTATTTCCAGATTCTAAGAAAAATATGCGGTCAGTCTCAATTCAAGTGCCACTGAACAAAGTTCCAAAATATCTGCTTTTGACTCTCGGCATTATATACCTCATCCCGTTTTCATTAAACGGCCAATTTTATCGGTAACAAGCGTGTAAACCAATTTCTATTTTCATTGAGAAAACGATGTTAAAAAGGGAACGGAGCATCTTACTAACTGATCTTACTAAAACTATCGATTGTTTCTTTATTTCCAAAACAATGCACCGCGCACGCGCACACACTCGCGTCACACAACAGGACTTACCGCTTGCGAGGACAGCGTTGAAGCTCACTCCTATGAAAACAAGCAAAATGCCCCAAAACCAACAGCGCATAGCTTGGGTGGAATCACATGACGCCTACTTTTTCCTTTTCATGATGTATCGTGAGCTTGCGGCGATTCCATGGTGGTTCAAATTGTAGATCCTTTGTTGACGCGCGCACTTAATCGGGATAATACGTGACGTCATAACCAAAGACGATGGAACGGAAATTCACGAAATTAATGATGTCGCGATAATTCAAACCTCAAAAATTAAAGTGAATAAAGCCATTATAGACTGAATACTAAAAATGGTAATATTATTATTAAAAACACTCATCCACAAAAACTTGACACATGCAGGGAACGCCCAATATTATTGTTACAAGGTTCCCACATAAAACAATCACTTCTAGCAAGAATTGCACTCTAACAACACGTACCGCCTTCAAATCAAACTCTGTCGAGACGAAAAAGGAACGACAAACTGTTACAAAGTTCTCACATAAAAAATCACCTAGAATTATTTTTCTAGCAAAAATTTCACTCTAAAACGTAACACCTTCAAATCAAACTCTGACGAGAGGAAAGGGGAACGGAAAAAACAGGCGTTAAGGAAAACATCGAAATATTCGGAAAATAGTAAGCTGGTAATAAACTATAGATTGAAATTAACTGTAACGTTCAATAATAAAATAAAAAGATTCAATTGTAAACGTGAAAAAGAAACTTATTTTACTGCGAATCATCCAGAACAGCTCCTAAACCGGTCACAAGTCACACGCCACGCAACCATTAGCAATTAAAACAATAAAAACACCACCCACAAATTCGTCAGGGCTCCAAGCTCGCTATTAACGATGGAATTAAAGGAAAGCGCTAATCT
Source organism: Nematostella vectensis (assembly GCF_932526225.1). NCBI lineage: Eukaryota > Metazoa > Cnidaria > Anthozoa > Actiniaria > Edwardsiidae > Nematostella > Nematostella vectensis. The sequence goes on along the minus strand of NC_064034.1, from coordinate 12,399,244 downwards.
CCCCTGACGTATTTATGCATTACCGATTTCTTTGTTTGCAAAAAGAGCTCGTCGGGATCAAAACTCAATGATTGCAAGCTATATAATGATATAGGCACACAAACGTGCATTGTGGACGCTTGTTAGGACTAATCTTTAGCAAAGACAATAGCGGCGCGAGGTACCATTCATCGAGAATGAAAACATTATATGTTCAAACAAAAGGGAAATTAAAAACCGGAGCAATTCTTTTTAACATTTTTTTCAGGTTATTATGGACGGTATTAACCATTAAGGGTCCAAACTTAGTCAAGACCTTCGACAAAATTAAAATTGACTTGCCAAAAAGGGAACACCTTGGAGTTGAGTGAATTACAAGACACAGCAGCTGCTATCCTGAGTATGCAAATACTTCCCTTCTTTCTTTATGACTGTTTGTTGATGTTTACATAATCCTTCTAGGTATTACGATCACCAGGAAAATGCACTCCTTTAATGTTAAAAATACTAGCAATTATCGGATAGTTGTATCTCCTGTGTGAGCGTCATGGAGCGATAAAAATTCCTACAAATAACGTGTGAACGCTTTCAAAGAATACTAACGAGTTGAATAATAGTTAGTCTTCCTTTGTTCGTAAAACAAACTTTATATCGCGGCTTGACCACTCGTAGACGGATGTCAGCCCATGACTGGACATCCCCATGGCAACCCCTATTGAATTTCCACATTGGGAGGGTTTTACTCAAGGGTTTGTTTTCGCGATTTCTTCACACGGTCTTAGACTCGTAGGGCGACGATGGCGAATATACCTGCGAACCGAAGACTTTCTCGCGGCCGAAAATTCCTTTATCAAAGCGAAGTCGAGAAGTTCCTCCACGAGGACCCGAGTTCGCGGAAGAAATTTCTATCCTTGCTGCCAATTGCGGAAAACACAAAGGCGAAACTCTGCAAGAATGAAAGCCTGAGCGAAGTGTTGGAGAAATTGGAGGAGTATAGCTCGGGTGTCTGCCGTATTGTCGTTGCAACTCCAAGCTCGAAGTTTAAACACGTAGGCACTGGGATATACATGGGCGAAGGCTGGGTGCTAACGACTTCACATGTGATCCGCAACCGAGAGCAAGTGGAAAACGCAAGCTGTGTTTTCTCGTTTGGAGGGGTGACCCTAATGTTCGCTGCTCAAGAGAGGAGAGCAGTAGTTTACCGTATGGTCCCACCAGGTCGAAGGCCTGACTACCGCAATCGAGACTTGACTCTGATCAAACTCGGTGTTCAGTACACAGGTCTGCGCAAGAAACAGGAGAACACGACCTGGGAGAGAGATGAGCAGGAACTACTGACGCGACTTAAACCGTTCGACTTCAGGAACCTGGTTAAAGGAGACGATAACATGCCTCGCCAGGGGGACCTCCTCTGTGCCATCTTCCACGGCAAAAACACTGATAGCTTGAGATTCCAAGTCTCCATCGGGGTGCCTGACACCTATACAATCCTTAACACACAAGTCCTGAAACTCTCCGGCGGCTTCGACGCCGCAGTGTCCGGTTCACCGCTGATTGTACGCCGAGATGGGGAATATTCCTTAATGGGGATCCTCTTTGCCGGGGCGTATTACAACGCCGGTGGTGGCTTATACGCATACACTGGCGAAGGGCTAGTCTTCAATGCAGACATCCTGGAGAGCGTCACAGTGGGAATGAAAGGTGTTGATAAAATGGGCACTATTCAAATGTATAGCGTTAATGTTCCGTTTGACGAGCGCGCTAAGCTTCTCACACAAAAATCGGTGTACCGAGCCGCGGAGCTGGCAGTTAACAGCAGAATTCTTATACTGTAAAGCACTACAAGGCTTGCAGGAAACCACATATTTCTAGCACTGATTTAATAAGGAAGAGCTTAGGTGTAAAAAAGCGATTTCTGATTTCTAGCCACGCGCGGATGTAGCGTTTAGAAAGAAATGAATGAACACTCAAATCTTGAAGTGCAAAACTGTCTGGAAACTTAATGAAGCTAGCAGCTTGCTTCCTTTTAAATTTGAAAATACAAGGGATAACTCCCGTGAAAAATATTGCTTATTCATAAAAAGTATAATAAAAAAAATAATAAGTCCAGCAATTCCCACCACGGTTTAAATACACACTGTAATACAAAAGGTTCCGAAATATATCCTGTTCCATATCAAAAGCCTTTACATTTCCATTGATAAGCGTGGAATTTAAAGATAACTACGAGCTTTATAATGCTACACCGCGAAACAGCTGGTTTCGTATTTTTTTCCTCTGAAATGGAAATTTGAATAATAGCAATAATACGAAAAAGTTGTCATCGCTTTGCCAATTCTAAGGTCTCCATTGGCTAAGATATAAACATTTTTTAAAATCCCCTTCATTTTTTATACAAAGAGAGACGCATCGGACCCCAGAACTAATAAACAATCGCGGCATTCTATATTCCGTGCATTGAGCGATGCCTCTTGATAGTTTAAAACCATAGGAAAATGATAAAAAATTATGAAAAGAAGAGATCATCAAACCGCAAATCTCGATCTAATTGTCTGAGAAAAAAAAACACGACCAAAGGACTGCAAAGGCATTAGAGGAAAGATGAGTAAAAACGTATCGTTTGTTAATCAGTTAAAAGATTAAATCTCCAGGCGTTGAGTTTTACCCACGAAAATGTATAGTCATTTTTACGAGTATTAAATAGACCTCCAGCGCCACCTGCAAGGTGCTGTCATGTCAATCAAATCATCAATATCACGTGATTTGGATACTCTCGCTTGCTTTTGAGAGATATGCAATATAATAAGACTAATAGAGGTAAGAATATTGAGAAAAGGCAATTTAACACACACTAAGTCAAAACCAAAGCAAAAATTATAATATTTTATTATATTCGCATTATATTATTTTCGCAGTGGTAAATGTCAAAGTTGTCAAACGAAAACGATAAAATTTCCAAAAGTTGAAATCCAACGTGTAACAGCGTTGAATACCAGCACAAAATAGGTAACAAGAAGCTAAACACCAATCGGTTATTTTCACTTAATCAATCATATCCGTTGAAATATATCTCTTTGGTTAAAAAGTTTATTGATTTCTTTCTAACTCGGACCATGATTTTTACAAAAGGCAGGACCACGTAATGTTTGCGCTTGATTCGCCATCGATAAGCTAAACTATAGGTTATACTGCGCAGTTTAGCAAAATGCATAGACCTATAATTCTTTGGGCAATATGGACACACTGTACAACAAAGCTGCATTATGATAACCGTTCAGACCAAGGTTTGTAATTTCGAATTTCACAAGCTTCACTTCTTGTTAGACTGGGGGTGAATAATAGCTATCCACTAGCACTGAATCAATTTGGTTTCCTTGTCTGACATCCAGTTCACACATAGCATCCACAGGGAGCCCAAGATGCTGGATTCCCTGTTAAGATTCGTTTTGGAGTAACTAGCATTTTGTATTCTGATTTTTGGCATTCAAAACGTTAGTTTCTTGGAAGTCGTTGATGTAACTTAATCTTTTTCGAACCAACTAGATGATGGCGCAGGATTTCCTGCTCATCGCGTCGAGGTCTCTAAAATACAATTTGAGCTACCTGTGGTGGGCGTGTTCACCTTGTACACTGAGCTTTCTGTGTAATTTATTACATAGCTATTCAGACTCTCCGTGGTACGGGTTCTCAGCTGTAAGGGTCAGTAGGCCAGTGAGTCTGCCTCAAGCTTCTCATAAATCCCGGCCGTCTCCAGCCATACACGAGACAGTTGATAAAACCCTGAAGGGGCGAGGAAAGCGCCTGAAACACAAGAAAGCAATTTTAAGATACAAAAGACGGTACTTAAACTAAGTGTGACACGCGCTACCGTGGCCACTAGGGGCGCGTCCTTTTTACTCCTGATTCCCGAATGAGAATGATTAAAATAGAAAAAGCAAGCGTTCGTTTATCCCGCGTTCCCATTCCGGGATGGAATGAAGGCCATTCCACCCATTTTGCTACCTGTAGCAGAATAACTCGAATGTCATTATGAACATTCTCTACCAACCATTCCCATTCCAAAATGATAGGGAAAAAACGCGCCCTAAGACTAGTGGCGAATTAGCATTCGAGATCAACTTGATCAGCACCAACTTTACAGGAGGTTTTTAGCGTGTTCTCATATGCACTGAAGTATTTTTTTGCCACGCTGATTGGCTAGTGCACATGTGTCAATCAGATAGCACATTTTTCCTATCCCTGTTGGTTCATTCCAAAAAGCTGTCAAGGTAGCCAAGGTAACGTGCGTCGCACAGTAAAGACGCTCATCCAGCCTATCTATAATTTATGTTTCTACGTCATCAAACCTAAAGATGTATAAAAAAGGAGGATTATACGTATAGTTTCTACATAGATACAACTTTATCAAATAAACTTGTCACTAAGAAATTTCTTTTTGGGTGGCATACTCTAGCGCGCTCCAGCTTTTGGCGGCAAAATTAACATAACAAAAGCAAACTTATTCAGCGCTTATGGATCAGCCAGAAAGGGCTTATTTTCATTCAAAAAGGTTATTTTTCGCCTTTTCTGTGATTATTTAAGAGTGAGGTCACTCAAAAGGTCACATGATTTCTACATTTAAGTCGCCTTTTGTAATAATAAATAATCGCATGCTTGTTCCATATTATTTATATCCAGCAGAATAATGACAAGACCGATTGCAGATTTTTTGGTTCTCTTATGATACAAGGGGACTTGCGCTAAGAGATCACGTGACTGTTTGGGTGGCAAACTAGCGCGTGCTCTGGCATTTAGCGGGAAAAACATAAACATAAAGCAACTTATTCAGCGCTTACGAATCAGCCAGGACATTTCTTTGTCAGAAAACGTTTTTATTTAAAGATTTTATTTTTTTTTATCGTTCTTTGGCGTGTCTGTGATTATTTTGGCTTGAATTTAAAGTTCACGTGATCTATTAGCGCAGGTTCCCTATCGCCAATGTACCCTTGACAGGGTATAATCGAGGATGCAGCGCTTTGTCCTTAGGGAAGGCCACAGGGTCTCCGAAAAAGGGGCTGCTTAGTTGCTTACTTACTTGAATGACGTAAAATACAAAGTATTTCTTCAATTCAAAGGTTTTCTTTAACGACAAAATACCCAAAATAGTGCCTGGAACGTAAATAGGAACCAGAATTAAAATTATACGAAATAATTGAATACCGTAGTTGCTAGATTAAGCACCTTCTCTGAATAAGCGCCTAGCAGAAATGGTATGAATAAGTGTCGCTTCGGCGCTTATTTGAGCAACTAAAGTAGTCCAGTTTCGAAATTCACATATAACTGTGCATGCTGGTATATAGGTACAAAGGGCTTGAATTATTCTCGAGTCTAGGATTCTTGGGTACCAGAGACTCCAAGATTCACTTCAAAGAGTCGACGCCTGAGCGATTGTCGCTGCTTCGCGGCTCTTTGAACTGAAGCTTGGAGTCTCTGAGAGCTTGGTACTCAGGGTATATATGCCAGCGAGATTATGAAGAATTTAAAAGTTTTTGCATTGTTTTATTCCAAAATCAAGGGGATTCTCGCAAGTATGTTAGAAGGTTGTCTCAAACAAAGGCTGCCACTGATTATGTATCATAAGTTCGTCTGTCTAGCGAGCATAGTGGAATTTCAAGCAGGACTATTGAGCCTACAAAACTGTGCGTCACGCATGACAGATGAAGGGAAGTAATATCACGTGAAGGCCAAGTGACTGACCTGGCAGCCAACAAGCGATGAACACCAGGAAATAGATACACGCTCGGCGGCGGACGAGGGCTTGCTGCTCGTACTGCTGGCGTCCAATGATCCCTGAAACACAAGCACACAATGAACATCGATATAATAATAGACACCCAGAAGGGATTCCGATAAAAACAGACAGGGGTGATCGTCGGCAAAATCGATTTTAACCCTTAGATGTGTTAAGAAATTCTTACCCCTCAGAGATAGCTTATTGGGTGTGGTCGAAGGATTTTTCAACCCTAAGAGATTAAATCGGAAAAAAACCGTTAAACACCCCCTAAGAAATATCAGTTGGTCGAATTTTACACCATATGAAATAGCAGAATCGGAAAAAACGTTGAACATCACATAAGGAATAACAGTTGATGAATGTTATATCATCAGAAATCGGGAAAAAAACACCACATATGGTATAGCAGTTGGTCAAGAATTTACACCCTTGAAGATGGGACGATCACCACCATATTTTCTGGAGAGTCACCTCCCCAACCTTAAGGAATGGAAGGTGACAGCCTGAACCAAGAGAAGTATTCGACCGCTGCACCATTAAAGAGCCCATACCACCCAAACTTTATTATTGGTTTTATTTGAAATTCGAAGAAAAATCATGACGTGAAGAAATCTCGAAATAACCATATTCCAAATTCCCAAATCGAGAACATTGCAGCAGCTTTCCTAAACTATAAAAAATGGCACCATTAAAAACCCATATCACCCAAACTTTATTATTGGTTTTATTTGAAATTCGAACAAAAATGATGTGAAGAAATCTCTAAATAACCATATTCCAAATTCCCAAATCGAGAACATCACAGTTTCCCAAACCATAAAAAAATGGCAAACAAATAATAAGATTCATATAGTTTGTATCCTACGTAATGTGATCCCTAGAGACTTCCCACATAACAAATACCTCCAGAGACTTGAATTTTACGGAACAACTTCAAAGCCAAGATGTAAATCACCTGTACAAAGTAGGTAAGTCGTCAGACAGGTGAATAACTAGGATTGGGTATCAGCTTATGCCCACCCCCTACAAAAAATAGTGTTTGTTTTCATGAAGAATTACCCACATTCTACACCATCGCTGTTATTTACCAAATAGATCTCATTTTTGCGTGCATGTGTCCTCCAATAGATGCACAGGTGACAACACAGCGTGTCACAAACACAAAAGTACGCAACAAGACACAGTCGAGTTGTGTGAATGTTGTTCATGGCACGCTTTGAAATCTTCTATTTGTTTTAGACAACAACTAAATGCTTTCTTAAGTTACTATCTAATTTGGGTGAGTGCGTGCGCACATGCGGACGGTAAACGTGCATGTGTCCTCTTATAATGCATGGTAGGGTGTATAAATTTTAATTCTGCACACTCCCCCCGCCCCCTGTAAAACTTCTGGCGCCCTGGCGAAAACAAACCGAATAATGAAATTGAATTGTTCGAGTAAACGTAAGAAAGGCTGACTTCAGTCACTATTTTAACTAAATTAAAACCATGCTGCACAAAAGATGACAAGCATTTGCCAAAATGTGACAGTTCGCCGGTAAAAAGCCTCCATTTCAAAACAAAAAGGCTGGTTTAACCGTGAGATACTGGAACTAGTCTTATCTTTTTCATCACTGGCAAGTTACTATAAACTATTTTACGAAGACATCTAAATGACTTCACCATTTGCCACATTGAAACAAACTTAAAACTTGCCCAATATATTACGTTTAAATGGGATGAATGAAATAGTAAAAGATAACTCACCACGATTGCAAGCATACAAATGGAAAGCATGGCAATAAAGATGGATTTGTAGATGTGATTCCAGTCTGGCTCTAGGTCATTGTCAGTGGACAACTGTCAAATAATTTAAAAGAGGTGATAAATATTATATATTTTTGATTTAAGGAGCGTTTTCAATTAATTTTCTAATCTTCAGCTTTAGAATGCAAAGCCACAGTAGGATGTGCAGAGGAAATGTGAGGGAAATGTGAAGGTCAACTTTTTTATTTTTATGTTTTATTATTTATTTTTTTTGCTGAGAAGTCGTGAATAATGGTTTATTTTTGGAATTATGCTTAAATCACTTTTTTTTTTTTGGGGGGGGGGGAGGGAGGGCGGGGTCAGACATTTTTAAGAGGCCCAGGAAACCTTGTTTCGATTACCAAAGGTATCCTTACACGTTGTTTACAGTATCCTACAGTATAGACAAGGAAAAACATATCTGTTGTTGGGGAATTGACAAATGATTAAAAAAATGTAAATTTAACTGTAGGACTGCATTTTATAAACAGTAATGCATTTCGAACACACTCACACTGCAATTTTCTGATCTGTAGTGAAAGACGGGAAGGCACCTAAAACAACATAATTATATAGTCCAATGAAATAACAACAATGCAAATGAAAACAAACGCACACTATCAGAATGATACAGATAACAAGAAAAAAAAACAATTTGAAAATTCATTAGCAACAACAAGAATAAAAAGTTCAAAAATTAATAATACACAAATCTATCAACTCACGTTCCACAAATGTCATCATTCAGTGAACCGGTGCCTGATTCACCACTATCAACAGCAAAGATACTCAGGGTGATGGCCAAAGGAAGGGCCCTGCAAGGTTACAGAATAATATAAACATCCTCCTAACCTATAAAAAATCAAGCAATTTCACCATCTAGAACATTACTTTCAAAAACACTGTTACGTACGCAGCTCTTTTTAGGAATTACAAAAATGTAGACATAACTTTAGTCCCATTTTATCCATGTGGTGCAATAACCAATCATTTTTTTAGACAATTTTTTTCAATGAGGATAAAAACATGTAAAAGACACAGTTTTAAACATCAGGGGCGGATCTAGCTTTTTGCTAAGGGGGGTGGGGGGGGGGGTGGCTCAGTGACAAAGTGGGGAGGGGGTAACATTTTTGTTACATGGCTTTTTGGTAGCCCAAAGTGGGGGGGGGGGGGGGTAACCCCTAAACCCTCCCCCTAGATCCAAACAAACTGAACATATATACTCCAGATTAAATGTGATCTCTCAAGCTTTTTCATAAAAGAGTGTTTAGGCTAGAGAACTGTTTTCCCAAAATAATATTGCCATGGGCCACAGAGATGGGCCTGAGGACTAAAGCCACCTTTGTTTTTAACTATTTTCAAAAACACTATACATTTGATGCTGATCTTGGACTTTTTACTTTTCAGGGTACCATATGTCCTAGTGTTTTATTTTTCAGGTTACGTTATTCTAACAGCTTTACAGTGTTTTCACAGACAGTAAATGTCACAGGTGTGACAGTTTATACAGTAGATTGTTTTTGCTCTTTTGGGCACGTACATAGGGGGGTGTGCAGGGGGTGCAGGCATTTGGTGGCTAAAAATTGGATCATTTCTTTTTAAAGTATCACTGCCCATCCCCCCCTCCCCCTGAGTCAATCCTGGGTACGCGCCTGTCTTTGATGATTCGTGAAACTTACCAGGCAAATGTGTAGAGGAAGAAAAGTTGGTGAAAACTGCCAAAAGCCTGCTATATTAAAAATATATAATCATATTCCATTATTTATTTATGTTGAGTAAGTGGAAGAAATTATAACTCATTACTACTAAGTTGTTGACAGGCCTGTTTTATAGGGCACAAAGCTTGGGTCTCATTCATATTTTGCATCGCTAACACTACACTGTATATTTGCCCAACTCTCAATAGCTGTTGAGATAGTAAATTTTGGCTTAAAAAATGAAGAAAAATAAGAAAATCGAGGAAAGAACTAAGAATCTGGGACCCCTTCCCTTGGCCTTCCCTGTAATTCAACTTATTAAATCTTTCCTTCACAGAACATTTGGGTGGAAGTGATGGATGTTTACTTAAAATTACTTCCCTTTTGAATCATATTTAGTTAAACCCTTTTCAGTAAAAATGCCAAAGTACTTGCAATAAAAATTAAGCGCAATAAAAATTATTTCTTTTATTAAGTCTTCAAATTAAAGTGCATTTGAAGGAATAAAACCGATATCCTTCAAAACTGCTCGATCATCGATATTTAATATCTCCTATGCTAGAAGAATCTTCCTTGCCAAAAATCCCCGATTTAACATATTCCCCGATTTTTTTACAGCCCTTTGAATATACCAGTGTGTAAAACACCTTTGTCGCTGATTGACAAACGTATTGCGGTCGCAGTCTGCATCTTCATTGACAAAAATTAGCGCTTCTCCCTGTAAATCAACAAGCTCTGCCGAGTGGGAAAGCGATGCCAGTGACATCGAGACAGAGAAAGCGACTCAAAACAATACAGCAACGTATTTTTGCCATACCAAGACGAGGCATTTGCGGACAAATGATATATGTCTGTCAAATTATCGGAAAATACAGGAAGGGAACTGGATGGAGGAGAAGCTTGTCAGCCGTCTAAATGGTTTGACAACAGCAGAATAGTGAGTGTGATATCTGTAGATCCGAACAAAAGGAATTATATTAGTTAACTTACATCATAAAGTTTATTGTTGTCTTATTTCATGGTTACATGACACGAGTACAACTACTCGCTATATTTTGTTGTTTTTGATTATTGTATTCGCTTCAGTCTTCCATTCTACCTTACTCTTTTTGTTTGAACACAGCAAGTTTTACATTCAGATACCTCTCTAAAACGGATCGTATATCATTGAAATTATCAGTGATCTATACGAATATAAATAAAGAACCCCACTTTGAGCAAGATATAAAGCATTTTGTGCGAGGTGAAATTGAATTTTTTGTGGCTAAAGCAATGATGCTATGAGAATGGCAATAAAACTACTTAAATCTAGTACCCTTAGAAAGGCAGATGGCTACTATTCACATATACATACTGTATATAACAAATGCTTTTTCCATTCTTTTGCCATGGAGTTTAGCAATGTTTACATTTTAAAAGGCAGAGAGAGCATGGCTCACAAAATTAGAGATGTCCAGCACGAGACAAAATATGTATCACTGTTTGTACGAAAAAACATGGGTCCTTTAGCATTTCATCTAGGTTTTGAGGATCGTGTATCTTTGAAATTATATGTGATCTATACGAATACCTAAAGGACCCAACTTTGAGCAAGATATCAAGCATTTTGTGCAAGGTGGAATTGCTGTTACCCACACCAAAATGGCGCCGTGTTATTGTCACGCAAAACGATGAGATGAAATGGTTAAAAAAATAAGACTGTTCTCTATATTGATATTTGGTCAGAGCTCCTGGTCAGAGCACTGAGAGGACAAAGACGAAAAAAAGGATTTAGCGATTATTACATCTCTAGTGAGACGGAACAAAATATGATGTTTACCTGCACAGCAAAAATGTCAAAGCAAATTATATCACTGTTTGTGCCAAAAAAATGTGGGTTCTTTAGCATTTTATCAAGGTTTTGGGGGTTAAACATTATCTAATTTATATGTAAGCTATATAGATATCTAAAGGACCCATCTTTCAGCGAGATAATCAGCATTTCGTACAACTAGTTCAGTAAACTATGATAACGGCAATGGCACCATGTTGAGGCAAGTAATGCAGAGTAAATGGCTTCAAAATTGCAAAATCATTTGAATTATCAATAAGTGGCTACTTCAAAATGCAAGCAGGATATACGTTTTATATTTGTATAATGTTATATTTACATTTTAAGCCAGCTACCCAGAGGAAAAGCACTTTATTTTCACGTCTAATAAAGTAACATGGTAAAGACGCCGCATGTAACCAAAATTGTTTTCTCACACGCAAATTCACGCGAGCTCTCGCAAATCTCCTTATATGGTGATCATTTCGCGCCAACTGGAGCTTTATCCGTGAGGGGACTGGGCAAGTAGGTGTTTTACAGACTGGTATATTCAAAAGGCTGTAAAAAAAATCGGGGATTATGGGAAATCAGTGATTTTTGGTAATAAAGATTTTTCTATCATAGGAAATATTAGATATCGATGGATTAACCGTTTTGGACGGTATCGCTTATTTATTCCTTCAGATGCACTTTAAGTAAAAAAAGAAAGCTTCATAACCAGCACACTCACAGTATCATCTTGTCGGATGTTGGTTATCTTAGGGTAGAGGTTCTTGAGCTTCCCATACACCTCAAATGCATAGAGCACAGTGAGGAGAAAGGTACTCATGTAGAAGCTCTACAAAAGTCAAAGATGTTTTATGTCATTGGCATGCAGAATTATGGTTATCTGACAAACTATTACTGCGAAAGGCATATAGCTGCAATGACCTTGGCTATTCTGCAAAATACTCACGCTTGTTAAAGCTGTAAAGTATGAACACAGAATATTTTCGTTCACAGTTGTCTTGTAGTTGCAGAAGAGAATCGCTCCAATCAGCAGAAAAACTGATGCAACCAAATCTGATAGTGAAAGATGAAATATTGGACGAACCTAAAAAAATATATAAATTATGTTTTTCATTTATCAAAAACAAAGGATTTATTTTTAAACATAAAGGGGGTTTATTGAAACAACAAAGCTTCCAATGATAAGTCTTTCTATTACCTAAACCTGTGGAGTCCTGGCCGTCACTCCTTGAGGTCATGAAATCACAAGGGAAACCGGAAGACATTTGGAAGTATTGGGAATCTCAGATGATATTTAAGAATGAAAATGATGATAGTTTAACTCAGTAACAGGCCTCAAGGCCTTCTAAACTAGCAGTGATGCACCTGCCTTTAAGCCAGTTTTTTTCTAATGATCTCCTTAAGGCAATAAAAACCAAAACACACCAGTCCTGTATAACAATATATAAGTAAAATTTGGGTTTAGGAATACCTCATAATTTCCATGCCATGATTCATACCTCAGAGTTTGCAACCCTGTGCTTTATAACTGCAGCCAATACAATGGATGCTGCTCCAATAATACTGTTAAATATAAAAAGCCCTACTAATTAACACAGCACAACATCCAGGTATTCATACAAATAGACAGCACTGTAACCTCGTTCTAACTCAAACAGTTGTTAAGTAACAAGACAGTTACTTTCTCAAACAATAAACAGTGGTCCAATAAAAAGACACAGTAACTTAATCCTGCCATAAGGTTGTTCAGTAACAACCTGTATTTTTGTTACAAACTTACCTTAATGTTGCTGTGCACATGTATATGTAGGCTAGCACTTCCATCTAGATGAAGTATAAAAAAAAAATGTCATTAATTTATTATAACACTTACTGCTAATACTATTTATGTAATACATGTACATGTGTGGTAAAAATTAATTAAATTTGGTAGAAGAGAAGGGCAGTGCACCATAAAGTAATGTGACATTACAATAAATTGACTGAATGAATACTAATTATTTTCATGGGTATTTTATATCAACAGTTTGTTTGGTGAACTGATGGAGGCATACATACTTTTTTTAATATGGAGCTAGTGTGAAGTCATGTTAAATCATTAATACAATAGTTTTATTATTTTCATTTTTAACTAGTCATGAGAGGCTTGAAAAGTCTCTGCCAGCCACCATTTTGTCATCCCAGCAAAGTAACAAGTGCAAGAAAGCATCCATTGGCGGATTTTGGGAAAGCACAATACAATATTTTCCGTTGAATTTGGTAAATAAAGTATCAGACTTTATTTTCAGATGGTTATTTCAAGATTTTAGTACCTATAAGTAGTACCAATAACAATAAGGTGTGACTGACAAGGGCACCCTTAGATGAATTATGTTTTCCTTTATAATAAAAGTTTTAGCCTGAGTTAACCAGGGCTTCTGGAATTACGTGGAAAAAAACTCGACATTACGCGGGATTCTTTGCTAATTTACGCGCTAAATTATGCTGAAAATCAGTCATTACGCGCTTAATTACGCGGGATTTTGCAATACATTTTTTTTAAAAAATCAACATTTTGTGTGATTTTTTACTGAATTACGCGCTAAATTACACGGAATATTAACTATTACGCCCAAACTAGATATTGTACCGAAGGAAAGCACAAAATAACTTAAAAAGGTTAATTTTTTGCGTGAAAATATCTTAGGCAAGTCTTCATTGGCTCCTAGCCACCAGCAAATTAAAAAAGGGATTTTATTATTATTAGTCCTAGGCCTTCGCGGTTTAGCAAAGAATGCCTAGTCATTTTATTTGTTTTTGAAATTCAGTTCAAAATATCACACTCTTATGTACGAAGAATATCTCTCTTTTTTTTACGAGAAATAAAGGTAAGAACCCTAAAAGAACACATCAGCTGTGCAACTAAATGTTTTGTCTTTCAAAATTTAGTCAAATTACGCAGGATTATGCGGAAATTTGTGGATTACTCAGGTTAAGCGGAAAAAATTACCAAATTACGCGCTTCCGCACAAGCGCCTAATTCCAGAAGCCCTGGTTAACAGACCCCCCCCCCCCCTCAAAATCTAAATGAAGCTTGAGCGAAAGTCTGAGCAAGGAACTGGAATGTAACGTACTGGATGGTGTGACACTGCCCAGACCTGGATAGTGATTCTGATTGGTTGACCCATACTTAGTCAACACAGACCTTTGCGTGTTTGTTTTTACCGCCCTATTCACAAGAATAAACCTCCAGTTTTGTATTTTGTGCTCTAAATCTATTGATGACGCTTCGTCAAGATACAAAGTGGGAAATTGTTTCCAAAGTGCAAAAGATTGTCTCCATTTGATCAAGCAACTACCATAATGTGTATGTCGTAAAGAACTCTTTGTGTCTATGCAAGACTTGCTTTTGTAATCTGAAGAAAAGGGAAGGGATGAATAAAAGGCTTGAATGCACAGAAGATCAACTTGGCTTGCCTTATAAGTCTTCGGGGAAAACCTGTGGCCTTTCATCTCAAAATATATCTTGTGGATTGTGCGTTTAATGTTTAGAATTCATTAAGGACACATCGTCAAGACGCAAAATAGGGAACTGCTCGCTTACGGCTCTAGAATGCCTACGTCTAAAATCAAAAGTGCATTGAGTTGGTCTTCATATAAATCATCCACTCTAAACTGCTTACAACAAGTCAAAACTAATTCTTTTAGAAGTTTTAAATCTACAGATCTCACACTCGATGACCATCTTGAAAACTATAGGATAAACAACCATGCGACACAGCCATAAAAACGTGTTGACTAATCAGATTCACTACCCGGATCTGGGCAGTGTCAAGCCTTCCAGTACTTTACATTCCAGTTCGTTGCTCAGTCTCTCGCTCAAGTTTCGTTTAGATTTTAAGCGGGGGTCTGTTAACTCAGGCTAAAAAGTTTGGGTTTCAAAGTTTGATAACTAACAAATAGAGCTCATTTTTCGCATGTGTCCATCTTCTAATAGATGCACAGATGACGTCTCAGCATGTCAAAAAAAAAACTACATGTATGCAATGAGATACAGTTAAGTTGCGTGACTGTTGTTCATGACATGCTGTGATGTATTCTGTGTAGGGGACAAATGCACACAAAAATGAGATCTATTTCTTTTATACAACATAAGAATATATTTTTGGGGGGAATAACACATGGACCCATGAGCAATCAGAGCGCACAATTATCGAGCGTCCTTGTATAAAATTCTATAGTCTGATAGTCAAGTAGGTAACCCTATAACTTTATACGACGTAAGGTCACATGACTGTGAGTGTAGCATTGCGGAGCATCATTTGAAAAATTATTATCAAATTTACGAGAAAAGATGAATGAGTCATTCTGTGTACTGCACAATGAGCAAGTAAGAGTAGTTAGTTTACAAATAAATCCAGTATTTCTACGCTCTCTCGTGCTCTCGTGGCAAGATACTCACCTTCCCTTGCTCTAAAGGAGACCTCATTGTTGTTGTTTTCGAATTCCTGGTTATTCCTTTCACATAGTGATTGACCCTGAAATAAGTTCTTCACATTCCTCTGCCTATTCAACTTTACGGAAATAGTCTACGTACTGGTATCATTCATATCTAATGCGTAGGTTTTGGTTAGGAATGATCGAGAACTTGTCTATACGCATGATCAACACGAGATCAAAATAGAAATTCTGGTCGCGTGAGGAATGAGAGCTAACGCACTTTGCTGTAAAGGGGAAGCCTGTGGAAAGCTTCAGAACAATAACCGCGCGCAAGTTGTTACCCTCGCACGTTTGTGTGTGTACATTTCTGTTTGTTTGTTTTGTTACTTTTGTTTTTTTGGAAAGAGATCATATGATATCATGTTGAGATTACAATTAAATCTAAATTTGAAAGTTAATAAGAAGCATTTGGCTAGGTTTCCGAAATTTCGAGGGTAGAAATAGAGACATGGAAATGGATGGTCGAGCTTTTATTATAACAGCTTTTATTATTCAATGATAAACATATTAACTAGTGTCACTGCAAAAACCTGTAAACATTCCAGTTAAGAAAAATTAGCGATGAAAAACAAAGGGAAAGCGTGAATTCTAAAGACAATAGCAAAATATCTGACGCGCTATTTTGCTAAGTTCGATAAAACAATGCAATTAGCACCATTGTTACGATGGTGCTCAGTTACATCCAGATTGTGATTTAGAAAGAACAGTAAAACAAAACAATCCTTTGCCACCTGAACGCAACGTCATACGTCAGCAGCATGAAACGCACCAACCCTTACGGCAACGAGAACAATTATCACAGTGGTAAGGTTGCACACAACACCAAGAAAAACATTGACTTGACAATATGAACGGAGCATGGAACGTACATGTGTGATAAAATGATAATCATTTATCATCAGCAACACATTGTTTCATCGTCACAAAATGAGCTTTATCAATTTTCTTTAATTCTTTATTTTAGGCCCTCCAATCCCCGCAAAAGTCAGAGAAGACAGAGGACCTTTTTTACGAAAAAACAAACTGTCATCCTAGAGGAAGCGTTCCAGTACGAGCGATATCCTGGCATCAAGATCCGGGAAAAACTTGCCGGCGGGAACTTGACATAGACGAGTCGAGAATCCAGGTACGATTATCATTGAACGATAGAGAATTAGAATCAACCCATACTCGCACATAACAGTGAGCATATAAACATTCTGTGTAGCTTGTCTTTATATTTCTCACTATTGCTTTATACATTTTCTCAGGTTTGGTTTGAAAATCGTCGCTCTCGTCAAAACGGACAGAAAAAGAAGACAGAAGTTCGCTCAGTACAATCATCTGTCGCATCTTCAGCATCGATCCGTCCCATCCACAAATCATCCGAGTCGAGTCATGTCCATCCAGCTCCTCTGCTTACTTACAGCAACACTAAGCCGCTATCACACGTGGACTGTACTGCGCCCGCGCCAGTCTTCCCGTCATACTTCACAAGCCCAAGACTCGCCACAGGTATCCCGAGTCCGTGGATGTGCGCACCTTCCAGTCAAACTCGCACTGCTGACGAGTTAGCCGCCGCAATAGGACTGATGGGCGTATATGGATCAATACCTTACAGATTCGACTAACATCTTTAACATATGTTTATAGCCTTGTGCCTAAGTTATTACGAATATCTGTTGTATATTTTAGATTGAAGATATAAAATAAAGTACATTTTGTCAATGAAAAACAAATATCCCTTATGTCTATGTCTTTGCATTGCCTATCCTATCAGTATAAATGCTTCGTGATATCAGGGAGGGGAGGAGTACTCAGCAAATAAAAAGTTGATGGTTAAGTTGGCCCGAGTCTATTCAGAAGGACCTTATGTTTTCTAACAAATCCATCCATTTATAAAGCGATGAAATATAAGAGTGTGTTCTTGAATATTGAAGTTTGGAAAACAGCGACCGTAGTTCGTACAAAAAAATTGGAGACCCTTTAGAAATATGCTCTTATAAATAGATCAGGTTTAATCGCGTTATGTTCGGAAGCACACTGGTTTCTGTCTAATAGATTTTCGGGTTTGCGAGGGTAGAAATGTAGTTACAAGGTCGAAATATACCGCATTTTGAATTGGCGGAGCCAATTTATCCTACTAGTATAAATGCGTCGTGATATCAGGAAGGGGAGGAATACTCAGGCAATATAAAAGTCGATGGTTAAGGTGGCCCGATTCTATTCAGAAGGACCATATGTTTTCCAACAAATCCATCCATTTATAAAGCGATCAAATACAAGAGTGTGTAATGGAATCTTGAAGTTTGGAAAACAGCGACCGTAGTTCGTAAAACAAAAATTGAGAACCTTTTCAAATATGCTCTTATAAATAGATCAGGTTTGATGTTCGGAAGCACACTGGTTTCTGTCTCCTAGATTTTTGGGTTTGCGAGGGTAGAAATGTAGTTGCAAGGTCGAAATATACCGCATTTTGAATTCGCTACGTATTCGAGTTTTCGAGGACAGAAATAAAATTGCTTTGTGGTCGAAGCACTTTGAGTGTGTTGGGTGGTCGAGTTTTTGAGGGTTTGAAATATATGTTTGGACGTCTGAAAGGAAGTTTGTCTGATTTTTGCCAGTTTTAACAGTAAGCAGCTACACCTTAAGCCTTGGAAGAGCACTCAGTACTGATAAGCGATGATCATTATTTGCAGGGGGCTGGTCAAGTGCAAATTAGGGGCCATTTTAGAGATATTTTACGTTTCTTCTGTAACTCACAAACTAAAACATTTATTTTTTTCAAAGCGTAATAGTGTTACATTTTTTTATAAATCTTTAAATCTTTTACGACTGTTCGATGAGACTCAAAATTAGTTTTTATGCGTGTGACTGCAAACACATATAAACATTCAATTCAAGAAACAATAGCAATGTAACAAAGGGAACGTGTGAATTCTAAGGACAATAGTAAAAATCTGACGCGAGATTTTACTATGCTCGATGAAACAATGCAATTAGCGACCAATGTTATGATAAAATTCTGATCGAGATCTTAGCCTATAAAAACCAAAACACACTTTCAGTAACATGTAGATCGTGATTTAAAAACCCAGAGCCAAACCAAAATAACCCAGTACCGCCCGAACGCCATGTCTTACGTCAGCATGAAACGCACCAACCCTTACAGCGACGAGAACGATTATCACAGTGGTAAGGTTGCACGCAAAACCACGAAAAATATTGCCTTGAGGATAAGAACGGAGCATGGAACTTACATGTGATGAAAAGATCATCATTTATCATCAGCAAAAAATTGTTCAATTGTCACAAATCGAGCTTTATCAATTCTGAAGACCATGTTCTTTATTTCAGTGCCTTCCAATCCCCGTAAAAGTCATAGAAGGCAGAGGACCTTTTTCTCGAAAGAACAAACTGTCATCCTAGAGGGGGCGTTTCAGTACGAGCGATTTCCTGGCATCCAGATCCGGGAGAAACTTGCGCGGGAACTTGACATCGACGAGTCGAGAATCCAAGTGCGATTATTATTGAACGATAGAGAATTAGAATCAATCCACCCTCGCATAAATATGAGCATATAGACATTATTTGAAGCTGAAAGGTTTTGACCTTTTATTTCTTACCATTGCTTTATTCTTTGTCTCAGGTTTGGTTTCAAAATCGTCGTTCTCGTCAAAACAGACAAAAAAGGAAGACAGAAGTTCGATCAGTACAATCATCTGTCGTATCTTCAGCATCGATCCGTCCCATCCAGAAATCATCCGAGTCGAGTCATGTCCCTCCAGCTCCTCTGCTTACTTACAGCAACACTAAGCCGCTATCACACGTGGACTGTACTGCGCCTGCGCCAGTCTTCCCGTCATACCTCACAAGCTCAAGACTCGCCACAGGCATCCCGAGTCCGTGGATGTGCGCACCTTCCAGTCAAACTCACACGGCTGACGAGTTAGCCGCCGCCATAGGACTGATGGGCGTGTATGGATCAATACCTTACAGATTCGACTAACATCTTTAACATATGTTTATAGCCTTGTGATTAAGTTATTACGAATATCTGTTGTACATTTTAGATTGAAGATATAAAATAAAGTACATTTTGTCAATGAAAAACAAATATCCCTTATGTCTATGTCTTTGCATTGCCTATCCTATCAGTATAAATGCTTCGTGATATCAGGGAGGGGAGGAGTACTCAGCAAATAAAAAGTTGATGGTTAAGTTGGCCCGAGTCTATTCAGAAGGACCTTATGTTTTCTAACAAATCCATCCATTTGAAAAGCGATCAAATACAAGAGTGTGTTCTTGAATATTGAAGTTTGGAAAACAGCGACCGTAGTTCGTAAAAAAAATTGAAGACCCTTTTGAAATATGCTCTTATAAAGAGATCAGGTTTAACGCGTGATGTTCGGAAGCACACTGGTTTCTGTCTCCTAGATTTTCGGGTTTGCGAGGGTAGAAATGTAGTTACAAGGTCGAAATATACCGCATTTTGAATTGGCTCCGTTTTCGAGGACAGAAATGAAATTGCTTTGTGGTCGAAGCACTTTGAGTGTGTTGGGTGGTCGAGTTTTTGAGGGTTTGAAATATATGTTTGGACGTCTGAAAGGAAGTTTGTCTAATTTTTGCCAGTTTTAACAGTAAGCAGCTACACCTTAAGCCTTGGAAGAGCACTCAGTACTGATAAGCGATGATCATTATTTGCAGGGGGCTGGTCAAGTGCAAATTAGGGGCCATTTTAGAGATATTTTACGTTTCTTCTGTAACTCACAAACTAAAACATTTATTTTTTTCAAAGCGTAAAAGTGTTACATTTTTTTATAAATCTTTAAATCTTTTACGACTGTTCGATGAGACTCAAAATTAGTTTTTATGCGTGTGACTGCAAACACATATAAACATTCAATTCAAGAAACAATAGCAATGTAACAAAGGGAACGTGTGAATTCTAAAGACAATAGTAAAAATCTGACGCGAGATTTTACTATGCTCGATAAAACAATGCAATTAGCGACCATTGTTATGATAAAATTCTGATCGAGATCTCAGCCTATAAAAACCAAAACACACTTTCAGTAACATGTAGATCGTGATTTAAAAACCCAGAGCCAAACCAAAATAACCCAGTACCGCCCGAACGCCATGTCTTACGTCAGCATGAAACGCACCAACCCTTACAGCGACGAGAACGATTATCACAGTGGTAAGGTTGCACGCAAAACCACGAAAAATATTGCCTTGAGGATAAGAACGGAGCATGGAACTTACATGTGATGAAAAGATCATCATTTATCATCAGCAAAAAATTGTTCAATTGTCACAAATCGAGTTTTATCAATTCTGAAGACCATGTTCTTTATTTCAGTGCCTTCCAATCCCCGTAAAAGTCATAGAAGGCAGAGGACCTTTTTCTCGAAAGAACAAACTGTCATCCTAGAGGGGGCGTTTCAGTACGAGCGATTTCCTGGCATCCAGATCCGGGAGAAACTTGCGCGGGAACTTGACATCGACGAGTCGAGAATCCAGGTGCGATTATTATTGAACGATAGAGAATTAGAATCAATCCACCCTTGCATAAATATGAGCATATAGACATTATTTGAAGCTGAAAGGTTTTGACCTTTTATTTCTTACCATTGCTTTATTCTTTGTCTCAGGTTTGGTTTCAAAATCGTCGTTCTCGTCAAAACAGACAAAAAAGGAAGACAGAAGTTCGATCAGTACAATCATCTGTCGTATCTTCAGCATCGATCCGTCCCATCCAGAAATCATCCGAGTCGAGTCATGTCCCTCCAGCTCCTCTGCTTACTTACAGCAACACTAAGCCGCTATCACACGTGGACTGTACTGCGCCTGCGCCAGTCTTCCCGTCATACCTCACAAGCTCAAGACTCGCCACAGGCATCCCGAGTCCGTGGATGTGCGCACCTTCCAGTCAAACTCACACGGCTGACGAGTTAGCCGCCGCCATAGGACTGATGGGCGTGTATGGATCAATACCTTACAGATTCGACTAACATCTTTAACATATGTTTATAGCCTTGTGATTAAGTTATTACGAATATCTGTTGTACATTTTAGATTGAAGATATAAAATAAAGTACATTTTGTCAATGAAAAACAAATATCCCTTATGTCTATGTCTTTGCATTGCCTATCCTATCAGTATAAATGCTTCGTGATATCAGGGAGGGGAGGAGTACTCAGCAAATAAAAAGTTGATGGTTAAGTTGGCCCGAGTCTATTCAGAAGGACCTTATGTTTTCTAACAAATCCATCCATTTGAAAAGCGATCAAATACAAGAGTGTGTTCTTGAATATTGAAGTTTGGAAAACAGCGACCGTAGTTCGTAAAAAAAATTGAAGACCCTTTTGAAATATGCTCTTATAAAGAGATCAGGTTTAACGCGTGATGTTCGGAAGCACACTGGTTTCTGTCTCCTAGATTTTCGGGTTTGCGAGGGTAGAAATGTAGTTACAAGGTCGAAATATACCGCATTTTGAATTGGCTCCGTTTTCGAGGACAGAAATGAAATTGCTTTGTGGTCGAAGCACTTTGAGTGTGTTGGGTGGTCGAGTTTTTGAGGGTTTGAAATATATGTTTGGACGTCTGAAAGGAAGTTTGTCTAATTTTTGCCAGTTTTAACAGTAAGCAGCTACACCTTAAGCCTTGGAAGAGCACTCAGTACTGATAAGCGATGATCATTATTTGCAGGGGGCTATTCAAGTGCAAATTTAGGGCCATTTTAAAGATATTTTACGTTTCTTCTGTAATTCACAAACTAAAACATTATTTTTTTTCAAAGCGTAAAAGTGTTACATTTTTTTATAAATCTTTAAATATCCTACGACTGTTTGATGAGACTCAAAATTAGTTTTTATGCCTGTGACTGCAAACACATATAAACATTCAATTTAAGAAACAATAGCAATTTAACAAAGGAAACGTGTGAATTCTAAAGACAATAGTAAAAATCTGACGCGAGATTTTACTATGCTCGATAAAACAATGCAATTAGCGACCATTGTTATGATAAAATTCTGATCGAGATCTCAGCCTATAAAAACCAAAACACACTTTCAGTAACATGTAGATCGTGATTTAAAATTCCAGAGCCAAACCAAAATAACCCAGTACCACCAGAACGCCATGTCTTACGTCAGCATGAAACGCACCAACCCTTACAGCGACGAGAACGATTATCACAGTGGTAAGGTTGCACGCAAAACCACGAAAAATATTGCCTTGAGGATAAGAACGGAGCATGGAACTTACATGTGATGAAAAGATCATCATTTATCATCAGCAAAAAATTGTTCAATTGTCACAAATCGAGTTTTATCAATTCTGAAGACCATGTTCTTTATTTCAGTGCCTTCCAATCCCCGTAAAAGTCATAGAAGGCAGAGGACCTTTTTCTCGAAAGAACAAACTGTCATCCTAGAGGGGGCGTTTCAGTACGAGCGATTTCCTGGCATCCAGATCCGGGAGAAACTTGCGCGGGAACTTGACATCGACGAGTCGAGAATCCAGGTGCGATTATTATTGAACGATAGAGAATTAGAATCAATCCACCCTTGCATAAATATGAGCATATAGACATTATTTGAAGCTGAAAGGTTTTGACCTTTTATTTCTTACCATTGCTTTATTCTTTGTCTCAGGTTTGGTTTCAAAATCGTCGTTCTCGTCAAAACAGACAAAAAAGGAAGACAGAAGTTCGATCAGTACAATCATCTGTCGTATCTTCAGCATCGATCCGTCCCATCCAGAAATCATCCGAGTCGAGTCATGTCCCTCCAGCTCCTCTGCTTACTTACAGCAACACTAAGCCGCTATCACACGTGGACTGTACTGCGCCTGCGCCAGTCTTCCCGTCATACCTCACAAGCTCAAGACTCGCCACAGGCATCCCGAGTCCGTGGATGTGCGCACCTTCCAGTCAAACTCACACGGCTGACGAGTTAGCCGCCGCCATAGGACTGATGGGCGTGTATGGATCAATACCTTACAGATTCGACTAACATCTTTAACATATGTTTATAGCCTTGTGATTAAGTTATTACGAATATCTGTTGTACATTTTAGATTGAAGATATAAAATAAAGTACATTTTGTCAATGAAAAACAAATATCCCTTATGTCTATGTCTTTGCATTGCCTATCCTATCAGTATAAATGCTTCGTGATATCAGGGAGGGGAGGAGTACTCAGCAAATAAAAAGTTGATGGTTAAGTTGGCCCGAGTCTATTCAGAAGGACCTTATGTTTTCTAACAAATCCATCCATTTGAAAAGCGATCAAATACAAGAGTGTGTTCTTGAATATTGAAGTTTGGAAAACAGCGACCGTAGTTCGTAAAAAAAATTGAAGACCCTTTTGAAATATGCTCTTATAAAGAGATCAGGTTTAACGCGTGATGTTCGGAAGCACACTGGTTTCTGTCTCCTAGATTTTCGGGTTTGCGAGGGTAGAAATGTAGTTAAATTAGTTTTTATGCGTGTGACTGCAAACACATATAAACATTCAATTCAAGAAACAATAGCAATGTAACAAAGGGAACGTGTAAATTCTAAAGACAATAGTAAAAATCTGACACGAGATTTTACTATGCTCGATAAAACAATGCAATTAGCGACCATTGTTATGATAAAATTCTGATCGAGATCTCAGCCTATAAAAACCAAAACACACTTTCAGTAACATGTAGATCGTGATTTAAAATTCCAGAGCCAAACCAAAATAACCCAGTACCACCAGAACGCCATGTCTTACGTTAGCATGAAACGCACCAACCCTTACAGCGACGAGAACGATTATCACAGTGGTAAGGTTGCACGCAAAACCACGAAAAATATTGCCTTGAGGATAAGAACGGAGCATGGAACTTACATGTGATAAAAAGATCATCATTTATCATCAGCAAAAAATTGTTCAATTGTCACAAATCGAGTTTTATCAATTCTGAAGACCATGTTCTTTATTTCAGTGCCTTCCAATCCCCGTAAAAGTCATAGAAGGCAGAGGACCTTTTTCTCGAAAGAACAAACTGTCATCCTAGAGGGGGCGTTTCAGTACGAGCGATTTCCTGGCATCCAGATCCGGGAGAAACTTGCGCGGGAACTTGACATCGACGAGTCGAGAATCCAGGTGCGATTATTATTGAACGATAGAGAATTAGAATCAATCCACCCTTGCATAAATATGAGCATATAGACATTATTTGAAGCTGAAAGGTTTTGACCTTTTATTTCTTACCATTGCTTTATTCTTTGTCTCAGGTTTGGTTTCAAAATCGTCGTTCTCGTCAAAACAGACAAAAAAGGAAGACAGAAGTTCGATCAGTACAATCATCTGTCGTATCTTCAGCATCGATCCGTCCCATCCAGAAATCATCCGAGTCGAGTCATGTCCCTCCAGCTCCTCTGCTTACTTACAGCAACACTAAGCCGCTATCACACGTGGACTGTACTGCGCCTGCGCCAGTCTTCCCGTCATACCTCACAAGCTCAAGACTCGCCACAGGCATCCCGAGTCCGTGGATGTGCGCACCTTCCAGTCAAACTCACACGGCTGACGAGTTAGCCGCCGCCATAGGACTGATGGGCGTGTATGGATCAATACCTTACAGATTCGACTAACATCTTTAACATATGTTTATAGTCTTGTGATTAAGTTATTACGAATATCTGTTGTACATTTTAGATTGAAGATATAAAATAAAGTACATTTTGTCAATGAAAAACAAATATCCCTTATGTCTATGTCTTTGCATTGCCTATCCTATCAGTATAAATGCTTCGTGATATCAGGGAGGGGAGGAGTACTCAGCAAATAAAAAGTTGATGGTTAAGTTGGCCCGACTCTATTCAGAAGGACCTTATGTTTTCTAACAAATCCATCCATTTGAAAAGCGATCAAATACAAGAGTGTGTTCTTGAATATTGAAGTTTGGAAAACAGCGACCGTAGTTCGTAAAAAAAATTGAAGACCCTTTTGAAATATGCTCTTATAAAGAGATCAGGTTTAACGCGTGATGTTCGGAAGCACACTGGTTTCTGTCTCCTAGATTTTCGGGTTTGCGAGGGTAGAAATGTAGTTACAAGGTCGAAATATACCGCATTTTGAATTGGCTCCGTTTTCGAGGACAGAAATGAAATTGCTTTGTGGTCGAAGCACTTTGAGTGCGTTGGGTGGTCGAGTTTTTGAGGGTTTGAAATATATGTTTGGACGTCTGAAAGGAAGTTTGTCTAATTTTTGCCAGTTTTAACAGTAAGCAGCTACACCTTAAGCCTTGGAAGAGCACTCAGTACTGATAAGCGATGATCATTATTTGCAGGGGGCTATTCAAGTGCAAATTTGGGGCCATTTTAGAGATATTTTACGTTTCTTCTGTAACTCACAAACTAAAACATTTATTTTTTTCAAAGCGTAAAAGTGTTACATTTTTTTATAAATCTTTAAATCTTTTACGACTGTTCGATGAGACTCAAAATTAGTTTTTATGCGTGTGACTGCAAACACATATAAACATTCAATTCAAGAAACAATAGCAATGTAACAAAGGGAACGTGTAAATTCTAAAGACAATAGTAAAAATCTGACACGAGATTTTACTATGCTCGATAAAACAATGCAATTAGCGACCATTGTTATGATAAAATTCTGATCGAGATCTCAGCCTATAAAAACCAAAACACACTTTCAGTAACATGTAGATCGTGATTTAAAATTCCAGAGCCAAACCAAAATAACCCAGTACCACCAGAACGCCATGTCTTACGTCAGCATGAAACGCACCAACCCTTACAGCGACGAGAACGATTATCACAGTGGTAAGGTTGCACGCAAAACCACGAAAAATATTGCCTTGAGGATAAGAACGGAGCATGGAACTTACATGTGATGAAAAGATCATCATTTATCATCAGCAAAAAATTGTTCAATTGTCACAAATCGAGTTTTATCAATTCTGAAGACCATGTTCTTTATTTCAGTGCCTTCCAATCCCCGTAAAAGTCATAGAAGGCAGAGGACCTTTTTCTTGAAAGAACAAACTGTCATCCTAGAGGGGGCGTTTCAGTACGAGCGATTTCCTGGCATCCAGATCCGGGAGAAACTTGCGCGGGAACTTGACATCGACGAGTCGAGAATCCAGGTGCGATTATTATTGAACGATAGAGAATTAGAATCAATCCACCCTTGCATAAATATGAGCATATAGACATTATTTGAAGCTGAAAGGTTTTGACCTTTTATTTCTTACCATTGCTTTATTCTTTGTCTCAGGTTTGGTTTCAAAATCGTCGTTCTCGTCAAAACAGACAAAAAAGGAAGACAGAAGTTCGATCAGTACAATCATCTGTCGTATCTTCAGCATCGATCCGTCCCATCCAGAAATCATCCGAGTCGAGTCATGTCCCTCCAGCTCCTCTGCTTACTTACAGCAACACTAAGCCGCTATCACACGTGGACTGTACTGCGCCTGCGCCAGTCTTCCCGTCATACCTCACAAGCTCAAGACTCGCCACAGGCATCCCGAGTCCGTGGATGTGCGCACCTTCCAGCCAAACTCACACGGCTGACGAGTTAGCCGCCGCCATAGGACTGATGGGCGTGTATGGATCAATACCTTACAGATTCGACTAACATCTTTAACATATGTTTATAGCCTTGTGATTAAGTTATTACGAATATCTGTTGTACATTTTAGATTGAAGATATAAAATAAAGTACATTTTGTCAATGAAAAACAAATATCCCTTATGTCTATGTCTTTGCATTGCCTATCCTATCAGTATAAATGCTTCGTGATATCAGGGAGGGGAGGAATACTCAGGCAATATAAAAGTCGATGGTTAAGGTGGCCCGATTCTATTCAGAAGGACCATATGTTTTCCAACAAATCCATCCATTTGAAAAGCGATCAAATACAAGAGTGTGTTCTTGAATATTGAAGTTTGGAAAACAGCGACCGTAGTTCGTAAAAAAAATTGAAGACCCTTTTGAAATATGCTCTTATAAAGAGATCAGGTTTAACGCGTGATGTTCGGAAGCACACTGGTTTCTGTCTCCTAGATTTTCGGGTTTGCGAGGGTAGAAATGTAGTTACAAGGTCGAAATATACCGCATTTTGAATTGGCTCCGTTTTCGAGGACAGAAATGAAATTGCTTTGTGGTCGAAGCACTTTGAGTGTGTTGGGTGGTCGAGTTTTTGAGGGTTTGAAATATATGTTTGGACGTCTGAAAGGAAGTTTGTCTAATTTTTGCCAGTTTTAACAGTAAGCAGCTACACCTTAAGCCTTGGAAGAGCACTCAGTACTGATAAGCGATGATCATTATTTGCAGGGGGCTGGTCAAGTGCAAATTAGGGGCCATTTTAGAGATATTTTACGTTTCTTCTGTAACTCACAAACTAAAACATTTATTTTTTTCAAAGCGTAAAAGTGTTACATTTTTTTATAAATCTTTAAATCTTTTACGACTGTTCGATGAGACTCAAAATTAGTTTTTATGCGTGTGACTGCAAACACATATAAACATTCAATTCAAGAAACAATAGCAATGTAACAAAGGGAACGTGTGAATTCTAAAGACAATAGTAAAAATCTGACGCGAGATTTTACTATGCTCGATAAAACAATGCAATTAGCGACCATTGTTATGATAAAATTCTGATCGAGATCTCAGCCTATAAAAACCAAAACACACTTTCAGTAACATGTAGATCGTGATTTAAAATTCCAGAGCCAAACCAAAATAACCCAGTACCGCCCGAACGCCATGTCTTACGTCAGCATGAAACGCACCAACCCTTACAGCGACGAGAACGATTATCACAGTGGTAAGGTTGCACGCAAAACCACGAAAAATATTGCCTTGAGGATAAGAACGGAGCATGGAACTTACATGTGATGAAAAGATCATCATTTATCATCAGCAAAAAATTGTTCAATTGTCACAAATCGAGTTTTATCAATTCTGAAGACCATGTTCTTTATTTCAGTGCCTTCCAATCCCCGTAAAAGTCATAGAAGGCAGAGGACCTTTTTCTCGAAAGAACAAACTGTCATCCTAGAGGGGGCGTTTCAGTACGAGCGATTTCCTGGCATCCAGATCCGGGAGAAACTTGCGCGGGAACTTGACATCGACGAGTCGAGAATCCAGGTGCGATTATTATTGAACGATAGAGAATTAGAATCAATCCACCCTTGCATAAATATGAGCATATAGACATTATTTGAAGCTGAAAGGTTTTGACCTTTTATTTCTTACCATTGCTTTATTCTTTGTCTCAGGTTTGGTTTCAAAATCGTCGTTCTCGTCAAAACAGACAAAAAAGGAAGACAGAAGTTCGATCAGTACAATCATCTGTCGTATCTTCAGCATCGATCCGTCCCATCCAGAAATCATCCGAGTCGAGTCATGTCCCTCCAGCTCCTCTGCTTACTTACAGCAACACTAAGCCGCTATCACACGTGGACTGTACTGCGCCTGCGCCAGTCTTCCCGTCATACCTCACAAGCTCAAGACTCGCCACAGGCATCCCGAGTCCGTGGATGTGCGCACCTTCCAGTCAAACTCACACGGCTGACGAGTTAGCCGCCGCCATAGGACTGATGGGCGTGTATGGATCAATACCTTACAGATTCGACTAACATCTTTAACATATGTTTATAGCCTTGTGATTAAGTTATTACGAATATCTGTTGTACATTTTAGATTGAAGATATAAAATAAAGTACATTTTGTCAATGAAAAACAAATATCCCTTATGTCTATGTCTTTGCATTGCCTATCCTATCAGTATAAATGCTTCGTGATATCAGGGAGGGGAGGAGTACTCAGCAAATAAAAAGTTGATGGTTAAGTTGGCCCGAGTCTATTCAGAAGGACCTTATGTTTTCTAACAAATCCATCCATTTGAAAAGCGATCAAATACAAGAGTGTGTTCTTGAATATTGAAGTTTGGAAAACAGCGACCGTAGTTCGTAAAAAAAATTGAAGACCCTTTTGAAATATGCTCTTATAAAGAGATCAGGTTTAACGCGTGATGTTCGGAAGCACACTGGTTTCTGTCTCCTAGATTTTCGGGTTTGCGAGGGTAGAAATGTAGTTACAAGGTCGAAATATACCGCATTTTGAATTGGCTCCGTTTTCGAGGACAGAAATGAAATTGCTTTGTGGTCGAAGCACTTTGAGTGTGTTGGGTGGTCGAGTTTTTGAGGGTTTGAAATATATGTTTGGACGTCTGAAAGGAAGTTTGTCTAATTTTTGCCAGTTTTAACAGTAAGCAGCTACACCTTAAGCCTTGGAAGAGCACTCAGTACTGATAAGCGATGATCATTATTTGCAGGGGGCTGGTCAAGTGCAAATTAGGGGCCATTTTAGAGATATTTTACGTTTCTTCTGTAACTCACAAACTAAAACATTTATTTTTTTCAAAGCGTAAAAGTGTTACATTTTTTTATAAATCTTTAAATCTTTTACGACTGTTCGATGAGACTCAAAATTAGTTTTTATGCGTGTGACTGCAAACACATATAAACATTCAATTCAAGAAACAATAGCAATGTAACAAAGGGAACGTGTGAATTCTAAAGACAATAGTAAAAATCTGACGCGAGATTTTACTATGCTCGATAAAACAATGCAATTAGCGACCATTGTTATGATAAAATTCTGATCGAGATCTCAGCCTATAAAAACCAAAACACACTTTCAGTAACATGTAGATCGTGATTTAAAATTCCAGAGCCAAACCAAAATAACCCAGTACCGCCCGAACGCCATGTCTTACGTCAGCATGAAACGCACCAACCCTTACAGCGACGAGAACGATTATCACAGTGGTAAGGTTGCACGCAAAACCACGAAAAATATTGCCTTGAGGATAAGAACGGAGCATGGAACTTACATGTGATGAAAAGATCATCATTTATCATCAGCAAAAAATTGTTCAATTGTCACAAATCGAGTTTTATCAATTCTGAAGACCATGTTCTTTATTTCAGTGCCTTCCAATCCCCGTAAAAGTCATAGAAGGCAGAGGACCTTTTTCTCGAAAGAACAAACTGTCATCCTAGAGGGGGCGTTTCAGTACGAGCGATTTCCTGGCATCCAGATCCGGGAGAAACTTGCGCGGGAACTTGACATCGACGAGTCGAGAATCCAGGTGCGATTATTATTGAACGATAGAGAATTAGAATCAATCCACCCTTGCATAAATATGAGCATATAGACATTATTTGAAGCTGAAAGGTTTTGACCTTTTATTTCTTACCATTGCTTTATTCTTTGTCTCAGGTTTGGTTTCAAAATCGTCGTTCTCGTCAAAACAGACAAAAAAGGAAGACAGAAGTTCGATCAGTACAATCATCTGTCGTATCTTCAGCATCGATCCGTCCCATCCAGAAATCATCCGAGTCGAGTCATGTCCCTCCAGCTCCTCTGCTTACTTACAGCAACACTAAGCCGCTATCACACGTGGACTGTACTGCGCCTGCGCCAGTCTTCCCGTCATACCTCACAAGCTCAAGACTCGCCACAGGCATCCCGAGTCCGTGGATGTGCGCACCTTCCAGTCAAACTCACACGGCTGACGAGTTAGCCGCCGCCATAGGACTGATGGGCGTGTATGGATCAATACCTTACAGATTCGACTAACATCTTTAACATATGTTTATAGCCTTGTGATTAAGTTATTACGAATATCTGTTGTACATTTTAGATTGAAGATATAAAATAAAGTACATTTTGTCAATGAAAAACAAATATCCCTTATGTCTATGTCTTTGCATTGCCTATCCTATCAGTATAAATGCTTCGTGATATCATGGAGGGGAGGAGTACTCAGCAAATAAAAAGTTGATGGTTAAGTTGGCCCGAGTCTATTCAGAAGGACCTTATGTTTTCTAACAAATCCATCCATTTGAAAAGCGATCAAATACAAGAGTGTGTTCTTGAATATTGAAGTTTGGAAAACAGCGACCGTAGTTCGTAAAAAAAATTGAAGACCCTTTTGAAATATGCTCTTATAAAGAGATCAGGTTTAACGCGTGATGTTCGGAAGCACACTGGTTTCTGTCTCCTAGATTTTCGGGTTTGCGAGGGTAGAAATGTAGTTACAAGGTCGAAATATACCGCATTTTGAATTGGCTCCGTTTTCGAGGACAGAAATGAAATTGCTTTGTGGTCGAAGCACTTTGAGTGTGTTGGGTGGTCGAGTTTTTGAGGGTTTGAAATATATGTTTGGACGTCTGAAAGGAAGTTTGTCTAATTTTTGCCAGTTTTAACAGTAAGCAGCTACACCTTAAGCCTTGGAAGAGCACTCAGTACTGATAAGCGATGATCATTATTTGCAGGGGGCTGGTCAAGTGCAAATTAGGGGCCATTTTAGAGATATTTTACGTTTCTTCTGTAACTCACAAACTAAAACATTTATTTTTTTCAAAGCGTAAAAGTGTTACATTTTTTTATAAATCTTTAAATCTTTTACGACTGTTCGATGAGACTCAAAATTAGTTTTTATGCGTGTGACTGCAAACACATATAAACATTCAATTCAAGAAACAATAGCAATGTAACAAAGGGAACGTGTGAATTCTAAAGACAATAGTAAAAATCTGACGCGAGATTTTACTATGCTCGATAAAACAATGCAATTAGCGACCATTGTTATGATAAAATTCTGATCGAGATCTCAGCCTATAAAAACCAAAACACACTTTCAGTAACATGTAGATCGTGATTTAAAATTCCAGAGCCAAACCAAAATAACCCAGTACCGCCCGAACGCCATGTCTTACGTCAGCATGAAACGCACCAACCCTTACAGCGACGAGAACGATTATCACAGTGGTAAGGTTGCACGCAAAACCACGAAAAATATTGCCTTGAGGATAAGAACGGAGCATGGAACTTACATGTGATGAAAAGATCATCATTTATCATCAGCAAAAAATTGTTCAATTGTCACAAATCGAGTTTTATCAATTCTGAAGACCATGTTCTTTATTTCAGTGCCTTCCAATCCCCGTAAAAGTCATAGAAGGCAGAGGACCTTTTTCTCGAAAGAACAAACTGTCATCCTAGAGGGGGCGTTTCAGTACGAGCGATTTCCTGGCATCCAGATCCGGGAGAAACTTGCGCGGGAACTTGACATCGACGAGTCGAGAATCCAGGTGCGATTATTATTGAACGATAGAGAATTAGAATCAATCCACCCTTGCATAAATATGAGCATATAGACATTATTTGAAGCTGAAAGGTTTTGACCTTTTATTTCTTACCATTGCTTTATTCTTTGTCTCAGGTTTGGTTTCAAAATCGTCGTTCTCGTCAAAACAGACAAAAAAGGAAGACAGAAGTTCGATCAGTACAATCATCTGTCGTATCTTCAGCATCGATCCGTCCCATCCAGAAATCATCCGAGTCGAGTCATGTCCCTCCAGCTCCTCTGCTTACTTACAGCAACACTAAGCCGCTATCACACGTGGACTGTACTGCGCCTGCGCCAGTCTTCCCGTCATACCTCACAAGCTCAAGACTCGCCACAGGCATCCCGAGTCCGTGGATGTGCGCACCTTCCAGTCAAACTCACACGGCTGACGAGTTAGCCGCCGCCATAGGACTGATGGGCGTGTATGGATCAATACCTTACAGATTCGACTAACATCTTTAACATATGTTTATAGCCTTGTGATTAAGTTATTACGAATATCTGTTGTACATTTTAGATTGAAGATATAAAATAAAGTACATTTTGTCAATGAAAAACAAATATCCCTTATGTCTATGTCTTTGCATTGCCTATCCTATCAGTATAAATGCTTCGTGATATCAGGGAGGGGAGGAGTACTCAGCAAATAAAAAGTTGATGGTTAAGTTGGCCCGAGTCTATTCAGAAGGACCTTATGTTTTCTAACAAATCCATCCATTTGAAAAGCGATCAAATACAAGAGTGTGTTCTTGAATATTGAAGTTTGGAAAACAGCGACCGTAGTTCGTAAAAAAAATTGAAGACCCTTTTGAAATATGCTCTTATAAAGAGATCAGGTTTAACGCGTGATGTTCGGAAGCACACTGGTTTCTGTCTCCTAGATTTTCGGGTTTGCGAGGGTAGAAATGTAGTTACAAGGTCGAAATATACCGCATTTTGAATTGGCTCCGTTTTCGAGGACAGAAATGAAATTGCTTTGTGGTCGAAGCACTTTGAGTGTGTTGGGTGGTCGAGTTTTTGAGGGTTTGAAATATATGTTTGGACGTCTGAAAGGAAGTTTGTCTAATTTTTGCCAGTTTTAACAGTAAGCAGCTACACCTTAAGCCTTGGAAGAGCACTCAGTACTGATAAGCGATGATCATTATTTGCAGGGGGCTGGTCAAGTGCAAATTAGGGGCCATTTTAGAGATATTTTACGTTTCTTCTGTAACTCACAAACTAAAACATTTATTTTTTTCAAAGCGTAAAAGTGTTACATTTTTTTATAAATCTTTAAATCTTTTACGACTGTTCGATGAGACTCAAAATTAGTTTTTATGCGTGTGACTGCAAACACATATAAACATTCAATTCAAGAAACAATAGCAATGTAACAAAGGGAACGTGTGAATTCTAAAGACAATAGTAAAAATCTGACGCGAGATTTTACTATGCTCGATAAAACAATGCAATTAGCGACCATTGTTATGATAAAATTCTGATCGAGATCTCAGCCTATAAAAACCAAAACACACTTTCAGTAACATGTAGATCGTGATTTAAAATTCCAGAGCCAAACCAAAATAACCCAGTACCGCCCGAACGCCATGTCTTACGTCAGCATGAAACGCACCAACCCTTACAGCGACGAGAACGATTATCACAGTGGTAAGGTTGCACGCAAAACCACGAAAAATATTGCCTTGAGGATAAGAACGGAGCATGGAACTTACATGTGATGAAAAGATCATCATTTATCATCAGCAAAAAATTGTTCAATTGTCACAAATCGAGTTTTATCAATTCTGAAGACCATGTTCTTTATTTCAGTGCCTTCCAATCCCCGTAAAAGTCATAGAAGGCAGAGGACCTTTTTCTCGAAAGAACAAACTGTCATCCTAGAGGGGGCGTTTCAGTACGAGCGATTTCCTGGCATCCAGATCCGGGAGAAACTTGCGCGGGAACTTGACATCGACGAATCGAGAATCCAGGTGCGATTATTATTGAATGATAGAGAATTAGAATCAATCCACCCTCGCATATAACAGTGAGCATATAGACATTATTTGAAGCTGAAAGGTTTTGACCTTTTATTTCTTACCATTGCTTTATTCTTTGTCTCAGGTTTGGTTTCAAAATCGTCGCTCTCGTCAAAACAGACAAAAAAGGAAGACAGAAGTTCGATCAGTACAATCATCTGTCGCATCTTCAGCATCGATCCGTCCCATCCACAAATCATCCGAGTCGAGTCATGTCCATCCAGCTCCTCTGCTTACTTACAGCAACACTAAGCCGCTATCACACGTGGACTGTACTGCGCCCGCGCCAGTCTTCCCGTCATACCTCACAAGCTCAAGACTCGCCACAGGCATCCCGAGTCCGTGGATGTGCGCACCTTCCAGCCAAACTCACACGGCTGACGAGTTAGCCGCCGCCATAGGACTGATGGGCGTGTATGGATCAATACCTTACAGATTCGACTAACATCTTTAACATATGTTTATAGCCTTGTGATTAAGTTATTACGAATATCTGTTGTATATTTTAGATTGAAGATATTAAATAAAGTACATTTTGTAAATGAAAAACAAATATCCCTTATGTCTATGTCTTTGCAATACCTATCCTACTAGTATAAATTCGTCGTGATATCAGGGAGGGGAGGAATACTCAGGCAATATAAAAGTCGATGGTTAAGGTGGCCCGATTCTATTCAGAAGGACCATATGTTTTCCAACAAATCCATCCATTTATAAAGCGATCAAATACAAGAGTGTGTAATGGAATCTTGAAGTTTGGAAAACAGCGACCGTAGTTCGTAAAACAAAAATTGAGAATCTTTTCAAATATGCTCTTATAAATAGATCAGGTTTGATGTTCGGAAGCACACTGGTTTCTGTCTCCTAGATTTTTGGGTTTGCGAGGGTAGAAATGTAGTTACAAGGTCGAAATATACCGCATTTTGAATTGGCTCCGTATTCGAGTTTTGGAACGAAGAAATAAAATTGGCTTGTGGTCGAAGCACTTTGAGTGTGTTGGGTGGTCAAGTTTTTGAGGGTTTGAAATATATGTTTGGACGTCTGAAAGGAAGTTTGTCTGATTTTTGCCAGTTTTAACAGTAAGCAGCTACACCTTAACCAGCTACGCCTTGAAGAGCACTCAGTACTGATAAGCGATGATCATTATTTGCAGGGGGCTATTCAAGTGCAAATTTGGGGGCATTTTAGAGATATTTTACGTTTCTTCTGTAACTCACAAACTAAAACATTTATTTTTTTTAAAGCGTAAAAGTGTTACATTTTTTTTATAAATCTTTAAATCTTTTACGACTGTTCGATGAGACTCAAAATTAGTTTTTATGCGTGTGACTGCAAACACATATAAACATTCATTTTAATAAACAATAGCAATGTAACAAAGGGAACGTGTGAATTCTAAGGACAATAGTAAAAATCTGACGCGCGATTTTACTATGCTCGATAAAACAATGCAATTAGCAACCATTGTTATGATAAAATTCTGATCGAGATCTCAGCCTATAAAAACCAAAACACACTTTCAGTAAAATGTAGATCGTGATTTAAAAACCCAGAGCCAAACCAAAATAACCCAGTACCGCCCGAACGCCATGTCTTACGTCAGCATGAAACGCACCAACCCTTACAGCGACGAGAACGATTATCACAGTGGTAAGGCTGCACGCAACACCACGAAAAATATTGCCTTGAGGATAAGAACGGAGCATGGAACGTACATGTGATGAAAAGATCATCATTTATCATCAGCAAAAAAATTGTTCAATTGTCAATAATTGAGTTTTATCAATTCTGAAGACCATGTTCTTTATTTCAGTGCCTTCCAATCCCCGTAAAAGTCATAGAAGGCAGAATACCTTTTTCTCGAAAGAACAAACTGTCATTCTAGAGAGGGCGTTTCAGTACGAGCGATTTCCTGGCATCCAGATCCGGGAGAAACTTGCGCGGAAACTTGACATCGACGAGTCGAGAATCCAGGTGCGATTATTATTGAACGATAGAGAATTAGAATCAATCCACCCTCGCATATAACAGTGAGCATATAGACATTATTTGAAGCTGAAAGGTTTTGACCTTTTATTTCTTACCATTGCTTTATTCTTTGTCTCAGGTTTGGTTTCAAAATCGTCGTTCTCGTCAAAACAGACAAAAAAGGAAGACAGAAGTTCGATCAGTACAATCATCTGTCGCATCTTCAGCATCGATCCGTCCCATCCACAAATCATCCGAGTCGAGTCATGTCCATCCAGCTCCTCTGCTTACTTACAGCAACACTAAGCCGCTATCACACGTGGACTGTACTGCGCCCGCGCCAGTCTTCCCGTCATACCTCACAAGCTCAAGACTCGCCACAGGCATCCCGAGTCCGTGGATGTGGGCACCTTCCAGTCAAACTCACACGGCTAACGAGTTAGCCGCCGCCATAGGACTGATGGGCGTATTTGGATCAATACCTTACAGATTCGACTAACATCTTTAACATATATTTATAGCCTTGTGCATAAGTTATTACAAAAATCTGTTGTACATTTTAGATTGAAGATATTAAATAAAGTACATTTTGTAAATAAAAAACAAATATCCCTTATGTCTATGTCTTTGCATTGCCTATCCTATCAGTATAAATGCTTCGTGATATCAGGGAGGGGAGGACTACTTAGCAAATAAAAAGTTGATGGTTAAGTTGGCTCGAGTCTATTCAGAAGGACCTTATGTTTTCTAACAAATCCATCCATTTAAAAAGCGATCAAATATAAGTGTGTGTTCTTGAATATTGAAGTTTGGAAAACAGCGACCGTAGTTCTTAAAAAAAAAATTGGAGACCCTTTAGAAATATGCTCTTATAAATAGATCAGGTTTAATCGCGAGATGTTCGGAAGCACACTGGTTTCTGTCTCCTAGATTTTCGGGTTTGCGAGGGTAGAAATGTAGTTGCAAGGTCGAAATATACGACTGTTCGATGAGACTCAAAATTAGTTTTTATGCGTGTGACTGTAAACACATATAAATATTCAATTTAAGAAACAATAGCAATGTAACAAAGGTAACGTGTGAATTCTAAAGACAATAGTAAAAATCTCACGCGCGATTTCACTATGCTCGATAAAACAATGCAATTAGCGACCATTGTTATGATAAAATTCTGATCGAGATCTCAGCCTATAAAAACCAAAACACACTTTCAGTAACATGTAGATCGTGATTTAAAAACCCAGAGCCAAACCAAAATAATCCAGTACCGCCCGAACGCCATGTCTTACGTCAGCATGAAACGCACTAACCCTTACAGCGACGAGAACGATTATCACAGTGGTAAGGCTGCACGCAACACCACGAAAAATATTGCCTTGAGGATAAGAACGGAGCATGGAACTTACATGTGATGAAAAGATCATCATTTATCATCAGCAAAAAATTGTTCAATTGTCACAAATCGAGTTTTATCAATTCTGAAGACCATGTTCTTTATTTCAGTGCCTTCCAATCCCCGTAAAAGTCATAGAAGGCAGAGGACCTTTTTCTCGAAAGAACAAACTGTCATCCTAGAGGGGGCGTTTCAGTACGAGCGATTTCCTGGCATCCAGATCCGGGAGAAACTTGCGCGGGAACTTGACATCGACGAGTCGAGAATCCAGGTGCGATTATTATTGAACGATAGAGAATTAGAATCAATCCACCCTCGCATAAATATGAGCATATAGACATTATTTGAAGCTGAAAGGTTTTGACCTTTTATTTCTTACCATTGCTTTATTCTTTGTCTCAGGTTTGGTTTCAAAATCGTCGTTCTCGTCAAAACAGACAAAAAAGGAATACAGAAGTTCGATCAGTACAATCATCCGTCGTATCTTCAGCATCGATCCGTCCCATCCACAAATCATCCGAGTCGAGTCATGTCCCTCCAGCTCCTCTGCTTACTTACAGCAACACTAAGCCGCTATCACACGTTGACTGTACTGCGCCTGCGCCAGTCTTACCGTCATACCTCACAAGCTCAAGACTCGCCACAGGCATCCCGAGTCCGTGGATGTGCGCACCTTCCAGTCAAACTCGCACGGCTGACGAGTTAGCCGCCGCCATAGGACTGATGGGCGTGTATGGATCAATACCTTACAGATTCGACTAACATCTTTATCATATGTTTATAGCCTTGTGCCTAAGTTATAACGAATATCTGTTGTACATTTTAGATTGAAGATATTAAATATAGTACATTTTGTAAATGAAAAACAAATATCCCTTATGTCTATGTCTTTGCAATACCTATCCTACTAGTATAAATGCGTCGTGATATCAGGAAGGGGAGGAATACTCAGGCAATATAAAAGTCGATGGTTAAGGTGGCCCGATTCTATTCAGAAGGACCATATGTTTTCCAACAAATCCATCCATTTATAAAGCGATCAAATACAAGAGTGTGTAATGGAATCTTGAAGTTTGGAAAACAGCGACCGTAGTTCGTAAAACAAAAATTGAGAACCTTTTCAAATATGCTCTTATAAATAGATCAGGTTTGATGTTCGGAAGCACACTGGTTTCTGTCTCCTAGATTTTTGGGTTTGCGAGGGTAGAAATGTAGTTACAAGGTCGAAATATACCGCATTTTGAATTGGCTCCGTATTCGAGTTTTGGAACGAAGAAATAAAATTGGCTTGTGGTCGAAGCACTTTGAGTGTGTTGGGTGGTCAAGTTTTTGAGGGTTTGAAATATATGTTTGGACGTCTGAAAGGAAGTTTGTCTGATTTTTGCCAGTTTTAACAGTAAGCAGCTACACCTTAACCAGCTACGCCTTGAAGAGCACTCAGTACTGATAAGCGATGATCATTATTTGCAGGGGGCTATTCAAGTGCAAATTTGGGGGCATTTTAGAGATATTTTACGTTTCTTCTGTAACTCACAAACTAAAACATTTATTTTTTTTAAAGCGTAAAAGTGTTACATTTTTTTTATAAATCTTTAAATCTTTTACGACTGTTCGATGAGACTCAAAATTAGTTTTTATGCGTGTGACTGCAAACACATATAAACATTCATTTTAATAAACAATAGCAATGTAACAAAGGGAACGTGTGAATTCTAAGGACAATAGTAAAAATCTGACGCGCGATTTTACTATGCTCGATAAAACAATGCAATTAGCAACCATTGTTATGATAAAATTCTGATCGAGATCTCAGCCTATAAAAACCAAAACACACTTTCAGTAAAATGTAGATCGTGATTTAAAAACCCAGAGCCAAACCAAAATAACCCAGTACCGCCCGAACGCCATGTCTTACGTCAGCATGAAACGCACCAACCCTTACAGCGACGAGAACGATTATCACAGTGGTAAGGCTGCACGCAACACCACGAAAAATATTGCCTTGAGGATAAGAACGGAGCATGGAACGTACATGTGATGAAAAGATCATCATTTATCATCAGCAAAAAAATTGTTCAATTGTCAATAATTGAGTTTTATCAATTCTGAAGACCATGTTCTTTATTTCAGTGCCTTCCAATCCCCGTAAAAGTCATAGAAGGCAGAATACCTTTTTCTCGAAAGAACAAACTGTCATTCTAGAGAGGGCGTTTCAGTACGAGCGATTTCCTGGCATCCAGATCCGGGAGAAACTTGCGCGGAAACTTGACATCGACGAGTCGAGAATCCAGGTGCGATTATTATTGAACGATAGAGAATTAGAATCAATCCACCCTCGCATATAACAGTGAGCATATAGACATTATTTGAAGCTGAAAGGTTTTGACCTTTTATTTCTTACCATTGCTTTATTCTTTGTCTCAGGTTTGGTTTCAAAATCGTCGTTCTCGTCAAAACAGACAAAAAAGGAAGACAGAAGTTCGATCAGTACAATCATCTGTCGCATCTTCAGCATCGATCCGTCCCATCCACAAATCATCCGAGTCGAGTCATGTCCATCCAGCTCCTCTGCTTACTTACAGCAACACTAAGCCGCTATCACACGTGGACTGTACTGCGCCCGCGCCAGTCTTCCCGTCATACCTCACAAGCTCAAGACTCGCCACAGGCATCCCGAGTCCGTGGATGTGGGCACCTTCCAGTCAAACTCACACGGCTAACGAGTTAGCCGCCGCCATAGGACTGATGGGCGTATTTGGATCAATACCTTACAGATTCGACTAACATCTTTAACATATATTTATAGCCTTGTGCATAAGTTATTACAAAAATCTGTTGTACATTT
The DNA here is from genome assembly GCF_932526225.1 of Nematostella vectensis. NCBI lineage: Eukaryota > Metazoa > Cnidaria > Anthozoa > Actiniaria > Edwardsiidae > Nematostella > Nematostella vectensis. The sequence continues at coordinate 12,358,287 of NC_064034.1, read as the reverse complement.
TAGATTGAAGATATTAAATAAAGTACATTTTGTAAATAAAAAACAAATATCCCTTATGTCTATGTCTTTGCATTGCCTATCCTATCAGTATAAATGCTTCGTGATATCAGGGAGGGGAGGACTACTTAGCAAATAAAAAGTTGATGGTTAAGTTGGCTCGAGTCTATTCAGAAGGACCTTATGTTTTCTAACAAATCCATCCATTTAAAAAGCGATCAAATATAAGTGTGTGTTCTTGAATATTGAAGTTTGGAAAACAGCGACCGTAGTTCTTAAAAAAAAAATTGGAGACCCTTTAGAAATATGCTCTTATAAATAGATCAGGTTTAATCGCGAGATGTTCGGAAGCACACTGGTTTCTGTCTCCTAGATTTTCGGGTTTGCGAGGGTAGAAATGTAGTTGCAAGGTCGAAATATACGACTGTTCGATGAGACTCAAAATTAGTTTTTATGCGTGTGACTGTAAACACATATAAATATTCAATTTAAGAAACAATAGCAATGTAACAAAGGTAACGTGTGAATTCTAAAGACAATAGTAAAAATCTCACGCGCGATTTCACTATGCTCGATAAAACAATGCAATTAGCGACCATTGTTATGATAAAATTCTGATCGAGATCTCAGCCTATAAAAACCAAAACACACTTTCAGTAACATGTAGATCGTGATTTAAAAACCCAGAGCCAAACCAAAATAATCCAGTACCGCCCGAACGCCATGTCTTACGTCAGCATGAAACGCACTAACCCTTACAGCGACGAGAACGATTATCACAGTGGTAAGGCTGCACGCAACACCACGAAAAATATTGCCTTGAGGATAAGAACGGAGCATGGAACTTACATGTGATGAAAAGATCATCATTTATCATCAGCAAAAAATTGTTCAATTGTCACAAATCGAGTTTTATCAATTCTGAAGACCATGTTCTTTATTTCAGTGCCTTCCAATCCCCGTAAAAGTCATAGAAGGCAGAGGACCTTTTTCTCGAAAGAACAAACTGTCATCCTAGAGGGGGCGTTTCAGTACGAGCGATTTCCTGGCATCCAGATCCGGGAGAAACTTGCGCGGGAACTTGACATCGACGAGTCGAGAATCCAGGTGCGATTATTATTGAACGATAGAGAATTAGAATCAATCCACCCTCGCATAAATATGAGCATATAGACATTATTTGAAGCTGAAAGGTTTTGACCTTTTATTTCTTACCATTGCTTTATTCTTTGTCTCAGGTTTGGTTTCAAAATCGTCGTTCTCGTCAAAACAGACAAAAAAGGAATACAGAAGTTCGATCAGTACAATCATCCGTCGTATCTTCAGCATCGATCCGTCCCATCCACAAATCATCCGAGTCGAGTCATGTCCCTCCAGCTCCTCTGCTTACTTACAGCAACACTAAGCCGCTATCACACGTTGACTGTACTGCGCCTGCGCCAGTCTTACCGTCATACCTCACAAGCTCAAGACTCGCCACAGGCATCCCGAGTCCGTGGATGTGCGCACCTTCCAGTCAAACTCGCACGGCTGACGAGTTAGCCGCCGCCATAGGACTGATGGGCGTGTATGGATCAATACCTTACAGATTCGACTAACATCTTTATCATATGTTTATAGCCTTGTGCCTAAGTTATAACGAATATCTGTTGTACATTTTAGATTGAAGATATTAAATATAGTACATTTTGTAAATGAAAAACAAATATCCCTTATGTCTATGTCTTTGCAATACCTATCCTACTAGTATAAATGCGTCGTGATATCAGGAAGGGGAGGAATACTCAGGCAATATAAAAGTCGATGGTTAAGGTGGCCCGATTCTATTCAGAAGGACCATATGTTTTCCAACAAATCCATCCATTTATAAAGCGATCAAATACAAGAGTGTGTAATGGAATCTTGAAGTTTGGAAAACAGCGACCGTAGTTCGTAAAACAAAAATTGAGAACCTTTTCAAATATGCTCTTATAAATAGATCAGGTTTGATGTTCGGAAGCACACTGGTTTCTGTCTCCTAGATTTTTGGGTTTGCGAGGGTAGAAATGTAGTTGCAAGGTCGAAATATACCGCATTTTGAATTCGCTACGTATTCGAGTTTTCGAGGACAGAAATGAAATTGCTTTGTGGTCGAAGCACTTTGAGTGTGTTGGGTGGTCGAGTTTTTGAGGGTTTGAAATATATGTTTGGATGTCTGAAAGGAAGTTTGTCTAATTTTTGCCAGTTTTAACAGTAAGCAGCTACATCTTAAGCCTTGGAAGAGCACTCAGTACTGATAAGCGATGATCATTATTTGCAGGGGGCTATTCAAGTGCAAAGTTGGGGCCATTTTAGAGATAGTTTACGTTTCTTCTGTAACTCACAAACTAAAACATTTTTTTTTTCAAAGCGTAAAAGTGTTACATTTTTTTATAAATCTTTAAATCTTTTACGACTGTTCGATGAGACTCAAAATTAGTTTTTATGCGTGTGACTGTAAACACATATAAATATTCAATTTGAGAAACAATAGCAATGTAACAAAGGTAACGTGTGAATTCTAAAGACAATAGTAAAAATCTGACGCGCGATTTTACCATGCTCGATAAAACAATGCAATTAGCGACCATTGTTATGATAAAATTCTGATCGAGATCTCAGCCTATAAAAACCAAAACACACTTTCAGTAACATGTAGATCGTGATTTAAAAACCCAGAGCCAAACCAAAATAACCCAGTACCGCCCGAACGCTATGTCTTACGTCAGCATGAAACGCACCAACCCTTACAGCGACGAGAACGATTATCACAGTGGTAAGGTTGCACGCAACACCACGAAAAATATTGCCTTGAGGATAAGAACGGAGCATGGAACGTACATGTGATGAAAAGATCATCATTTATCATCAGCAAAAAATTGTTCAATTGTCAATAATCGAGTTTTATCAATTCTGAAGACCATGTTCTTTATTTCAGTGCCTTCCAATCCCCGTAAAAGTCATAGAAGGCAGAGGACCTTTTTCTCGAAAGAACAAACTGTCATCCTAGAGGGGGCGTTTCAGTACGAGCGATTTCCTGGCATCCAGATCCGGGAGAAACTTGCGCGGGAACTTGAAATCGACGAGTCGAGAATCCAGGTAAGATTATTATTGAACGATAGAGAATTAGAATCAATCCACCCTCGCATATAAGTATGAGCATATAGACATTATTTGAAGCTGAAAGGTTTTGACCTTTTATTTCTTACCATTGCTTTATTCTTTGTCTCAGGTTTGGTTTCAAAATCGTCGTTCTCGTCAAAACAGACAGAAAAGGAAGACAGAAGTTCGATCAGTACAATCATCTGTCGCATCTTTAGCATCGATCCGTCCCATCCACAAATCATCCGAGTCGAGTCATGTCCCTCCAGCTCCTCTGCTTACTTACAGCAACACTAAGCCGCTATCACACGTGGACTGTACTGCGCCTGCGCCAGTCTTACCGTCATACCTCACAAGCTCAAGACTCGCCACAGGCATCCCGAGTCCGTGGATGTGCGCACCTTCCAGTCAAACTCGCACGGCTGACGAGTTAGCCGCCGCCATAGGACTGATGGGCGTGTATGGATCAATACCTTACAGATTCGACTAACATCTTTATCATATGTTTATAGCCTTGTGCCTAAGTTATAACGAATATCTGTTGTACATTTTAGATTGAAGATATTAAATATAGTACATTTTGTAAATGAAAAACAAATATCCCTTATGTCTATGTCTTTGCAATACCTATCCTACTAGTATAAATGCGTCGTGATATCAGGAAGGGGAGGAATACTCAGGCAATATAAAAGTCGATGGTTAAGGTGGCCCGATTCTATTCAGAAGGACCATATGTTTTCCAACAAATCCATTCATTTATAAAGCGATCAAATACATGAGTGTGTTATTGAATCTTGAAGTTTGGAAAACAGCCACCGTAGTTCGTAAAAAAAAATTGGAGACCCTTTTGAAATATGCTCTTATAAATAGATCAGGTTTAACGCGTGATGTTCGGAAGCACACTGGTTTCTGTCTCCTAGATTTTCGGGTTTGCGAGGGTAGAAATGTAGTTACAAGGTCGAAATATACCGCATTTTGAATTGGCTCCGTATTCGAGTTTTCGAGGACAGAAATGAAATTGCTTTGTGGTGGAAGCACTTTGAGTGTGTTGGGTGGTCGAGTTTTTGAGGGTTTGAAATATATGTTTGGATGTCTGAAAGGGAGTTTGTCTGATTTTTGCCAGTTTTAACAGTAAGCAGCTAAACCTTAAGCCTTGGAAGAGCACTCAGTACTGATAAGCGATGATCATTATTTGCAGGGGGCTGGTCAAGTGCAAATTAGGGGCCATTTTAGAGATATTTTACGTTTCTTCTGTAACTCACAAACTAAAACATTTATTTTTTTCAAAGCGTAAAAGTGTTACATTTCTTTATAAATCTTTAAATCTTTTACGACTGTTCGATGAGACTTAAAATTAGTTTTTATGCGTGTGACTGCAAACACATATAAACATTCAATTCAAGAAACAATAGCAATGTAACAAAGGGAACGTGTGAATTCTAAGGACAATAGTAAAAATCTGACGCGCGATATTACTATGCTCGATAAAACAATGCAATTAGCGACCATTGTTATGATAAAATTCTGATCGAGATCTCAGCCTATAAAAACCAAAACACACTTTCAGTAACATGTAGATCGTGATTTAAAATTCCAGAGCCAAACCAAAATAACCCAGTACCGCCTGAAACGCCATGTCTTACGTCAGCATGAAACGCACCAACCCTTACAGCGACGAGAACGATTATCACAGTGGTAAGGTTGCACGCAACACCACGAAAAATATTGCCTTGAGGATAAGAACGGAGCATGGAACGTACATGTGATGAAAAGATAATAATTTATCATCAGCAAAAAATTGTTCAATTGTCACAAATCGAGTTTTATCAATTCTGAAGACCATGTTCTTTATTTCAGTGCCTTCCAATCCCCGTAAAAGTCATAGAAGGCAGAGGACCTTCTTCTCGAAAGAACAAACTGTCATCCTAGAGGGGGCGTTCCAGTACGAGCGATTTCCTGGCATCCAGATCCGGGAGAAACTTGCGCGGGAACTTGACATCGACGAGTCGAGAATCCAGGTAAGATTATTATTGAACGATAGAGAATTAGAATCAATCCACCCTCGCATATAAGTATGAGCATATAGACATTATTTGAAGCTGAAAGGTTTTGACCTTTTATTTCTTACCATTGCTTTATTCTTTGTCTCAGGTTTGGTTTCAAAATAGTCGTTCTCGTCAAAACAGACAAAAAAGGAAGACAGAAGTTCGATCAGTACAATCATCTGTCGCATCTTCAGCATCGATCCGTCCCATCCACAAATCATCCGAGTCGAGTCATGTCCCTCCAGCTCCTCTGCTTACTTACAGCAACACTAAGGCGCTATCACACGTGGACTGTACTGCGCCTGCGCCAGTCTTCCCGTCATACCTCACAAGCTCAAGACTCGCCACAGGCATCCCGAGTCCGTGGATGTGCGCACCTTCCAGCCAAACTCACACGGCTGACGAGTTAGCCGCCGCCATAGGACTGATGGGCGTGTATGGATCAATACCTTACAGATTCGACTAACATCTTTAACATATGTTTATAGCCTTGTGATTAAGTTATTACGAATATCTGTTGTACATTTTAGATTGAAGATACTAAATAAAGTACATTTTGTAAATGAAAAACAAATATCCCTTATGTCTATGTCATTGCAATACCTATCCTACTAGTATAAATTCGTCGTGATATCAGGGAGGGGAGGAATACTCAGGCAATATAAAAGTCGATGGTTAGGGTGGCCCGATTCTATTCAGAAGGACCATATGTTTTCCAACAAATCCATCCATTTATAAAGCGATCAAATACAAGAGTGTGTAATGGAATCTTGAAGTTTGGAAAACAGCGACCGTAGTTCGAAAAAAAAAATTGAGAACCTTTTCAAATATGCTCTTTTAAATAGATCAGGTTTGATGTTCTGTAGCACACTGGTTTCTGTCTCCTAGATTTTTGGGTTTGCGAGGGTAGAAATGTAGTTGAAAGGTCGAAATATACCGCATTTTGAATTCGCTCCGTATTCGAGTTTTGGAGGGCAGAAATGAAATTGGCTTGTGGTCGAAGCACTTTGAGTGTGTTGGGTGGTCGAGTTTTTGAGGGTTTGAAATATATGTTTGGACGTCTGAAAGGAAGTTTGTCTGATTTTTGCCAGTTTTAACTTTAAGCAGCTAAACCTTTATCCTTGGAAGAGCACTCAGTACTGATAAGCGATGATCATTATTTGCAGGGGGCTATTCAAGTGCAAATTTGGGGGCATTTTAGAGATATTTTACGTTTCTTCTGTAACTCACAAACTAAAACATTTATTTTTTCAAAGCGTAAAAGTGTTACATTTTTTTTATAAATCTTTAAATCTTTTACGACTGTTCGATGAGACTCAAAATTAGTTTTTATGCTTGTGACTGCAAACACATATAAACATTCATTTTAATAAACAATAGCAATGTAACAAAGGGAACGTGTGAATTCTAAGAACAAAAAAATCTGACTCACGATATTACTATGCTCGATAAAACAATGCAATTAGCGACCATTGTTATGATAAAATTCTGATCGAGATCTCAGCCTATAAAAACCAAAACACACTTTCAGTAAAATGTAGATCGTGATTTAAAAACCCAGAGCCAAACCAAAATAATCCAGTACCGCCCGAACGCCATGTCTTACGTCAGCATGAAACGCACAAACCCTTACAGCGACGAGAACGATTATCACAGTGGTAAGGCTGCACGCAACACCACGAAAAATATTGCCTTGAGGATAAGAACGGAGCATGGAACTTACATGTGATGAAAAGATCATCATTTATCATCAGCAAAAAATTGTTCAATTGTCACAAATCGAGTTTTATCAATTCTGAAGACCATGTTCTTTATTTCAGTGCCTTCCAATCCCCGTAAAAGTCATAGAAGGCAGAATACCTTTTTCTCGAAAGAACAAACTGTCATTCTAGAGGGGGCGTTTCAGTACGAGCGATTTCCTGGCATCCAGATCCGGGAGAAACTTGTTCGGGAACTTGACATCGACGAGTCGAGAATCCAGGTAAGATTATTATTGAACGATAGAGAATTAGAATCAATCCACCCTCGCATATAAGTATTAGCATATAGACATTATTTGAAGCTGAAAGGTTTTGACCTTTTATTTCTTACCATTGCTTTATTCTTTGTCTCAGGTTTGGTTTCAAAATCGTCGTTCTCGTCAAAACAGACAAAAAAGGAAGACAGAAGTTCGATCAGTACAATCATCTGTCGCATCTTCAGCATCGATCCGTCCCATCCACAAATCATCCGAGTCGAGTCATGTCCATCCAGCTCCTCTGCTTACTTACAGCAACACTAAGCCGCTATCACACGTGGACTGTACTGCGCCTGCGCCAGTCTTCCCGTCATACCTCACAAGCTCAAGACTCGCCACAGGCATCCCGAGTCCGTGGATGTGCGCACCTTCCAGTCAAACTCACACGGCTGACGAGTTAGCCGCCGCCATAGGACTGATGGGCGTATTTGGATCAATACCTTACAGATTCGACTAACATCTTTAACATATATTTATAGCCTTGTGCCTAAGTTATTACGAATATCTGTTGTACATTTTAGATTGAAGATATTAAATAAACTACATTTTGTAAACGAAAAAAAATATCCCTTATGTTTATGTCTTTGCAATGCCTATCCTATCAGTATAAATGCTTCGTGATATCAGGGAGGGGAGGGGTATTCAGCAAATAAAAAGTTGATGGTTAAGTTGGCCCGAGTCTATTCAGAAGGACCTTATCTTTTCTAACAAATCCATCCATTTAAAAAGCGATCAAATATAAGAGTGTGTTCTTGAATATTGAAGTTTGGAAAACAGCGACCGTAGTTCGTAAATAAAATTGGAGACCCTTTTGAAATATGCTCTAATAAGTAGATCAGGTTTAACGCGTGATGTTCGGAAGCACACTGGTTTCTGTCTCCTAGATTTTTGGGTTTGCGAGGGTAGAAATGTAGTTGCAAGGTCGAAATATACCGCATTTTGAATTGGCTCCGTATTCGAGTTTTGGAGGACAGAAATGAAATTGGCTTGTGGTCGAAGCACTTTGAGTGTGTTGGGTGGTCGAGTTTTTGAGGGTTTGAAATATATGTTTGGATGTCTGAAAGGAAGTTTGTCTAATTTTTGCCAGTTTTAACAGTAAGCAGCTACACCTTAAGCCTTGGAAGAGCACTCAGTACTGATAAGCGATGATCATTATTTGCAGGGGGCTATTCAAGTGCAAATTTAGGGCCATTTTAAAGATATTTTACGTTTCTTCTGTAATTCACAAACTAAAACATTATTTTTTTTCAAAGCGTAAAAGTGTTACATTTTTTTATAAATCTTTAAATATCCTACGACTGTTTGATGAGACTCAAAATTAGTTTTTATGCCTGTGACTGCAAACACATATAAACATTCAATTTAAGAAACAATAGCAATTTAACAAAGGAAACGTGTGAATTCTAAAGACAATAGTAAAAATCTGACGCGCGATATTACTATGCTCGATAAAACAATGCAATTAGCGACCATTGTTATGATAAAATTCTGATCGGGATCTCAGCCTATAAAAACCAAAACACACTTTCAGTAAAATGTAGATCGTGATTTAAAAACCCAGAGCCAAACCAAAATAATCCAGTACCGCCCGAACGCCATGTCTTACGTCAGCATGAAACGCACCAACCCTTACAGCGACGAGAACGATTATCACAGTGGTAAGGTTGCACGCAACACCACGAAAAATATTGCCTTGAGGATAAGAACGGAGCATGGAACGTACATGTGATGAAAAGATCATCATTTATCATCAGCAAAAAATTGTTCAATTGTCACAAATCGAGTTTTATCAATCCTGAAGACCATGTTCTTTATTTCAGTGCCTTCCAATCCCCGTAAAAGTCATAGAAGGCAGAGGACCTTTTTCTCGAAAGAACAAACTGTCATCCTAGAGGGGGCGTTTCAGTACGAGCGATTTCCTGGCATCCAGATCCGGGAGAAACTTGCGCTGCAGGCTACGCCCAGTGAAGAGCTCCTTATAGCGCGAATCAAGCGATACGCTATAGACGACAGGCAAAAGGGTCGAACAAAGCACACGGGATCGCACCACGTTCTAACTGTAGACCACGTACTCGGCATGATTGCTGACGCGGGAAAGAAGTGCACGGTATGTGGCACTCAGCTTCTGTTTCAGGGATACACCAAGAGCCATCCCCAATGCTTCAGTATCGACCGGCTAGACGACAGTCAGGTTCACTACAAGTGGAATGTTAGACTTACGTGCCTTAGCTGCAATAGAAGGCACAAGCGCTGATCTCGCAACAAGCAACTGCGAACGCGTGAAGCCGTGCTTAGAGTACGCAGTGTAATACAACACTGGCCGTCCGGGCTCCATAACCCTCTTTAGTATTGGGTATGCCTTGCTTGTCCACCACGGGTCCGTCGCTCGCCGTCGGCCCTTGTCCTAGAGGTCTTCCCCGTTTACGGCGATGTACACCTCCGTTCCTACCTCTAAGGGGACCTCTAGGGGGGGGGGGGGGGAACTTTTCGGCTTTGAGAGGCACGCGCCTCAGCTTTATGGCGTCTTTAGGCGCAAAGCCAGTCATGCGAGTCTTCGTTGCGTTTATGTCCGAGATGACGATTGGCAGAGCAGTAACCAACTCGCGGTTTGTTTCGCCGGATGCAAGCTCCTTCGAGTACTGCGCACGAAATAGGCGCTGTGCCAGCCAGCGATGGAAAGACTCGGCGAAAGTTTGGCTCCTGTGGTGCCCTAGCTCAGCCCGTCTCTGCATAGATGTCAGCAAAAATAGTAGGTCTGACTGGTGGATACGATTTGGTATCTGCTCCGAGAAATGGGCATAGATAGTCGGAGGAGGGGGTGTCTGTGTGTAGCCCCCGACGGGCTGCGAGCTTACCCACTTGCGCACTCGGTCTATGGAGGCTAAGCCCTTGGGAAGTTTGGCATACAGAGCGGTCATTCCCTGGAAGCCACCTCTGGCGTAGTATATAGGACGAAGGAACGCATCGAGTTCTTCGTCGGACACGCGCTTCGCCGCCATTATGTGTCGGCAATGTATTGCAATACATTGCAACAGGTGTGTTAGTCTCCAACAGGCGGTTGCCGTCTGCTCGGGTAGTGCCGCGCGAAGCGCTCGGTCTTTCTGAGGTCGGTAGGCCCTCGGAGAACGACATTGGCCAATCTCTTAACGCACTCGCTGACTGCCCGCCACAACTCGAGGCTTTGGTCAGCAATGTCACCAAAGCTTCGACACCTTTGGTGTCATTGACTTTTCACGCTTAGCAGCGACTGCTACCTCGTGCATAGCACACCACAACAGGTCTGCAACCATCTTATACGTATACGTATACGTATGGAAAAGGGCCGCCTAGATCTAAATCACAGCAAGCGGCTAGCTGTGTAGCCGATGGCGAGAGCGCCGGCGCCGATGTACGCCAACTCGGCGTTTTTCTGCGTTCTGCTGGGGACGTAGTAGTCGGACAGCTCAGGAGCCCGCATTGACTCCAGGGATTGTTTTGGTCGGGTCTGGTTGTAAAGTTTGAGCGCGTAGTCAGTGTCGGTGAAGTTTTGCTTTGAGAGGGCTCCTCGCTAGCGACTTTGCGCTTGCCAATCGAGGATTTTTTGTCGCCGCTGTTGGTAGCGTTCATAGTTTTGTTGATATTTCCCGAGGGCCTTGTCGTGCCTCTCCTTCTCAGCTAAGGCAGGGCTCTCATCGTTCGACAGGAACTTTGCGAGGTAGTTGCCACCAACGAATGCAGTCGCGTTTAGGACGGCGCCACCAACCAAAACTGCGATGGAAGCCATCGAGTAGTGTGTGATGCTGTGTGTACGTGTACGTACATGAACACGAGTCTAATACATGGCCTACACATGTAGTGTAGTACACTACTACATGGGCAGGATCTTCTGGTCCTCAAGGTAACCCTTCAAAGTGACAGCACCTGCAACGGCGGCAGTCATTTTTGCGTAGTTCATGGCGTTCGCGGAGGGGTCTTTGGTGAAGTCTTCGCGCAAGACCTTGCGCCCAACCCAGCCGATACCGGCGACGAGGCCGGTTATGACTGCGGCGTCGGTGATGGTCTTTGTAATCTTGCTCTGCTGCGTCGTCGACATTGCGATGCACGGACGTGCGGATATGAGTGGGGCCCTCGTGTCTAAACGTCTGCTAGCTCCATGACTAACAGCCCAGATTTGCATTGTCCGGGTCGGCTTGCCGGAACGGCAAGCGGTGGTTGCTGTGCATTTGCGGGCGGAGTCATGTCGTCGGTACCTTCGGTAGCTCGCTGTTTAACAGCTGGTGTACGAGTGAACGCGGAAGCTAGCTCCCGCCTACGTGTGTAGAGGCCGATCAATGACACTAGAAAACCAGCGACCCCGATAACCGAGCTAGCCGACCAAGCAGAGTTGCTTTCCGGGACTGTTGTGTGTATGTCTTCGGCATGATAGCCCTCGCGTCCCTGCGACTCGCCAGCGACCGGCGACTCAACGTGTTGCACAGCTTTTTTTCGCTCTGTTAAGTCGGTTCCACTTTGCCAAGCGCTTTCTGGCTTCGACTCGTCCAGGGTGTTTAGATCGGGTCGCGGGTGGTTCGGGGCTCGTGATTCTCTCCACTAACGCCGAAGGCGTACGTGCAGGTTCATGAGCAGTTTGTTCCGCAGCTTCCGCGAGATGCTGAGCACTAGTACTTCCTTGAGGTTCCTCCATTTGTGATGCAACTATTTGGTTGCTGAAGAAGTGGCAAGCTTTCAAATGAACGTCTACTCTGGGATGGCAGACTCGCCAGTGTGCGTGCACACTGGTGAGTCCGCGACTGCTACCTCGTGTTAACACCGCGTGTCAGCCCGTTGGTGTTCACATGACGTGCTACGTGTAACGCCCCGACGGCTAAAGCCATCAAACGACCGCAGCGTAGAGACAGGCTTCCGCACAATGTGCGGAGCTCGTTGTTGATGATGTAGTCGGACACGAGGTGAAGATCGACCACACTGTCTATCGGCAGCGTCATGCCTACTAGCTTGGTCGTAAGATTCAGGAAGCTGTCTGCCAGTGCATCTGTAGTCCGGCTGGCTAGAGCGGTCTCGTATCGCTTCTCGTACTTCTTCACCTCCTCGGCGCTCATGCGTTTGACGTCGTCGTGAGTCAGGTCCTTGCCTACCATCTCTCTCGACTTCCCCGAGGCTACGAGAATCGCGAGTTTCTCCCTCGCGTCTGCTATCTCGGTTTGCTTACCTCCGGTATCCGGCTGCGTCGAGCAGTCCAACGACTCGACGGCCGGGAGGCCGGCGGCGCCCCCCTCAAGAAGACTCTCAAAGTATTCGTCGCTCATCATGCACCCTAGGGTACAACACGTGTGTTCCGCCTTTAGGGCGGTGTGATCATATATATATCTTGAGGGCCTTCATGTACTCTTTCATCCTCTCTTCTGAGAGCTCCGCGCCGTATTCATGCAGGATAGCTTTCATGTCCACCTTGCTCGGGGTGTAGAAGACCACCAAGGCCGCGATGTTCTCGCGGAACGGCTTCGTGATGCTGGTGAGCTGCTGCGTGATCACCCACACGCTTATACCCACGTGGCGCGCGCTGAACGCCAAGTTGACGAGCTGGTCAGAGCGCCTCTTTACGTCTTTTGAGGCCGCACAGTCGTCGAGTATGATTAGCGTATTAGTGCCTTCGAAGACAGCGGAGACAAACCTCAGCAGTATGTCGATCTGATCCGCCTCAGGTGTGACGACAAACAGACGATCGTCGCCCTCGCCGAAGCCTTCGTATGTTTTGTTGTAGACAAAGGTAGGGCACACGAGTACGATGTAGTCAAACTTGCCCCGGAAAGGGCCGCGCAGCCGGTTCACCATGAATCGGGTCTTCCCGCATGATGTCGGGCCCACGATGAAAGCGTTAAATGGGATGTTTTTCGGGTCCATACCGTACTACTGTACTCAGTATTGTATGGACTCTAGCTGTCCGTTCATAAGGTTCATTTGGGCGTCGGCCACCACAAACACGTGACAGTTGACGGTACCCGTGCCGCTTGCCGTGCGTTTTATCTCGAGATGCACACCGTCGCGGGTGTTGACCAATCGGAGACCGCCCCCATGGATAGCACTGTCGTCGTTCGGGGGTCGATCCACAGAGCAAACTTGTTATGGCCATAGAACGACTCGGGGCTGACACTAGGCGCTCCGCTGCCACTGACGAACCGCCTCTTCGCCTCCCTCCAGAAATCCGTGGAGCGTAGTTCCTGGCTGAAGACCTTGTTTGGCATGCCGTCGATTGTAACGCGGACGCTCTTGTACACGAACTTCTCAGAGTCTCGAGCCCCTGCCGTGTATGGCTCCACAAAGAGGGGCAACAGACCACTCATAGACCTTCGCGGCAGGTTGACACTCTCGTTGATTATGCTGTCCGCCCCTTTGCTAATCACGAAGGTTTTGTAGAGGTCCACTTGCTCGTAGAAGAACGTTTTGCCGTTTTGGTAGGCGGCGGCTGCAAATCGGGCGAGGTTGTCGTCCCTCAGGCTTTGGTATTCCAGCTCTAGATTTTTGATGCCGTAGGATAATTTGGTAGCATCGCTTCCGACGACTACCTTGGACTAAACCAAGACAGGTGTTCAATGAGAACGGGGGCGTTCGACAGGACGTTGCGAAGCTGAAAGGCTTCAAGCTAGCGATGGGGTCTGTGGCAGAAATAGAGGCGGTTATCCAGGAGAACACAGAACGGGTCCAAGAGCTGCAAGGGGGTGGTAACCACAGACAGGGAGACCATCGACGACCCTAACACGTCAGAGAGTAGCCGCCAAGAGGCCCGTGAGCGCAACGAGGAAAGGCTATCCGAGATTGACGAACTAGAACGCGAAAACCGAGAGCTCGAGAACCAAAAGCCGCTCAGAGAGCGCATCAAAGCCATCTTTAAAAAGTACGGCTTTACCGTCACCGCTATCGGGTTGGCCGTAGCGACGACGATCGCGACCATTGTGACGTCGCTCGGCAAGTCGCTCTCCTCCGTGGACAGAGGGGTCGGTAACGGGCTTAAGGCTATCGGGAAAAAGCTAGGCGAGCTTCTCCATGGGCTAGTAGGCAGCGTCGCGAACTTTGTGTTTAAGGCTGCAGGAGAAGCGGTGAAATTTCTAGCCGTAGCCGCGTTCTTGGTTCGTCGAATGCAAAGCAATCATCGGAACAAGTAATACGCCGCGGCCACCGCGAGCGCCGACAACCCCGCCTTGAGGGCGGTGTGGTCACTCTTTTCGCCCGGTCCGGGCGATGTCATGCTGCGCATACGCGAAGAGGGGGCAGCCGCCGCGCCCTCTGCGTGCACTACGGCCTTGCTTCGCACCTCGCGGTCGATCCTCGGATCAGTCACGTGTTGCACCCTAGGATGCCCACCGGCCATGTTATGAGCACCGACTGGATTTGTCTAGGTGTTGATCGCGTTTGCGCCGAGCGTCATGGAGTCTGTGGCTTTCTGCAGTTTATTGTTGTAGCCCACAACGCTTTGCGTGTTTATCACCAGATCGCTCGGCATCAGCCACACTCCTGGTGCGACCGCAAGACTCTCACCTTGGCCTCCTGCACGGCTAACTGGTACCTTTGAACGCTTTGAGCGACGTCGTTTTCTATGACCGCGTCTTCAAGCAGATTCGTGAACACCGCCTGCGCCTCCATGGCCGGTCCGCCGGCCCCCGCGATAGAGGAACGGACGTTCACCTGCGCGCCAAGCACCGTGTAGACGAACGCCTCGACCGAGCGATCGAGTCTTCCTAGCCCTGCTTTTGTCAGCGCCTCACCTTTGGGAGGCGCAAACCAGCTATATTGCACGCCCCCGTGACCGTCGTTGCGTATGAAACCCACCTGCTTCCCACTATTGTACGTCCCACCTTCGTCGCTAAACAGATTGAGGTGGCTCGGGTACTCGTCCGCCGCCGTGTCGTAGCCACGGATCACGTGCACGTTGCGATACCCCTCCCCCGGGTAGAACACAAACACATCACCTAGCCCGTGGTTCCGCCCGCCTTTCCATCGGAAGTCCGGCTTACGCGGCAAACCGAACTCTATGCATAGACGCTCGAAAGTGGCTTTCTTGTAGGGGTTATTTTTTTTTTGCGTGAACGGCCTGTCGCCAGACAGGGGGGCGCCGAGCTCGTAGAGTATCCTCCGAGTGGTAAAGTAGACGTGAAACCTTAGAAATCCCCTGCTGACAGAGGGGAGCGTGGCAAAAGCGGGGTCGGTTAGGGACACCCCGCATCCGGCGGTTGCGCACCAGACCGCAAAGTTGAGTTGCTGTGGCCAGCACCCATAGGAAGGCTCCGATAGCCATCGGCGAGACTCCTTGGCGGACTTGTGCGTGACTACTGTTTCTTTGAATATGTCTCGGACCCTAGTCGTGAATGATTTGTCCTCAGCCACGTGTATCTCTGGCTGCGCGAGTAGTGGGGTGATGTCTGAGGCCGTGCTCTCCACGGGGGTCGCGGGCACGGCGTAGAGCAGTTTTTGCCCGAGGGTCAGAGACCTAGGGAAACCGGGTTTTTTCGTGTTTGACTTGTTCGGCTATAGCGTGTTTGATATGTTCGGCTATATAGGCTCCCGCCGCAGTTGCCGCCTTCTTCGTCTCTTCCGCCTCTTTTGCCTCCTCGTTCAGCATCCGCCAGCCCTCCCAATCCATGCTCAGTCCTATTAAACACGAAGGCGGGCTGTGTTCAATACAATGGTGGTCCTAAATATTGTGCTCACCAAAGGCGAACAGACGCTCTACTTCGAGCGGCCGATAAGGCGCCCACACTTCGTGGCGCTCCGGCAGTGCTCGCTGTTTAACAGCTGGTATAATCTCTAGCGGGAGCATCAGATAATGACTATATCCGCCCTCCCGCCCATCGCTACTCTGCCAGCCGGGCACCACACGGCCGAGTCCATCGTGGAAACGATCAACCGCGCTGAAAGCAAGATTCTGACCGCGAAGCTGGACCCCCTCACCGGGAAGATCGCGCTTATGTCCAGTGGCGTTGCGTTCCTGAATGCCGAGCTTTGCGCGCTTTTTGGCCTAGAGGCTAAAGACAATTAGTTGGGGGAGCGGGGCCTCGCACTGCCCTTGGAGGGACCCCTACTTAAGGTGGCTTTGCCGAAAATAGAGGCCCTGTACATCTGCTGCGATATCGTAGATCACACGCAATGCCTCTCCTTAGGCGAACCTTCAAACGTTCTCGCCTGCCTAGAAACCCGCGGGAGACCGCACGAGAAAGTCGTCTATGGACCCGACTTACAAGTTTGTGTCGCAGCAACTTCCTCTGAGTTTGTCTCGAGTATCCAAATATGGATAAGGGATAACTACGGTAGACGGGTGGACTTTAAGGGCAAGCCTGTTCGCCTTGTATTAGAGCTCACCTAGCTCCGACGTAACAGACATGGCAAACAGCGACGTTAGAGGTGGTGCCATATACCCCTCGCTTCCCAGTATGCACAGCGGCGGCGACGTGCAAAGCTTCCGACTCCAGGAAATATGTGACTCTCAGGCGGTTCTAGACAACGAGATAACGCATCATCGACAGGTGCGGAAAAAGTATAAGCGCGCCTTTGCCGTTACCCATGCTGTGTCTGTGGCATCCGGCATCGCTGCAGGGGCGCTTTCCAGCGCCGGGGTAGGAGTCTCTTTGAGTGGGATAGGGGTTATGATCGGCGGTCCGCTGGCAGTGGTCGCCTGGCTGGTTGGTGTCGTGGGCGTAGGCGCAGGGATAGTCTCTAGGGGTCTTACGAGCAGGGTGGCCCAACCCAATGCTCGGTATACTACAGGACAGACGGGGGTCTAATTGCAAGGTTCCCACATGTTGTGTGTGTGAAACACACACACACACAAGGGGGGCTAGCCACCCCCAGCGCTCCGCGCAAGCGGAGAAATATTGCCTTGAGGGTACGAACGGAGCATGGAACGTACATGTGATGAAAAGATCATCATTTATAATCAGCAAAACATTGTTCAATTGTCACAAATCGAGTTTTATCAATTCTGGGGACCATGTTCTTTTTTTCAGTGCCTTCCAATCCCCGTAAAAGTCATAGAAGGCAGAGGACCTTTTTCTCGAAAGAACAAACTGTCATCCTAGAGGAGGCGTTCCAGTACGAGCGGTTTCCTGGCATCCAGATCCGGGAGAAACTTGCGCGGGAACTTGACATCGACGAGTCGAGAATCCAGGTACGATTATTATTGAACGATAGAGATTAGAATCAATCCACCCTCGCATATAACAGTGGGCATATAGACATTCTGTGTAGCTGAAAGAGTTTGACCTTTTATTTTTTACCATTGCTTTATTCTTTGTTTCAGGTTTGGTTTCAAAATCGTCGTTCTTGTCAAAACAGACAAAAAAGGAAGACAGAAGTTCGATCAGTACAATCATCTGTCGTATCTTCAGCATTGATGCGTCCCATCCACAAATCACGGAGTCGAGTCATGTCCCTCCAGCTCCTCTGCTTACTTACAGCAACACTAAGCCGCTATCACACGTGGACTGTACTGCGCCCGCGCCAGTCTTCCCGTCATACGCCCAAGACTCGCCACAGGTATCCCGAGTCCGTGGATGTGCGCACCTTCCAGTCAAACTCGCACCGCTCACGAGATTACATCAACGCGTGAGTTAGAACTTTGTTCCCCGGTATAATATTGAAATAAGAAACAGTTTGCACACCTCTTCTCCGGTAATGTGTGGAAATGGCGTGGTGGAAAAAGTACACATGACCTATACGGACGCTCATAACAAGCAACTGAGCGGCTGACATATAGGGACGTTACGAATACGAGTCCGTGGGAAACAAGGGGCGGGAACACAGTGACCAATTTAGTCTTTGTGAGAGAGGAGGGTGGGTGACAAAAGTACACATGACCTATACGGACGCTCATAACAACCAACTGAGCGCCTGACATATAGGGACGTTACGAATACGAGTCCGTGGGAAGCAAGGGGGAACACACTTATCAATTTAGTCTTTGTGGGAGGGGAGGGTGGGTGACAAAAGTACACATGACCTATACGGACGCTCATAACAAGCAGCTGAGCGGCTGACATATAGGAATGTTACGAATACGAGTCCGTGGGAAGCAAGGGGGAACACACTTATCAATTTAGTCTTTGTGGGAGGGGAGGGTGGGTGACAAAAGTACACATGACCTATACGGACGCTCATAACAAGCAACTGAGCGGCTGACATATAGGGACGTTACGAATACGAGTCCGTGGGAAGCAAGGGGGGACACACTTATCAATTTAGTCTTTGTGGGAGGGGAGGGTGGGTGACAAAAGTACACATGACCTATACGGACGCTCATAACAAGCAACTGAGCGGCTGACATATAGGGACGTTACGAATACGAGTCCGTGGGAAGCAAGGGGGAACACACTTATCAATTTAGTCTTTGTGGGAGGGGACAAAAGTACACATGACCTATACGGACGCTAATAACAAGCAACTGAGCGCCTGACATATAGGGACGTTACGAATATGAGTCCGTGGGAGACAAGGGGGTTCTTTAGCTCCATCGCGCATAAACAAAACGGTTCGCAAACAAGAAAACGGAAGAAAAGAGTTTTTATCTACAACTGCAAGACTTTTGACTTTTGAACAACTTCAATTCAATCCATTAAAGGACGGTGCACAACACTTCTTATCTTATCAGATCAATCTCGATACTTCGAATTTTTATAAAGAAAAAGGTTTTGCTCATTACAAATAGTTTGCGGTCATTTTTGTGTTCTCAGACCCACATACCTTTTATGTTACATCGATTTTCATTTAAAAGTATGGAATCGACCAAAAAAACACACTAAGCCCAAGAAAGCCAACGAAGCGAGGATTCACGATCCACTCTCTTATCCACAAAACCCAACATATGACCGTGCGAACTTGCATGGTTTGAATTATGTTTTCCGATTCCCGCCAAAAACACCATGCACATGGTTCCCAACACGGATACAGGAAAAAGTGGAATACTAAAATACATGCGGTATTTTATAGAAAGCGCCTTTTTCACATTTTATAGGATAAATTATAAGATAAATAATAAATTAAATAAAAGATAAATATATTGGGGACTCAAAAGGGAGGCATTTGTTTAATTAATGTTTTCGACGACGCATACTATTCCCCTAAAGCACCAGGAAGCAACATTGAAGTATTGAAATATACCTTAATATAGCCTAAATAACAAGTTTCTGGTTTTGAAACACTTTCACGATTATTTATAACAGCCAAGCGACGATTTTTAACCTGAAAAGCTATGCAACAAGCGGCCCGCAAATGCTCGGCAAAGTATGAACGAAGCTTGGAGTTCGACACCATGCATCGTTCATTATGTGCCGAGCATTCTCATGTCGCCTTTTGAGAGTTTTTTCAAGCTCGAAGCCATCGTTTGACGGTTCTAAACAACGTTGGGAGGTTTTTAAAGTTAAAACTTTTCATTTTGGCTTAATGGCAAAAAGAAAAAAGGGAAGTGCATCTACTTTTTTTCTCCTTGCACAGTGTGTATGGCGAAAACGTAGTGTCGATCTCCACGCTTCGTTCATACTGTGCCGACCATTTGTGGGTCACTCAATGCACATCTTTTCAAGCTAAAAAACATCTCTTGGCTGTTCTTAATAATCGTGGAAGGGTTTCAAAGCCAAAAACTTGTTATTTAGGCTAAAATTCGAGAAAATGGCAGACAGCCGTGCAGCTAGTTTTTTTTCCTCCTTTACCGGACGCCGTGCAAGTAGACATAGCGTTTACCGCTAGAAGCATAATTTGAGCATATTTTAAAATGAGCACTGCTTAAAGCATAATTTGAGCATCATTTTTTAATGAGCAATGCTAAAAGCTGTTATAATACTATTTGTTTTGGGATCATTCATTTCACAATTTGGTTAATTTACTTAAAAATAAAGTCTACATGAAAAGCCTCGAGCAAAAGTCAAAACGTTAATTAACAACAACGAGGGCAACCCACGGAGGGCCCATGGGATGATAAGGGGCCACAGGGATACCAAAACAAATAATATTATAAGAGAAGCATAATATGCTTTATTCAGCACAATTCCAAAAGCCTATAGTTGCCTGATTTTGATATAATTTGCCACTATACGTTTACCGTTTTAATGATTAGATGCTCTTATTTTCAGTGGTGCACCCCTTCTTCTAAAAAAGTAGTTCTGTATTAAACCCATGGGACATTTTCTTGGATCACCGTAGGTCTTATGCACTAGTCATTTGAAACCCTCACCCCCATGGTCCCGGGGAAGTGTGGGGTTAAGGTGGGGGTTAAGAGCACTTTTGAACGAGAATCTGTCCCGAGTGGGTGGGGAAATTGACAGTTTTTGACTCTTAGATTTATCCCCACCGTGTCACAAATATCATGTTAGTTTCTGGCTTGAGACTTTTTCTTCTGTAGCAAGAAATTCCATGTATCAGCGTGTGACATGCTTCACGGCGACATGTGCAAAAACGAGTATTAACAAAAAAAATATGCCAGAGGAAGATGATTTATTTTTCCATCTTTTTATGTAACTGTTATTTTCATAGTAATTGGTACAAATGTACTCGCTGAAGTGTACTGGTTTTGAAAGATAAAAGCTTATTTTAAATGACTTGTTGTCGGGTAGTTCCCAAGGGGTAGGGGCATTTGACTGCTGTTTTGTCCCGAGGGGATGCGGGTTTTTCTCGGTTGTGTACAGGGTCAAAGTCTAACCCCCCACCCTTCCCCGGGACCATGGGGGTGGGGGTATTAATTGACTAGTGCATTAGTAAAACAATGACGGTAAGAACCAAATTAGCCTCGCACTGTGTGTTTGCACTGTGTAGTGAATGGACTGTGTGTTACTTGAGTTGTCAAAAATCAATTTACTGACGAATGGAGCTTCAAAGGCATAAGTCCTCAAGGCTCATTTTTTAACTTCTCAGATTGATTTTGATCAATTGATTTTGTCCTCGCGTTTCCCGTCTATGAACAGCGGGCCTCTAATATCAGATGACAAACTCTACGAGAATGCCTCAATAGTCACACGATAGTAAATAAAAATACGAAAATATTGCATCGATAGAACAATTGAATTTCCTATACGTAACAACTGATGACTTTTATTATTTTAAACAAGGTGTACTGGGAAATATCAACAAACTAAGGAACTAATTTTCTTAATTATATTTTTTTTACTTCACCCTAGGAAAAACAGGTGTTTCTAAGTCAGATGCCTTGTGTCACATTGCGTTCAAATGTATTCGGTGTGCGACACTTTCTTGTCATTTTGTTTACAAGCGTATCGCTTTCTTAGTTCATTTCAAGGATCTGAGACCACTTTATTTGGATTCATGAATGCATAAGTCCATTCCCATCATCGTTACAAAGCCGCTGAGAGAGAACAAGGTTCCACAGTTCTTTATGTAATTCCCGGAGCACTTCTGTAAGCAAGCATCTGAACATTTTGTTCCTAATCGTTTCAAATGGGCAGAGCTGATTGGTGTGGACAATTCTAGCATAAGTATCTACGTGAGGTAGTAAGGTAAGATGCTATTGAGTTTATTTGCCAACGCAATTTCAAACGCTTTCTGTGATGAAATGATGATAAACGAAGAAATTCAAAAGACACTGTATTTTCCCCTATTATACCTAGAAGTGATTTAAGAGCATTTTGTGCTTATCCCTATGTCTCCGTAATAATCCTTTGTCATTGTCAAAGCTAGTTATCATGTTGAAATAGCTTGTATTCACAACGCCTACGTAGACCAGTCAGTATTTTTTTCTACAGCTTGTCTATAGTCTTTCTAGTTATACCATTGAATTTATTAGCATGAGATATGAACTGGGTAGAACCAATTGCATTGTTGATGAAATGATAGCTCAGTGGAGATTTTTTAAAATTCTAAAGAAACATTTCCTTGGCCATAAAAAAAGGTTGAAATAATAATTTTTTTGTATTTTTTTTTGTCTTCAAGAAAACTTGAAGCTCATTGGTTCATTCGATCAACTCAATCTGCAATTTCAAGGACTTTTTGCGATTTGAGTAAATCATAAGCCAAATAATTATATTTGGGTTATGAGACGTACAAATTTAAGCATTTTAAACAAATGTCTTTTTAAGAGCTTGATACTCATGTAAAATTTTAAGATCAAAGTAATAACGCAAGGAATTGAAATATGCGCCCATTTTTTTTTTTCGCTTAAAGCAACTTATTGTTTTTACGAATGTCTAATTTCCAGTTATGAACCGTTCTTATTTTTGGAGCATTTTAAGGCTGAAAACGTTCTTATCGATGTTCTTAAATTTCGGTGACCTGAAATCACACACACCAGCCTAGTAAAAACAGAACTACACAAATGATCAATAACAATAATATTTTAAATCGCTAGTATGAGCACTTTGATTCTTCATTTTTAGAGCGATAGTATGAGCACTTTGATTCTTCATTTTTAGAGCGATTATTTTGCTGCTATCTGAGCTTAGCATGTTCTTAAATTTAGGCGGAATCCCAGGCTGGACGTTCTTATAAAAAAAGAGTGTAATGCTATATGCATGACACTTCAGATCTCCATGCTAAAAAACTCTTGCAACACACATGATTAATTAATTCCCTATATCATAATTGATGTCACTAAGAATAAACGTGAAGGTTATAAGATGCTGCTATTTTTTTTTTTTACCAGAAATAGGCTGCCTTAGTCGACCTTAGAGAGGGTTAAAAATTATGGAATACAATTATGCCTCAAAATACTTTAGAAAAAAAACTCTTCGATTGATCTGTCGTACTGTTTACTTAGTTTGTACTTGATATTAGAAAACTAATTAAAACCATCATTAAGAACCCAAGTGTTGTCAATATTAATCATTTGCCTTAGCGTTTTTACCGCATACGAAAAAAATCATCTATTCTCAAGGGTACATATTACTTCTATTTATTCCAACATATTTTCTCAATCACAGATTTTTATTTTTCCATTTTCAAAATTATCCAATAGTTTTAGATTCGAAAGGTTTGTTTTCAGGATCACAGAAAGAATAATTTAATTTCGATTTATAAAATAAACATCAGGTGCTTAGGATTAGCAGGTAAAATACATTTTATTAATTTTTACCCAATGTGTCTATCCTCTGGCTTTAGCCTTTTTAATTGATTTTCTCTATAAAAAAATAATTGTGCAAATATCCTAGAACTAATTTAAGGCCCCTAATTCTTCTTGAGTTAGGTAAGCAGGAAATCTAGTTAAATTCTGGGAATTACTACAAAACAACACTTAATTGGCTACTTTTTTTTTAATTTGGCCTTTTGTCTTCCCTTTCCTCCCTTTAATCCTCCTCCTCCTCCTTCATCCTCTTTTTTACTCCTTTATACTACTTCCTTTTATACCCCTTCTCCGCCTCTCATCCCTCCCTCCTTCCCCTAACATCTCTCTCTACACCCCACAGTCCCTATCCCTATCTTTACCAATCCTATCATCTTTCGTCTGTTCGTAAGCTCCTTCCTTTTATCCGACAGCGCAAACATACTTTTCTCCTAATTTTGGCAAATGTGAAAGTTTTAGAAAAGCTTTTTGTATAATGAAGGAACGATCTCTTTTCGCTAAAATAGTTCATAAACGATATTGTTCCCCGGGGGTCAATTGGAAAACATTATTGAAACACGGAAGATGATCGTTCCCTTTTTCCTTCAGAAGACGTTCTTAAAGCTCGGAAGATCGTTCTCTTGTAATTCGGAAGAACTTCTAAAATTCGGAAGATCGTCGATGAGCGAAAACCGTCAAATTAATTGAATCGAGTCTGGAGTTGTGCAATGCCAGCTGTACAGCGCGATGCGTTTCAAATTTACAAGCAGAGCCGTAGCAGGGGTGGCGCACTGGGGGCACGTGCCCCCCTAATATTTTAAAAAAATTATAAGAAAATTTTCTTAATGTTTCTGTATCGTCCCCCCCTCCCCCAATAATTCGAGGCCTGCTACGGCTATGACCAGTCAACCCCCAAGATTTTGTTTACTTTCACAAATAAGAATACCGTTATATTTAATAACGCTTTGTTCTGTGCAAGAACCAAAAAGCTATATGTTTCCTTTGGAAGTTGTTAAAACGATAAGAAAAATCCGAAAAGCGTCCTTGCTTTCAGGATTTTCCCTCAGAGCCTTCGGGAAAACGATCTTGCCTTCGGAAAATTGAAATTAGGGGTAGGTTCTTGCCTTCGGTGTTCTTATTCTCTGTAATGAACGATTTAAAACCCGATCTTGTCTTCTAAAAAGCGATCTTGCCATCGGAAGAGCTATATCGAAATAAATATGTTTCTCTTGGAAACCAAATATCGTTTCTGTGTAATCCCTAGAAGGATTTTTTTCGTTCACAGCAGTAACGGTGATGAAAACAAGGCCTAGAAGGATTTTTTTCGTTCACAGCAGTAACGGTGATGAAAACAAGGGCTCGTTGTCGCCTGTTAAAGTAGCGTCCGATAAAAGGTGCTTTGTATTCTGAAAACCCTTTTTCCTCGTTTCATCTGTATATTCAAGTATATAGATTACTACAAATAAAACAAAGAATTTCAAGTTCCTGCTTACATAATAGCAATCAGCCCATTGTAGAGTCTGCGCAACGGAAATTATTCCAGCCACCTGTTCCAAAAGACTTAGGTTTACTTATATCATCGAACTGTGGCGAAAACGTTTGCTATCAGACTAGACCGGGCCACAGTCCTTATCTGCAGTACTCACAAGTAAGTAACAACCAAATGCAAACCTGATCCTCACATAGATAACTTTCATTATCAGTTTTATGTGTTGATGTCGCTGTTTTGTTTCTTATAGATGGATCAAGCTGATAGTGAGACCGAGAATCTTTCAGGGAGAAAGATCACACGGTAAGAAAGCGTTACAGTTTTGATTCAAAGTGTTCAAACACACTGAATTAAAACAATTATATTGCAATTCTATGTGTTCAAACATTCTGAATTAAAATAATGTCAAAATGTTCGCATATATGATAGATTGCTATTTGTGGAAGCATATTCTGCGTTTTTGATTTCCTGAAAGTAATTTTTTTGCTACCCTCATGCTGGGTGTTCATTTTTTTATTGTTTTTGGCGTTTCTTAAAGATTTTTTAAACAAAACGTAAACAAAATTATTTTTATCATCTCAATTGTCTTCTTCTTTTTATTTTTAAAGATAAAAAAAACCAAACGTATCATCTATTCCTGTGTAAACATGCTTTGCAGGCAAAGATATATGCTATATAACATCTTCGCGGATTTTTTCACACGTTGAAAAGACTTATTATTAAAATAGGTCAAAAACGAAGAAAAATTATTTATCTTAAATAAATATAAAATGAATACTTTCTTTTTTTTGTTTACAGTTTTAGTTTTATTGAATTCAAAGATACAAAAACAGGTTTTCAGAGGGTTCATCCTCAAGTTACCGCTGTCGATATACAGCTTGAAAGGCCTCAAAATGAGATTTTTTATAATATGCAAAGAAAAAAAAATACTCAATGCTGATTGGCTAAGAGCGAGGATCAAAATAACTTTGCTGCGAGTGTACGCATGTAAGCGCTGAATTTTATACCCTTTTAAATATAAACATGTAATAACGGGTGTCTACAAAACGAAGACCTAAAACCTGTGACCCCAAAAGCTACGACCCCAAAAGCTACGATCCCCCAAAAATTTCAGTTATCATTTAGTCTACCTTGTTTCCCAAATGGCTACACAGCGCGAAAGTTACGAAAGATAATTCAGCGAATTTTGTTGTGCTTTTCATGGAGAAAATATTCTCCATGTGCGCGCCAATTAACTATTTTTAATGAGACTTTATTTACTTGTTCTTTGTCTTTCTTTCGAAAAATGTCTATGCCACAGCAATTTTTGGGGTGCAAGTTGTCTACAGACATCGACATAACTAGGATTTCAATAACTATTTAGCCAATCTATTTATAAACTTTGGAAATTATAATTCACTTGTCGGGAACCCGTATCGCCACGCTACGCAAAAGGTTTGTTTTGATGAACACTCTTCCTCGCCAGGAAGAGTGTTCATCAAAACAACGGTCACAGGTTTTAGGAATTAGGTTTTAGGTCTTCATTTTGTAGACACCCCAAAAGTACATTGACACCGTGGCTAACGGAGCTTTTCTTTATATTATAAAACGTATACGCGCATAATAAACTCATTAAGTTGCCTCTTAGGGCAGCATAAGCAGTTTTACACCAATATATAGACCCTCAATTACTTTTATAGTAAACAGTTTATATTAAGGTTTTTCGTTTTTTTCTCATTTTTACAAAAATTGATTAGACGGTCAAGAACCTGCAGTTTTACACTTTGTTTCACGGCTTCGAAGTAGATGTGTTTGAAAATATAGTCAAGCATAAAATCACGAGCTTTCTGCAGTTCTGATTCGCTGTGTTTAATGACTAGAGGGGAAAAATGTGCTTTTTTTGAGATTTTATCATTCTGTTGCAGCGAGCACTTCGAAGTAGATGTTGGTTTGAAAATATAGAGTCAAGCATAAAATCACGCGCTTTCTCCAGTTCTGATTCGCTGTGTTTAATAACTAGAGGAAAAAAATGTGCTTTTTGAGATTTTTTCATTCTGTTGCAGCGAGCAGTTCACTTTCTATATGAAACTAGTTCAACAAAAAGGAATTTCATGGCTTAATCTTACCCACCTTTTTCTCACAGAGATAACTAAATAATATGTTTATTGCAGGACATACTGGAAGCGTTATTTCCGTTCTCCTGGTCTGAACCAAGTAAACACATTTGACTCAGGGGGGAGGGGTCAGGTGTGTGGACAGTATGACGCCACGTCTGCATGGGCACGAAGACTCCAGACTCTGAAAATCCTCAGCGTGTCAATCATCGCGGTGCTAGGGCTACTTGCCTTTGTCAGTATCGACGTGTACCGGGCGCAGGGGACTATCAGAAAGGAGAGAGATATCCAGAAAGGTATAATGCAGAAATCGGTGGAGAAGGCATTCTCAAGGTGTTTCCGTTGTAGATGCGTCGTCTATTTGAGTACATCTTTAATAAGTTCTTGCCCTATGTGCGGCGTTTATTTAAGGTCGGTGCCTTTTGCGTACGGCGTCTAAACAAAAAATACGATTCATTTGGACTATCGACGTTGTCGCCTTTTCACTTTCTTAGAAGACCAAAGCTAATAGTGAACGAAAAGTATAGGTCTGGAAAAAAGTGGCCGCTACCGCTCCCTGTATACGTATATGATACAGTGTTCCACATTTAAAGAATTTGGGAAGTCACCGCTCACTGTACGGTTTTATCTATCCATAGGCTTAGGTACAAGTATCGCGGTGGCAGAGTTGATACATACTCTACAGATAGAAAGAGGAACTACAGTTCTATGCATTAGCTCTCCAAACAGCACACCCGTGGGCAAGGATCTGAACAAAGCCCGCTTGAATACCGACAAAAACATCAAAAGCATCATAAACTGGCCGGAGGGGAGGCAGTCTTTGCAAAGTCGAGAAATATTCATACGAGATGTAACCGATTTTAGAAGTAGAGGTGAGGTAGAGAGATGCGTGCTCAACATTACTATCCAGGAGACGCTGAATTTTTATACGGGATTGATCGACACGATGATTGATTGGCTTTTTGTAAGCATTAAGAGCAGCAAAGGAGAGAGCGTGTTGTTCGAGTTACTTGGATATCGGATGTTCCTTATTGCAAAGGAAAAGACAGGTCTAGAGAGGGCAATGGGCGGGTCGTACTTCTCCCGCGGGTACTTCAATAAAACAGAGGAGCTGATCCTGTATGCTGAGCATAATGTAATTGGTACGTAGACTCAGGCGCACGGGCGTCAGGATGACATTTTATTGTTTATGTTTCACGTCCGGGACAAGACTTTCCCAAACACGGTTAGGCACTTCGGTGTCCTAGCTCCTGTCGGCATCTTCTTTATAAAAAAAAAGTATAATTCAGCCGTGTAAAAGGGGAATTAGACAGAGAGGAAGAATCGATATTATAACAAAATAGAAAAAAAAGAAATAAAGTTATATAAGGAGATTATAAGATACGTATTTTTTTATTTTGCCGTGACGGCATTTATTGTTTTTTTTCTCATTACAACAGGAAAAATGTTTCTAAATTCAAGTATGGAATTTATGCCGAAGCTGAAGACTTATTATACTGATACCGTGAGCAAAGAGACTGGTGTCTTTAGCAGCTTGATCGATACACTCAACGCAAAGCGGGCTATCATTCTGAGTAATGAACAGCGTCAAGCAAACGTGACCGAGGGTCAAAATTGGTTTAAGCTGATGACGAACTATATTGATATACTGTTAACAGTGCAAGAGAAAGCCGGAGAAAACCTGATTTTTACCATCGAGGAAAGGTAAACATGGATGTAGAAAACAAACAGTTCAGTTCCGATCAATTTCAAAAAATGCGTTTGCGAGACCTCTAACTCATTTGGAATGCGTTATATAAGCAAGGCCTATAGTGTAGCATTAATTTATGAATAATATGCTTTTGAACTCTTGACAAAACTTGACAAAAAGGTGAGTTGAGGATACTGATTCATGATTGATTTTGTGCAGCATCGACGACAGTGAGAACGATCTTATCATTCGTGCGGTCACCCTGTTTGTTGTGGTAGCCCTCACCCCAATCCTCTTCGTCACGGTCGCGCGCATGACTAATACCATCCACAAGTACGGCAGCGAGCTTGCAAAGACCACCAGGAGTCTGAAAGAGGAGCAACAGGTGCGTGTGTATGGGTAGGCTGCATTGGGGGAGGGGGGTGGGAGGGAGGAGGGAGGGAGGAGAGGACATGGGCGTGGCAATAGTATCCAGAAGTACGGCAGCACAGACCACCAGAAGTCTGAAAGAGGAGCAAAAGGTGCGTGTGTATGGGTAGGCTGCATGGGGGGGGGGGGGGGGGGGGGTGGTGGGAGGAGGGAGGGAGGGAGGAGAGGACATGGGCGTGGCAATACTATACTTAAGTACCGCAGCGAGCTGGCACAGACCACCAGGAGTCTGAAAGATGAGCAACAGGTGCGTGTGTATGGTTAGGCTGCATGGGGGGATGGGGGGGGGGGGGGGGGGGGGAGGGAGGAGGGAGGGAGGGAGGAGAGGACATGGGCGTGGCAATACTATACTTAAGTACCGCAGCGAGCTGGCACAGACCACCAGGAGTCTGAAAGATGAGCAACAGGTGCGTGTGTATGGTTAGGCTGCATGGGGGGATGGGGGGGGGGAGGGAGGAGTCATGGGCGTGGCGATACCTTTCTCAAGTATAGGGAGAAGTTGCGGTGGAGGAGCATGGGCGTGACCAGTATCATCCACAGTACGGCCTCGAGCTCGCTCGGAGATTGAGAGAGGAGAACCTGGTACGTTGGTAGGTTGTATGCGAGAAAAGGAAAGGAATGGACGGAGCCGTGACCAAACCCATCCACTAGATGTAAGGCGGGAGGAAACGCGGGTATAAGCACCTGTAAGGCCTATAAATATTTCTTCTCCCACTAGAGTTCTAAAAAATCATTTTCCCAAATAGCGCACTGATGAGCTTCTCTCGGCAATGTTCCCGCGCTCCGTCGCAGAGACTCTAAAACTCGGCGAGAAAGTACCGTCAGAGCATTTCGACAGCGTTACCGTCTTCTTTAGTGATATCGTGGACTTCACCAACATGTGTGCTATGATATCACCCATGTCAGTCACCCAGATGTTGAACGATGTGTACAGGTATAAGCTACACGAATGTGTCTTGACACATTTACAAACGCTTTTGATATCACCTGACGCTCAGTCAGTCACCCAGATAATGAACGATGTAGAATAAGCTACACGAATGAGTCTTAACACACGCACCGACGCTATAATATCACTCATGTCTAGAAATAGTTCAACAAGCTGTAATTGAACTATTTGTAGCATTACGAAAATAAGACATTTACAAACATTACACACATGTACGCCATGATATTATGTCAGTAAGCATGTTCTACCCGATGTGTACGGGTAGAACAGCCTAGTGTTAAGCGTTCATACGCTCAGAAATGAAACGAGAGGCAGGGTGGAGTCTGGGACGAGGTACCTATTTAGTTAACTATTCGATTAAAAACGAAGGCCTGAAAAGTACTGGTTAAGGTTTAGAAATGTTTTACATGTACTGCAATGGTTAACAAAAGATTCAAAATTAAGGAAAATTAATTTTTGCTCCACAATTTACACAAACCACAGAAAACCCGTTCCTTGCTTACAGTTTATAGTCTAAACGCTACTTCATCTGTACATTACTTCGCCAGCGTTTTTGATGACCACATCGAAAAATACGACGTTTACAAAGTTGAGACGATCGGAGATGCATACATGGTGGTCAGCGGTCTACCCTTGCGAAATGGCACCTCGCATGCAGACGAGATTGGCCGCATGTCCCTGGATCTAGTCCGTCTCACTGAGACGACAACATTGGATAGTGTACCTAAAGGGAAAAAGTTGATGGTGCGCGTTGGCATACACACAGGTGGACCAGCAACTCTAGAGTAAATAGTCCCCCTACAGGAATACCGACACTCTGCGAAACTTAACCGTATTTAGTATACTAATTATTAATAGAAGTACAGTATTTACTTTAAAAGCATACTCAAAGCTTCACGCATATTTTGTTTGTAAAACTCATCCATTCTGGTCTAAATCAAAGGAGGATTGCACCCAATAAATATGTAAACTTGCGACTCAGATAACTTGTGATCTGTTTCATCGTGTGTTGAGACGCCACCGAGAAATTCCAGACACATTCTGTTTAAAACAGCTTGATTGCCTTTAGTGCTGTATCTTTTGGGTTATTGTTATTGTTAGCCCTAAGTCGTGTCGCATTTGTAATAATCGTACTTATTTTATGTGGTGTTGCGGGAGTAACCGTGTCCATCGTTTCGTATTGTAGGACCGTGTGTGTCGGGCGTAGTCGGGTACAAAATGCCGCGGTACTGCTTGTTTGGAGACACTGTCAACACAGCCTCAAGAATGCAAACGACAGGAATACGTGAGTACCGCAGTTCATGTTTTGCTGATTTCTAGCCTCTTCTTTAGTCAACTTGTAAAGAAAAAAGGGAAAGAACGGGTTACCTGTGGGGGATGGATGGATGGATGGTGGAGGAAGGGGACTAAGGAGAAGTAGAGAGGGAATTGCAGCGCCTTCGTTTTCTCACTTCCGTTTCTTTGCCACAGGAAACCCATTCATTTTTTCTCTCTTTCTGCTCTTTGAGATGCCTGCGGAGGAGGCTATCAAATTCTAAAGATTCCTTATATAATGCATTTTTATCGACTTTTAGCACAAAAAGTTCACATCAGTGAGACCACGTACGATCTTCTTACCAAGTTCAATACTTTCCACATGGAGTATCGCGGTACATTGGAAGTAAAGGTAAAGCCAGGCTCATGATTTTGATAAAACAATTTTGATGGTGTTTATTTGGCAAGCTTAGTTCTACTGAGGTCAAATACTAACGTGAATATTTATATTTTAAGGCGGTATGTACTAAAAAAAACTACAAGTTTGAAGTAACACTCAGCGTAACACTCACTAGTTCCTGTGTTTTTAATATTATTGCATGAAATTTGGCAGGAATAATTATTGATAGTGTAGTAGTGTAATGAACCTCAAAAATTTTTACAATGCTTAGTAATATGATGGCTTTTTACCAAAGAATGCTGGTTAAAATTATAAGCTTTTTGTTTGTTTACTTGATAATTTTCCATTTATGTCAACTATATAGCAATTTTAGGTTCATTACATAGTTTGAGGTATTAGCAATGAATATCCTTGGTTTGGTTTGTGTTCCAATTATAGTTTCAGAGCTAGAGCTGTTACCGTAAGAGCATTAAAATCATGTATTTTGAGTGTGGCTTGGTTACCATAGCAACAGTAACTGCCAAGATTGGTATCGAATGATTAGTCTCAATGAGGTTAATGATATGTGAAATAATAAAACTGCTAAGTCTTTTGCTTAAAATTTTTGTTGTCTTGGGTATCATACCCAGCCTCTTTCTTTGTTATACTCGAATTTCTATTTTTCATGTGCAAATTTAAATGGTATAATAAAACTTCCACGCGAATGCTTGGCTGTAACAATTGCGATAGGATTGACAGGACCGGGGCAGGGGTGGGGCACTGGGGCCAAGTGCCCCCGCCCGAATATGTTAAAAATATATATAAAGAAAAGAGGCGTGGCTGTTCCTCCCCAATATTTTCTTAATATTTCTGTATTGTGCCCCCCCCCCCCCCCCCCCAAATCTTACGTGGCCTGCTACGGTTATGATTGACTAAAGTTAGCATGATGATAACGGTGATGAGGATAGCGGAGATAATTTCTAATGATGAATGATTATCGATATGAAGGAGTATAAACTATTTTCTCAGGGTAAGGGGCTTATGCGCACATACTGGCTTCTGGGACACGAGGCCACGTCCAAAAACACGGAAGATCTGCCTGGTCTGCTTAACGAGGGCTTTGAGCCATGCGAAGGACAACTGGGATTTCTCTCCCTTTGAGAGTCCACAGGGTTTCCTGTTGAAGCTGCTAAGCGAAGGGTCTGAACCATGCGAAGAACAACTTAGAATTCTGTGTGACCGGGTTGAAAGAGTTGTCGTCACAGGGATCCCATTATTACCCCAGACCGGGGTAAGCGTAGGTCATAGCCTTTTGGTATGATACAAGAGACTAAGTGGAGCAAACACAACTTGTGTGTGAATGTGTGAATTTTGCCAGAATATTATATCTATCTTTTGAAGTTATTTTAATGGATGATTCGTGTTTGTACATCTAGAAAAGAAGGCCGAAATGTGAATGAACTTTTGAGTTGTCGACTGTTCATAGCAGATATTGTGTAAACAAAGAAAGAGTTCAGATACAGAAAATATGTATGGATAAAAAGTTGTTTAACATCTCAAATATATTATACATATAATTATATGACATTGGGGGGTTAACTAAAGTACTTGTAAATAGATTCAAAATATAGACATTAAACTGTAAATAATTATTTTGTCCTTTGATGGAAAGGCTTCAGAGCAACCAAAAAAGTAAGAAAAATGAAATGAAATGCTATTTATTCTGAAATAAGGAATTTGGAACTGTTATGATATATTATGTGTTTTATGAAACAACTTATGTAAATATACCACGTCAGTCGAGATAATGAGAATAAAAATCACCCATCGAAAATCTAATGATACATTAAATGGATGAGCAACACACATCATGGTGCAGAGTTTTAATTAAATCTCCCAAACTTTTCTACTTGGGTTTCAAGCACTATAAACTACAAGCTGTTTTGACGAACAGAGTCACCCCGTGCCCGCGCAACTCTTGATCACAGCTGTACACTATATACTACTTGCCCAAATAGCAAATGTTATTGTACGGCCAGTCCATGTAGATGTGCTGGGTGGTCAGCGGTCCTGCGGTGTCCAGGCACTTGGGGCGTGTTGCCGAGTGAAAGAAATACTGAGAGAAAGAAAGGAAAAGGAAATGAATATGAATGACCATTCAAACAAACGACCTTTCATGGTACTTGACGAGTGATTATAGAGTTATTCCGGGAAGCACGAAAATGTCAAAATTGTGTTGAAGAAATTGAATAGAGTAAAACCAACTAGATCCTCCGCATCTTATATATTTCACTGATAATTTGTTCTTTTTTATTTATCGTATACTTGAATAAAGCAAGCACGAAGATTTCAAATTGATTTTAGAGACTGTAATTTTTGTATTGACTTCTCTAAGTAGAAGCGTGCATGTTTTCTTTATGTTTTGCTTTTTATTGTTTTCACCTTGCTTTTACCTTGTATTCACATGGTTTTCACAGGCATATTCCTATTACACATTCTATTTCTCTAATATCATACTAAAGCCATATGTACGTCATCAAAGGAGTTCAAAACACCCATACAAGACGTTCAATAACTATACACGAAAAACTATGGGATGGGAGACTGCTCTCTTTTAAAAACTCGTTATCAAAAATAATTTATTAGATGTACTTTTAGAGATAATATTTATGAATCACTTATTTGTTTAAGAAGTATTGCATGCATCCACATCCCTTTTTCTTTTAGGATGTTTGTTTTTTAGAGAAAAACAAACATTATAAAAAAACATGATCCTGGATATAGTGGCCGTTCTTACAAAATATTCAATCAAAAAGTAAGTTTTTGTTTTCACCTGTGCAAATACTGTAGAGTATTGATTTTTATGTCTCTTAATCTGATATCAGCTAAAAATTCCCAATGAGGATCAGGTCACATTGAGTTTGTCTGGAGTGGGGTGGGGCGTACCGAGGTCAACTTGACTTTGTCTAGGGTGGGGTGGATCGGAGTCACCTTGAGTTTGTTTGGGGTTGGGTGGGGCGGATCGGGGTCACCTTGAGTTTGTTTGGGGTGGGGCGAATCGGGGTCACCTAGAGTTTGTCTAGGGTGGGGCGGATCGGGATCACCTTGAGTTTGTCTAGGGTGTGGTGGATCGAGGTCACCTTGAGTTTTTTTGGGTGGGGCGGAGCGGATCAAGGTCACCTTGAGTTTGTCTATGGTCGGGTGGGGCGGATCAAGGTCAGCTTGAGTTTGTCTATGGTCGGGTGGGGCGGATCGGGGTCACCTTGAGTTTGTCTGGGGTGGGGTTGGCGGATCGAAGTTACATTGAGTTTGTATGGGGTGGGGTGGGCGGATCAAGGTCAGCTTGAGTTTGTCTATGGCGGGGTGGGGCGGATCGAGGTCAGCTTGAGTTTGTCTATGGTCGGGTGGGGCGAATCAAGGTCACCTTGAGTTTGTCTAGGGTGGGGTGGGGCAGATCGAGGTCACCTTGAGTTCGTCTTGGGTGGAGTAGGGCAGATTAAGGTCACCTTGAGTTTGTCTATGGTTGGGTGGGGTGGATCGAGGTCACCTTGAGTTTGTCTTGGGTGGAGTGGGGCAGATTAAGGTCACCTTGAGTTTGTCGGGGGTGAGGAAGGATGGATGAAGGTCACCTTGAGTTTGTCGAGGGAGGGTAGGGCGAATCAAGGTCACCTTGAGTTTGTCTGGAGTGAGGTAGGGTGGATGAAGGTCACTTGAGTTTTTCGGGGGTGGGGTGGGGTGGGGCGGATCAAGGTCACCTTGAGTTTGTCTAGGGTGGGGTGGGGCAGATCGAGGTCACCTTGAGTTCGTCTTGGGTGGAGTAGGGCAGATTAAGGTCACCTTGAGTTTGTCTATGGTTGGGTGGGGCAGATCAAGGTCACCTTGAGTTTGTCGGGGGTGGGGTAGGGCGGATCAAGGTCACCTTGAGTTTGTCGGGGGTGGGGTGCTCGTAGCGGAGGCTCTTCAGATCCTTCTGAATGTTCCATCCGAATCCGTTCAGCTCTCCGCCATTGTACATAATGAAGACGGGGTAGAAGTCTTCACAATTCATGTTGTTAGAGATGTTGTACCAGTAGTGTTGACCTGACAAAAGAAAGAAAACATGTTTTATTATATATTATTATTACTGCGACAACAGCATCTCACGAATTCAGCTGATAAAGACAGCGAGACAAAAAAGGCTGAACTCGACAAGCCAGTCCAGGCTTGTTATTATACTCATGGTGTTGTTCTACACAAGCCAGTCCAGGCTTGTTATTATACTCGTGGTGTTTTTGCCCACAAGGAAGCTGGCGCCTCATAAAAAAGTCAAATCAAAAGTTTGTGTTTCGATTTCTTTCGCCACATACACTATAATACTGCTAAATGAACCTTTGTCGAACCTTTGTTTAAACTGTAAAACCAATCATTAATCTTAAAATGTTGAATAAAGATCTCAGAATAAATGATAGCATAATCAACAGGCGCTTTGTACCCATAAGAGAAAAGCGTAAATGATAGCATATTCACAGGCCCTTCGTACCCATAAGAGAAAAGCGTAAATGATAGCATAATCACAGGCCCTTCGTACCCATAAGGGAAAAGCGTAAACAGGTAAATGATAGCATAATCACAGGCCCTTCGTACCCATATGGTAAAAGCGTAAACGATAGCATTATCACAGGCCCTTCGTACCCATAAGAGAAAAGCGTAAACGATAGCATTATCGTAGGCCCTTCGTACCCATAAGGGGAAAGCACTTTCCCTCGACCCAGCTACTGCCTTTCAGTCCCTCCTCTTTGTAGGGGATGGTGATGAGGCTTGAGATGGACGCGCCGTTCTGAATTACCAGCCTGTCCCCGTATTCCTTTGTCACGTGACGCTTGGTAACGGGGCTGCATACGGAGCTTGGGTCGCGGAAGTATGCAGTGATCACGTACATGTCCCCCTCTGACACCCAGGGGGCGCTCTTGGCTGGGACCTCTGACTTCGAGACCTGGCAAATAAAAAGGTGTAACTAGAGAGACTACCGAACATACCGACAAGCATAGAAAAGAACTAGGTGTTCTGAGAGGCGTGGTGAAATCAGGGAAGAGTGTCATTAATTATATAGTAAATAGGGCCATTATTCCTATTCAGACAGGGGTGGGGGGCTTTTGAGGCCCCCAGCACCTTTGATCTGTAATAATTTTGAACTAGTAGGGCTAGAGCATTGAAATTTGATGACTTTTCCTTAAATTTATCTGGGATCAGTTTGGTGTTAACAAAATTTTGATATGTGTACCCTGGTAACCATAGCAACCAAGTTTTAAGACAAGGTTTAATGAAAATTAGGCATAACGCTTTAAGTCGTTAAGATAAACTATTAATACGTGCTCAACGTAAATTCATTTAGTATAAACGTTTTATACCAAGTTTTTTAAAAAAACAATAAAAATTTACATCTCTAGTTTAGGGGGGGGGGGGGGGGGGTGGATTTTCTGTCAATTTTTGACCTTCTCGAAAAAGTGCTTGTAGAAATAGCAAAAAAGCGATTTTTTTTAGAAATCCGGACGGGAAACATTTGTTTATTTTTACTTGGCCTAAGTGAAAGTGTCCCTCGTTCAAATCATCGCGCAAAAAGGTTCCTGTCTGGGCAATTGGATGATAACTGTCGCGAACAGCTACAACGAAGCACGAAGACAAACAATAACAAATAAACACGAAGACTGTAATAAACAATAGTGTTGAGCTCGCTGCCATGTTGTCATTTCGAGCCCGCAAGTGTATACCTTCGGTCGAGAAAAAGTCGATCCGCAAAAAGTCGATCCGCAAAAAGTCGATCCGCAAAAAGTCGGTTCGTAGAAAGTCGATCCGTAAAAAGTCGATCCGTAAAAAGTCGATCCGTAGAAAGTCGATCCGTAGAAAGTCGATTCGTACAAAGTCGATCCGTAAAAAGTCGATCCGTAGAAAGTCGATCTGTAAAAAGTCGATCCGTAGAAAATCGAAACAAAGAGAAACTTGAACACGATCCAGTAAAATATAAACACGAGCCTGCTAAAAAAAAAATGCGCACGATCATATGGCCCTCCTGGGCTCCGTAATTTCCTCATGTATTTAGCAATAGCGTAAATATAGTCAGCTTCCAGCTCTGGACAACGCTCTACCTGCGGAGATTTTTTTTCCAAATCCTTACCCTCGCATTTTTTTGTGTTTTGTGTATAAAAAGTATAAAAGTAGAAAAAGTAGAAAACTAGTTTAAAAAGTAGAAAAGTCTAATTACATGGTGTATGGAATTCCGTGTGAGGTACTTTAGGGCTTTTAAGATATTGATACTAACTATTTGTTATTTTTATGCGTAATTTTGTGCTCTGTGGGCCCCTCGTTCTCGATGGTGAAAGATCACTTCTTATACTTACGCCCATCTGTATTCCAGCAAGAAGCCCGTTATTGTCCAGGAGAAGCATGGTGGCGATGTCACCATTCAACACATAGCGGTTACCAGCAAACGCATTGGAAGCTGTCAATCAATCAATCAATCAATCAATCAATCAATCAATCAATCAATCAATCAATCAATCAATCAATCAATCAATCAATCAATCAATCAATCAATCAATCAATCAATCAATCAATCAATCAATCAATCAATCAATCAATCAATCAATCAATCAATCAATCAATCAATCAATCAATCAATCAATCAATCAATCAATCAATCAATCAATCAATCAATCAATCAATCAATCAATCAATCAATCAATCAATCAATCAATCAATCAATCAATCGATCGATCAATCAATCAATCAATCAATCAATCAATCAATCAAGTCGGTCGGTCGGTCGGTCGGTCGGTCGGTCGATCGATCAGTCAGTCTGTCAATCAACAATCAATCAGTCAATCAATCAGTCAATCAATCAAACAATTTCGATTGGTCGGTCGGTCATTTGATCGGTCGCCGGATCGGTCAATCGATTGGTCGATCAATCGATGCATTTATCTTTTTACTTACCATCACAGGACTTTGTAAGTTTCCATCCCTTTGACACCGCATCGCTCTTTGTTACAGGCATTCGGTCAAACTTTAGAAATGTCACTGAAAAAATTCTGGAATTAAATCTCAAGATTTGTTTGAGGAATTTCTGAACTCTAACCGGTAATGAAAATTTATCCATACCAATTATAAGAGATAACAATTCTGACTAACTCACCATAAAGCTTCTCATAGGACGCCTCTGAAAGAAAAAAAAAAGGCAGCCGTTGCTAGGACACAAAGAAAAATATATACTATGCCGCTATAATTGGAATTGGAATGAAAAACTGGAAATTTAGAAAAAGGGAATATAACTGAGGTTGCTTTAAAAGTGTCAAAATAAATCGAATCAAACGAGCGTACACAAAAAAGATAATAAAGGATTTTAATCCTTAAAAGCGATTAAAGACTTACAGACTACTAAAACCTGAAATAAGATATTGGAGAAACAAGAAGCGCTTTGTGGATTTCCACAAAGGTATGTCCTCGATAGGAATCTAAAAAAAAACTTGAAACTATCCTTAACAAAGAACTTGTCAAAGTAAGCAATTAAGTTATTGCTAACAAACTGACAACATAAAAAAGTCTAATTTGTAGTATTTCACCCCCGTCAAAAGAAAGGTGAATATATCCCTAATATAAAGCCAAATAGCCATAGTCCTTTCGAGCAATCACATTAAAAAATAAATTAAAATTAAAAAAAAAAGCAAACTGGGAATAAACACAAAATTGAAAATAAACATAAAAAAATCACTTGTGTACAACAGGCATATAAATCTCATTTTCTTTTATATTAACTATACTTCAGAATACTTTTTTTTAACTGAGAGTTCGGTGACTTAACTTAATCAACGAACTTAATTTTGAATATATTTCCTTAAATAAAGTTATTTCGTTGTTAAAGGTTTCGTAAGCAACAATTATGTGCATTGACCCAAATTGATCAATACGATAGTGTGCACACAGGCAAACAAACGAACGCCAGATACGAGCAGTAAAATAATTAAAAAAAACATTTATGCTTTTAAACAATTGTATTTTTCCTAGGCTTTTTTTATTCTTTTTATGTAATTTTACATGCTTACACAGCCGCACAGCGCGAATGCAACAAAACTCGCAATCGAATATCTGAAAGTTAATAAAAAGTTAACTGTCCAATAAACTGTACTCATATAGTGTGTAGAATTATCGATTGCCTTTCCTTCTAAGAATGAAAGAAATATCTTCTAAGATACCTTTTTTTCTATTTTTTTTTTCTATACGTATTTCGGCCAATAATGGGGATGATTAGTCGCTCTC
Source organism: Nematostella vectensis (assembly GCF_932526225.1). Classification (NCBI taxonomy): domain Eukaryota; kingdom Metazoa; phylum Cnidaria; class Anthozoa; order Actiniaria; family Edwardsiidae; genus Nematostella; species Nematostella vectensis. Next base: position 12,318,530 of record NC_064034.1, on the reverse strand, counting down.
TAGTCGTGATTTCAATTCAATGCAAGCAATTTTGATGAGGGTAATCATGACTTTCGCTAACATTACATCCTTGAAAAAAAATAACAGGGCTCTGGAGAAGTCTTTATAAAAGACAAAGTTTTGGAAATGTAATTAACGTACCTAATTAATTTTAGAGTGTTTTGTATGGCTCGAAGCAAACACATAAAATGAAAAAACACTTAAAGAAATATATTTTTAAGAAAAAAGAATAGTAGAAAAGACACCGTAAAACGAGGTGTACGTACTTTTTGGCCACAACCAAGCGTTAGAACCAGCAAAGAACAGGACGCAGCATATTAGAGTCTTCATTTTCGGATTCGCTCTTGATCGGAGGGCAACACCAAATTGACGAATAGCAGTTATGCTTTAACCTAATTAAGTAATTCAATGATAGGGGGAGGGGGGGGGGGAGTGCTTGGATATTAGTGCCACGTTGATGGGAGGGTGATGACTTCAGTTTATTTTGGTTGGAATCTTTGCCTGGGATGTTTTTTTGTGAGGGAGGGGGGGGGGGGGGGGGGGGAAGCGTCGTGGTTCTATTTAAGCACACATAAGAAAAAAGAAATTTTAGTAAACGCGAAGCCGAAACAAATATATTTTCTATTCACCATCATGCGCAGTCGCATTGTTATGACTTGTCCTCCTCTTTTTGGGAGGTGGCATAAGTAGGGGATTGTAAAAAATGGTGTTGAGCCAAAAAGTCATACACGTTATATTGTGTTGGGTCATCTGTGTCCCGTAATATTTTTAACTTTTTAACACCCACCAACCCACCCCTTCCTCCACTCTCTTTCCCTCCCTGAGAATACTGGGAACACTCTACGGCTGTGTCTACATGACTGAAAAAGGGTTTGTTCACATGTCCTTTACCATTGTTCATCTTTGTATGTAAGAAATTTTAATTTCAATGTCTTTTAAAAAGAGGAAATCGTAAGCACAAAGCAGCTTTGCCCCACAGACCATCTTGCGTTAGCTGATCAAATAATATTCCATGCGCCTGATAAGTTGATGGGCCTAATGGACAATAATAGGGAGTTGGTGTGAGATTCACCAAGATAGACTATTTATGCAGGATTTCTGTTTCTTAAGTGGTGTTACTGAACTGATAAAGCCGCGCCTGTATAATAACGAAACATTTCCATTTCGACAGCAATGCCACTCAATGTCTTGGCGGAGTGAAGTTATGGAAAAGAAGGTCTGCCGAGGCAATAATGAGCGGCTAGATGTGAAGGCTAGTGTACTGCGGCGTGTCACGTCGGAGGTTGGAAAGTGCAGAGGCACAAGACGGATCTGTTCCTCATCCCGACCCCTCGGTTGCTGGGAAAAGCGTCCCGAATGGTTCTGCTGGCAAATTTGTGGAGTCGAATTGGTTGTGCTGGGAATATTTTTGGGGGCACTGGAGCGGTTTCTTGAAAAAATAAAATAGTTCCGACCTGTTATACGGGCAATTATTCATGTGCTACAATGCCTACCACTGCTGGCTGCGAAAAAAAGGAATGATTCCTCCTGGGAAAAAGGAACATATAATTTTTTTCGCAGCAACTTTTAAAATGGATATTTTCGGATCAGAACATATTCAAACAACGAAATATGCCATTTTAACGTGTTTCGGTAAGGGGGCTCATTGTATTCGCTTGAGAGTGGGAGCGTCGAAAACCTAACCGGCCATCTTGCGTATCTCTTTCGAAGAGCCCCGAATCTTTATCAATCTTTATCGGGTTATGAAAACCACTCTATCTTTTATTTTCTTATCTTATTCTTTATGCCTCTTTCAATACAGAAACTATCTTTATACCTAACAATACGGGTCGCTATCACTAAAATTTTTATTCAACCTTCAAGATCGGGGGATTGAAAAAAACTTGTTTTCTTATATATACTATATATATACTTCTTATATATACCTCTGCATCGTTCGTCTGCAAGGCATGCATATTTGAAAATTTGAGATTGTTAGCCAAGACAGCAGAGTAAAATGGTACATTATCAGAGATCTGTTCAGCTGTATAAACAGGACGTGTGCGTAGAAAGCACTATATGTACTGCCCAAAAAACAGGGTGGGAGGTTCCACCGCGCATTTAATCGTGTCCCGTATATAGTAACCTACGTGTTCCGTAAGTATCACATTTGAGTCCAAGTTTCCCTGTGAATAGTCTGTGTATCATATTTCTAATATTAAGTTTTAGCTTTTATAATAACATATAGTACATAATATATATATCTTTCTTTTGACTCAATGTTTCAGGTTCTAATTACTTATGACGTTGGATTGTCAGCCTTAATTATTTTTTTTTTCGAAAGCACTTTAATTGCCTAGGCAAAATTCGCCCCTGGTAAGATTGACCACTTTCTAGGGTTTAGAATTCGCCCCTGGTAAGATTGACCACTTTCTAGGGTTTAGAATAAATGGTTTGAAAATAGGGGCTCTGAAAGCTCGAATTTTCAGAGATGGGCAATATTTGTGTTTTTTAAAAGTTTTCCTATTAATTATCGCTGTCTTTTTGTTATTATTTTGGGTAACATTACTATTTCTTACATTTCTTGACATTACCGGGCACGAATTTTTCAATATTGGCGGACGACCCTGCTTCTTGAGAAATAATGTAAAAGTCATTCACACACAGCTATAGCCTACGTGTAGCCGCTGACTCGCGAGATCCTCTCGTAGCGTCTACGCAACCCCGGCGATAATCGTGTTCCGTGACGCCATTGTAATAAATTTGAATAGATTAATTTTGACATCTATGAACGGCTTTTCTCTTATTCAGCGCGCAAACACGTTCAGGTTTCGTCATGCAAAACAAACATTCCAACATCGCCATCTAATGCTGCTACTTTCCAAGTGCACATTCCTTCGTTTTAATTCTGCTAATGTATACCTGCATTCTTTGTAAGAGGGTAATTGAGAAAGATTACGAACGGTATCTCATGGATAGCAAGCGCTCCTCGACTTTCAGCGTTCGTTGTGAACTTGAGCGTTTAGATTTCTGTGTACG